>NC_140593.1:7514580-7957080 GCF_964204655.1 Triturus cristatus | reverse complement strand
ATCACTCATCTAATGTAAAATTGACTCCCTTTGGGCACTAGACCGAGTGCAATTTGTTCCTTTGTATATATGTGATGTTATAATCTGGGTGCGTAACAATACGTTATTCTGATATACTCATTATGAGATGAATTTCAGGTTTCTCACATGTATCAATTGAACTCACTGTTCTAATTCTCTATGATGCAATAGAGATTTAATGCAATAGAACTAGTCAAAAATGGCCGACGCATTTCCTTAAATGTCAGTGTCCTTCTACTATGTTGGTTACACATGGTGATCATTGGTGTTTGTACATAAGATGTTCCTGATTGGTTTGTGGTTAACGTGTGATCAAGGCACTTTTGTGCTGAAACGCGTAGCGTTACTTTGTGAATAAACTCCCACTAGCTGTACCTTTCTGAGTGCGTGGTTTGCTTATCGTAGCAGAAACCCTATTGACTCTTACTCGGCGGTGGGATTGGCCGAGTTTAACACGCCACCTGACAATGGGATATGGATCCCGGAAACGAATCCTCTGGTGAAGTGACTGAATATATATATTTATATATATATATATATATATTCACTGAAAAAACCATAGGTTTCACACATGTTATAGTTAGCGGAAATTTTACTGATAAAAAACCAATGAAATTCCCCCGTTATAGTTAGTGCAGGCAACTATAACTCACGCGACCGCAATCCTCTGCTGATGCTAATACTGTATTTAGACACTTATTTGCCCATGTCTTCTTCCATACATTTTTAGCTATACATATATTACAAATATTTTTTTTTCATAAAGACACATATGTCATCAGCAGAAGATTGCGGTCGCGTGAGTTATAGTTGCCTGCACTAACTATAACGGGGGAATTTCATTGGTTTTTTATCAGTAAAATTTCCGCTAACTATAACATGTGTGAAACCTATGGTTTTTTCAGTGAATTTGCAAGGTTTTTTAAATGCTAATTCCTAACTATAACGTGTGTGAAACCTATGGTTTTTTCAGTGAATTTGTACGGTTTTTTAAATGCTAAGTTACTTTACGCCATTCGTGGCGTGCGCGCCCACTTAACGCAGTTCGTTCCGTGCGCACACGGTGCGCTTCGCGCACCGTGCGCGCACAGTGAGCACGCGGTGCGCTTCGCGCACCGCGCGCCCACTTTACGCAGTTAGTGCCGTGCACGCACGGTGGGCACGCGGTGCGATGACAAAGCAAGAAAGCACGTCAACAAATCTGTTTCTGCTTTCCTCCGTGACTATGGTATGGGTGCCATTTACCACAACAACTTGCGTTATGACATGCAAGACATTTATAGAGGAGATGGTGTGCACTTCAATGATGAAGGGAACAGAGTCTTCCTCTTGAACCTTAGACTCTGCATCGGTACTTACTTGTAGGTACCACTAAAAAATCATTTCATAAACACAACGGCTCTTTTTAGAGCCCCCTAATATCTAAACACTTAAATCTGATTTTCATTTTTTTTTTTTTTTCTACCGTACGCTTACCGTAAGCTTACCGTACGCGTACCCCGTGATTTTTTTTAAAATCAATAAATGTTTTTTTTGTACTTTTCTGTCCTTTTTTGACCCCCTTACAAATGTTAGGGGGTCTGTAACTCTCCTCATTGCCCCCTTTCCTTGTTTTCACTCTTTTTTTTCAGAGTGAAATACACAAAATGGCGGCCGCCGCTTCCTGGTTTCGGCCGATTCAAATGTTTACTAAGATCTAAGAGCCAATCAGAATCGCGCTCGCGCACGCCACCGTACGCTTACCGTAAGCGTACGGTAAGCGTACCGTAAGCGGGCTCAGATATATATATTGATTTAAAGGCTATTTTCTCAGAATCTACTGAACAGATTTACACCAAACCTACAAAAGGCACTTCCTTGACCTAGGGACTACCTCTCTGCCAAATTTTGAGTAATTCTGTTCAGCCGTTCGGGCTGTAGCTCGTTCTAAAGGTCCTATGGAAAAATGCATGGGAAAAATGCATTTTGGGACCCCCCTTTTATCTCAGCCCCCGCTTGACGGATCCCCCGGAGACTTTCAGGGTAGGAGCGTAGCGCCCCACCTATTTTGAGAAATTCGCGAGGATTCGTCGACCGGCGCCAAAGTTATTCAAAATAGAATGTTGAGGTTTTCCTATGGAAACGTGGTCCTAACTATAACTACCTACTGGCGACCGCCAGTAGGTAATATATATATATATATATATATATATATTTATATATATATATATATTTATATATATATATATATATTTATATCCAAAACGAGGCACCAGACTTGGAGGCCACACACGTTGTGAAATGCTTTATTCCTGCAGGCAGCCCTGCTTCGAATCAGCAGACATACAGAGATTTCTTTGCCAGAGTAAAGTGCTACCAGCAACTGTTACTGTTGAAAAACTTACTGTGTGATAAAACTCGAAGTCCCAGGATGCATTGCGCAGACACGCCCAGCGGGCGAGACCATAAACCTGCGACTTGAGTTGTGGTATGCTACGAGTCTCACATGAGCCAGATCACCTGTGACCAAGGGCGAGGATGCCCGAAACGCGTAAGGACTTTACTCTGGCAAAGAAATCTCTGTATGTCTGCTGATTCGAAGCAGGGCTGCCTGCAGGAATAAAGCATTTCACAACGTGTGTGGCCTCCAAGTCTGGTGCCTCGTTTTGGATATATATTTATATATATATTTATATTTATATATATATTTATATTTATATATATTTATATATATATTTATTTATATATATATTTATTTTTATATATATATTTATATATATATATATATATATATATTCAGTGAAAAAACCATAGGTTTCACACATGTTATAGTTAGCTGGACATTTTACTCGTAAAAAACCAATGAAATTGCCCCGTTATAGTTAGTTCAGCTAACTATAACTCGCGCGCCCGCAATGCACTGCTGATGACGTCACATATTACATCACTCATGACATGGTCAGTGACATCACTCATGACATCACTGATGACATCTCAAATGACATCACTGATGACCTCACTGATGACATCATCCTTGTGATAGAGTGGCAGACCTCCTCTCACCTTAATATAAGCTTTGATACACACATTCAAAAATAGAGACTAAAAATTTCAAAACAATGGACATACCAATACCAGTTACAACAACCTCTTCAGTAATTCTAAGATCCACATACACATCCACTCATTCACCAACAGTCCTATACAGTCACTCATACATGTACTCACTCATCATATGTACTCATACATCTATACATCCTGTTACACAATGCCACTCATCCATAGAGTTACTCACACACATAGTCACTCATGCTAATAAAGAATAAAACATACATTTACTTGCATATACAGTAATACACACACCACCATACTTACTTCTACGGAAACTTACACATACTTAGTCTTTTAAACAATCACTTATAGAAACACATACTTATTCATACAGGAACTCTTTCAATCTCTCCCTCTCACATATACTCACATATATACACCAATAGTCACATATACTAGTTTAAAACATATGTAGTTACTCCTGAAGACACTATTGAGACAGTCATTCACTCACTAACACACCCATACACACACTCATCCACCCATACAGTCCTGCACACATGCTGTCTTCAACACATACAAACAGTGAGTCACTCATTCATGCATCTATGCACTACGTAATACCCCCCACCGTACCATACAGACACTCAGACTGATACTCAAAAAAACAACTAATAACCTATATAGACACCCATGTAGCTACTCACCAACCCATGCAGCCACTTATACACAAAGTGAGAGATACACTTAATCAGTCAGTTACACAATCAATTTTTCAAAAACAAATCATCCATTTAGACACTTATATACCCATTTATTCTTCCATTGACCTTGAGATATACATATATAAAACATATTTAATTTTCAGAAAAACACACATTCACTGGATGATGTCATCAGTGAGGTCATCAGTGATGTCATTTGAGATGTCATCAGTGATGTCATGAGTGATGTCACTGACCATGTCATGAGTGATGTAATATGTGACGTCATCAGCAGTGCATTGCGGGCGCGCGAGTTATAGTTAGCTGAACTAACTATAACGGGGCAATTTCATTGGTTTTTTACGAGTAAAATGTCCAGCTAACTATAACATGTGTGAAACCTATGGTTTTTTCACTGAATTTCTAAGGTTTTTTAAATGCTAATTCCTAACTATAACGTGTGTGAAACCCATGGTTTTTTCAGTGAATTTGCAAGGTTTTTTAAATGCTATTTTTTTTTTATATTCTTCATGTTTTTTCAAACATATTTTTAATTTAATTTTCTTATCTTTTATAAAGACTATGCTTAAATTTTTAAAATCCTTAAATATTTTTTTTATATATATTTTTTAAAATAAACATGTAAAATTTATTTCCAGATTTTTTTTTTTTTTTTTTTTTTTTTATAGTACGCGTACCGTAAGCTCACGGTAAGCGTACGGTTTACGCAACGTCCGTAATCTATCTACGCTGCTTGCGCATAGTTACGTACTTTGCGTAGCCGCGCGTACTGCGCGTGGGACGCGTGCGCGCTTACGCAACACGCGCACGTTACGCGGAAGTGCCGGGAAATGACTGTTATGCGCATGCGCGCAAGCGCGTGTCTTTTTTACGCGCACGCGTACTTTTTGCCGTAAGCGCTCCGTAAGCGTACCGTAAGCGTACGGTAGGTCATGTGATCATGAAACACAACTTTTGATTGGTGGAAACTACTTTCAGTTCTAGAACTCTCCTACACCACACCCATTCCCCTCATTTCTGCTTGTGATCCCTTGGAAGAAGGAGCTGGTTTGTCTTTGGGATACGATGGCAGAACAGCAGAGCCCTTCTGAGAGTGAGGCTAGCACCAGCAGCACTGTCTTGAGGCAGAGAGCGAGGAAAGTAAAGCCTTCTTATGTTTGGGATTATTTTACTTTTCCAGAAGGCCAGCAAAAGGTGAATGCACCCTTAGTTACTTGCAGGCTGTGTCAGCGTGTACTTTCTAGAGGTAATCCTGACAGGAAGTATTCCTTTGGGAATCATACCATGATCAGACACCTCAAGGATGTACACAAAAGGACACATGGTCATCTTTTTGGAGGTAACTCTTCAGAAAGACGAGCCAGTACATCCACAGCAGCTCAGCCTGGACCATCATCTGCAGGGCAGACTCCTTCTTCTGCAGGTCAGGTGAGCCCTTCATCTGTGGGGGGAGAATCTCCTTTTGCTGGCCCTCTGGAAATTAACCCTCGGTTTGCGAGGGTTGAAGTACGGTGCGCCACTTGTCACGATCTAATTACTTATAGGGAGACCAGTATTTCCCTAGTGAACAATAAAATAGATCAGCACACTTGTCGTACCGTCTAATATTCCCAATCTTTCTTTCCTCTGTCCCTGCATGAACACAACGGCTCTTTTAAGAGCCAACCTTATCTTTCATCTTTTTTTTACATGTTTTTAAAAACTTTTTTTTATTTTTTTTTACCGTACGCGTACGGTAAGCGTACCTTTTTTATTTTTTTTAAAAAAAACACTAAAAATCATTTATCACATTACATTGACTTACCATACTCACTCAAAAAAATATTTATTCATTTGTTTTTTTTAAAAATAGTTTTTAAAATGGTTGTAGTTTTCAAAAATTTTCTATATCGATCTGAAAAAAAAGAAAAAAGTATTAATATTTTTATAACAATTTATAATACAGTACACATATTTACATTTTTTTCCAAAAAATATTTTTGCCTCTTTTAACAATTGGAAATCACTTTTACAGACTGACACATTATGAAACCACTATTTTTGATTTATTTAATTGCACGTGTCCAAGCTGTTTTTTTTTCAGACCACCACCATGTGCATTCTCTGTGACTGCCTACACTCCACCAAGGGCAACCAGCCTTAGTGATGCTGAATGTATTTGCATTACAGACTTAAACCTGAAAACCCCACTCGCTTCTAATTACTGTGCATGACTATACATGGCAAGCACATGGGTGTGTGCTAAACCTCTGCTTCTTCCCCCAAAAATTCGCTCCTCTTTTCCATCTACTGCAACTGTGAAATCACCAGAGCAAGACGCAATACATTTCTGCCTATAATTCTTCTATGCACACAGAGTCATGTTTTCACATTAGTGCCAAAACGAAATTTCTTTGCCAATTTGAAAGCACACTTACTGCTCTTTTTTTTTCGGGCCAAGTGAAAATCTCTTTTTACACTTTGAAATCACTTTTACAGACTGACACATTCTGAAACCTTTTTTTTTAAATTTATTTAAATGCACATGTCCAAGCTGTTTTTTTTTCAGACCACCACCGTGTGTATTCTCTGTGACTGCCTACACTCCAGCAGGGGCAACCAGCCTTAGTGATGCTGAATGTATTTGCATTACAGACTTAAACCTGAAAACCCCACTCGCTTCTAATTACTGTGCATGACTATACATGGCAAGCACATGGGTGTGTGCTAAACCTCTGCTTCTTCCCCCAAAAATTCGCTCCTCTTTTCCATCTACTGCAACTGTGAAATCACCAGAGCAAGACGCAATACATTTCTGCCTATAATTCCTCTATGCACACAGAGTCATGTTTTCACATTAGTGCCAAAACGAAATTTCTTTGCCAATTTGAAAGCACACTTACTGCTCTTTTTTTTTCGGGCCAAGTGAAAATCTCTTTTTACACTTTGAAATCACTTTTACAGACTGACACATTCTGAAACCTTTTTTTTTAAATTTATTTAAATGCACATGTCCAAGTTGTTTTTTTTTCAGACCACCACCGTGTGTATTCTCTGTGACTGCCTACACTCCAGCAGGGGCAACCAGCCTTAGTGATGCTGAATGTATTTGCATTACAGACTTAAACCTGAAAACCCCACTCGCTTCTAATTACTGTGCATGACTATACATGGCAAGCACATGGGTGTGTGCTAAACCTCTGCTTCTTCCCCCAAAAATTCGCTCCTCTTTTCCATCTACTGCAACTGTGAAATCACCAGAGCAAGACGCAATACATTTCTGCCTATAATTCTTCTATGCACACAGAGTCATGTTTTCACATTAGTGCCAAAACGAAATTTCTTTGCCAATTTGAAAGCACACTTACTGCTCTTTTTTTTTCGGGCCAAGTGAAAATCTCTTTTTACACTTTGAAATCACTTTCACAGACTGACACATTCTGAAACCTTTTTTTTTAAATTTATTTAAATGCACATGTCCAAGCTGTTTTTTTTTCAGACCACCACCGTGTGTATTCTCTGTGACTGCCTACACTCCAGCAGGGGCAACCAGCCTTAGTGATGCTGAATGTATTTGCATTACAGACTTAAACCTGAAAACCCCACTCGCTTCTAATTACTGTGCATGACTATACATGGCAAGCACATGGGTGTGTGCTAAACCTCTGCTTCTTCCCCCAAAAATTCGCTCCTCTTTTCCATCTACTGCAACTGTGAAATCACCAGAGCAAGACGCAATACATTTCTGCCTATAATTCTTCTATGCACACAGAGTCATGTTTTCACATTAGTGCCAAAACGAAATTTCTTTGCCAATTTGAAAGCACACTTACTGCTCTTTTTTTTTCGGGCCAAGTGAAAATCTCTTTTTACACTTTGAAATCACTTTTACAGACTGACACATTCTGAAACCTTTTTTTTTAAATTTATTTAAATGCACATGTCCAAGCTGTTTTTTTTTCAGACCACCACCGTGTGTATTCTCTGTGACTGCCTACACTCCAGCAGGGGCAACCAGCCTTAGTGATGCTGAATGTATTTGCATTACAGACTTAAACCTGAAAACCCCACTCGCTTCTAATTACTGTGCATGACTATACATGGCAAGCACATGGGTGTGTGCTAAACCTCTGCTTCTTCCCCCAAAAATTCGCTCCTCTTTTCCATCTACTGCAACTGTGAAATCACCAGAGCAAGACGCAATACATTTCTGCCTATAATTCCTCTATGCACACAGAGTCATGTTTTCACATTAGTGCCAAAACGAAATTTCTTTGCCAATTTGAAAGCACACTTACTGCTCTTTTTTTTTCGGGCCAAGTGAAAATCTCTTTTTACACTTTGAAATCACTTTTACAGACTGACACATTCTGAAACCTTTTTTTTAAAATTTATTTAAATGCACATGTCCAAGCTGTTTTTTTTTCAGACCACCACCGTGTGTATTCTCTGTGACTGCCTACACTCCAGCAGGGGCAACCAGCCTTAGTGATGCTGAATGTATTTGCATTACAGACTTAAACCTGAAAACCCCACTCGCTTCTAATTACTGTGCATGACTATACATGGCAAGCACATGGGTGTGTGCTAAACCTCTGCTTCTTCCCCCAAAAATTCGCTCCTCTTTTCCATCTACTGCAACTGTGAAATCACCAGAGCAAGACGCAATACATTTCTGCCTATAATTCCTCTATGCACACAGAGTCATGTTTTCACATTAGTGCCAAAACGAAATTTCTTTGCCAATTTGAAAGCACACTTACTGCTCTTTTTTTTTCGGGCCAAGTGAAAATCTCTTTTTACACTTTGAAATCACTTTTACAGACTGACACATTCTGAAACCTTTTTTTTAAAATTTATTTAAATGCACATGTCCAAGTTGTTTTTTTTTCAGACCACCACCGTGTGTATTCTCTGTGACTGCCTACACTCCAGCAGGGGCAACCAGCCTTAGTGATGCTGAATGTATTTGCATTACAGACTTAAACCTGAAAACCCCACTCGCTTCTAATTACTGTGCATGACTATACATGGCAAGCACATGGGTGTGTGCTAAACCTCTGCTTCTTCCCCCAAAAATTCGCTCCTCTTTTCCATCTACTGCAACTGTGAAATCACCAGAGCAAGACGCAATACATTTCTGCCTATAATTCTTCTATGCACACAGAGTCATGTTTTCACATTAGTGCCAAAACGAAATTTCTTTGCCAATTTGAAAGCACACTTACTGCTCTTTTTTTTTCGGGCCAAGTGAAAATCTCTTTTTACACTTTGAAATCACTTTTACAGACTGACACATTCTGAAACCTTTTTTTTTAAATTTATTTAAATGCACATGTCCAAGCTGTTTTTTTTTCAGACCACCACCGTGTGTATTCTCTGTGACTGCCTACACTCCAGCAGGGGCAACCAGCCTTAGTGATGCTGAATGTATTTGCATTACAGACTTAAACCTGAAAACCCCACTCGCTTCTAATTACTGTGCATGACTATACATGGCAAGCACATGGGTGTGTGCTAAACCTCTGCTTCTTCCCCCAAAAATTCGCTCCTCTTTTCCATCTACTGCAACTGTGAAATCACCAGAGCAAGACGCAATACATTTCTGCCTATAATTCTTCTATGCACACAGAGTCATGTTTTCACATTAGTGCCAAAACGAAATTTCTTTGCCAATTTGAAAGCACACTTACTGCTCTTTTTTTTTCGGGCCAAGTGAAAATCTCTTTTTACACTTTGAAATCACTTTTACAGACTGACACATTCTGAAACCTTTTTTTTTAAATTTATTTAAATGCACATGTCCAAGCTGTTTTTTTTTCAGACCACCACCGTGTGTATTCTCTGTGACTGCCTACACTCCAGCAGGGGCAACCAGCCTTAGTGATGCTGAATGTATTTGCATTACAGACTTAAACCTGAAAACCCCACTCGCTTCTAATTACTGTGCATGACTATACATGGCAAGCACATGGGTGTGTGCTAAACCTCTGCTTCTTCCCCCAAAAATTCGCTCCTCTTTTCCATCTACTGCAACTGTGAAATCACCAGAGCAAGACGCAATACATTTCTGCCTATAATTCCTCTATGCACACAGAGTCATGTTTTCACATTAGTGCCAAAACGAAATTTCTTTGCCAATTTGAAAGCACACTTACTGCTCTTTTTTTTTCGGGCCAAGTGAAAATCTCTTTTTACACTTTGAAATCACTTTTACAGACTGACACATTCTGAAACCTTTTTTTTAAAATTTATTTAAATGCACATGTCCAAGTTGTTTTTTTTTCAGACCACCACCGTGTGTATTCTCTGTGACTGCCTACACTCCAGCAGGGGCAACCAGCCTTAGTGATGCTGAATGTATTTGCATTACAGACTTAAACCTGAAAACCCCACTCGCTTCTAATTACTGTGCATGACTATACATGGCAAGCACATGGGTGTGTGCTAAACCTCTGCTTCTTCCCCCAAAAATTCGCTCCTCTTTTCCATCTACTGCAACTGTGAAATCACCAGAGCAAGACGCAATACATTTCTGCCTATAATTCTTCTATGCACACAGAGTCATGTTTTCACATTAGTGCCAAAACGAAATTTCTTTGCCAATTTGAAAGCACACTTACTGCTCTTTTTTTTTCGGGCCAAGTGAAAATCTCTTTTTACACTTTGAAATCACTTTTACAGACTGACACATTCTGAAACCTTTTTTTTTAAATTTATTTAAATGCACATGTCCAAGCTGTTTTTTTTTCAGACCACCACCGTGTGTATTCTCTGTGACTGCCTACACTCCAGCAGGGGCAACCAGCCTTAGTGATGCTGAATGTATTTGCATTACAGACTTAAACCTGAAAACCCCACTCGCTTCTAATTACTGTGCATGACTATACATGGCAAGCACATGGGTGTGTGCTAAACCTCTGCTTCTTCCCCCAAAAATTCGCTCCTCTTTTCCATCTACTGCAACTGTGAAATCACCAGAGCAAGACGCAATACATTTCTGCCTATAATTCTTCTATGCACACAGAGTCATGTTTTCACATTAGTGCCAAAACGAAATTTCTTTGCCAATTTGAAAGCACACTTACTGCTCTTTTTTTTTCGGGCCAAGTGAAAATCTCTTTTTACACTTTGAAATCACTTTTACAGACTGACACATTCTGAAACCTTTTTTTTTAAATTTATTTAAATGCACATGTCCAAGCTGTTTTTTTTTCAGACCACCACCGTGTGTATTCTCTGTGACTGCCTACACTCCAGCAGGGGCAACCAGCCTTAGTGATGCTGAATGTATTTGCATTACAGACTTAAACCTGAAAACCCCACTCGCTTCTAATTACTGTGCATGACTATACATGGCAAGCACATGGGTGTGTGCTAAACCTCTGCTTCTTCCCCCAAAAATTCGCTCCTCTTTTCCATCTACTGCAACTGTGAAATCACCAGAGCAAGACGCAATACATTTCTGCCTATAATTCCTCTATGCACACAGAGTCATGTTTTCACATTAGTGCCAAAACGAAATTTCTTTGCCAATTTGAAAGCACACTTACTGCTCTTTTTTTTTCGGGCCAAGTGAAAATCTCTTTTTACACTTTGAAATCACTTTTACAGACTGACACATTCTGAAACCTTTTTTTTTAAATTTATTTAAATGCACATGTCCAAGTTGTTTTTTTTTCAGACCACCACCGTGTGTATTCTCTGTGACTGCCTACACTCCAGCAGGGGCAACCAGCCTTAGTGATGCTGAATGTATTTGCATTACAGACTTAAACCTGAAAACCCCACTCGCTTCTAATTACTGTGCATGACTATACATGGCAAGCACATGGGTGTGTGCTAAACCTCTGCTTCTTCCCCCAAAAATTCGCTCCTCTTTTCCATCTACTGCAACTGTGAAATCACCAGAGCAAGACGCAATACATTTCTGCCTATAATTCTTCTATGCACACAGAGTCATGTTTTCACATTAGTGCCAAAACGAAATTTCTTTGCCAATTTGAAAGCACACTTACTGCTCTTTTTTTTTCGGGCCAAGTGAAAATCTCTTTTTACACTTTGAAATCACTTTTACAGACTGACACATTCTGAAACCTTTTTTTTAAAATTTATTTAAATGCACATGTCCAAGCTGTTTTTTTTTCAGACCACCACCGTGTGTATTCTCTGTGACTGCCTACACTCCAGCAGGGGCAACCAGCCTTAGTGATGCTGAATGTATTTGCATTACAGACTTAAACCTGAAAACCCCACTCGCTTCTAATTACTGTGCATGACTATACATGGCAAGCACATGGGTGTGTGCTAAACCTCTGCTTCTTCCCCCAAAAATTCGCTCCTCTTTTCCATCTACTGCAACTGTGAAATCACCAGAGCAAGACGCAATACATTTCTGCCTATAATTCCTCTATGCACACAGAGTCATGTTTTCACATTAGTGCCAAAACGAAATTTCTTTGCCAATTTGAAAGCACACTTACTGCTCTTTTTTTTTCGGGCCAAGTGAAAATCTCTTTTTACACTTTGAAATCACTTTTACAGACTGACACATTCTGAAACCTTTTTTTTTAAATTTATTTAAATGCACATGTCCAAGCTGTTTTTTTTTCAGACCACCACCGTGTGTATTCTCTGTGACTGCCTACACTCCAGCAGGGGCAACCAGCCTTAGTGATGCTGAATGTATTTGCATTACAGACTTAAACCTGAAAACCCCACTCGCTTCTAATTACTGTGCATGACTATACATGGCAAGCACATGGGTGTGTGCTAAACCTCTGCTTCTTCCCCCAAAAATTCGCTCCTCTTTTCCATCTACTGCAACTGTGAAATCACCAGAGCAAGACGCAATACATTTCTGCCTATAATTCTTCTATGCACACAGAGTCATGTTTTCACATTAGTGCCAAAACGAAATTTCTTTGCCAATTTGAAAGCACACTTACTGCTCTTTTTTTTTCGGGGGCAAGTGTATATCTCTTTTTTCAATTTGAAATCACTTTTACAGACTGACACATTATGTAACTACAACAAAAACAATTCCCATTTCTATTATTCATTTCTTAAGTTACCACATACATCCCCTCTCAAACTGTAAACTCACCTTTTAAATTAGTTAGTTGTGAAAGAAATGTGGCACTCAAACAGCAGATTATCAGAGCCAGGATCTCTGTTGTGTTCACCTCTCTCCTCTCAGCAGAACCAGATAATGGCAAACTTTCCCTCTATTTTTCCACACATATACATGTAAGTTTCAAATCTCAGTGCTTCCCCCTTTTTTTTCACATGTAATCACACATTTCTATTGGTTGAAAACCAACCCTTTTCCAACAGTACCCTTCCCCCAACTTGACTTCTGCCTAGTACCCTTCCCCCAACTTGACTTCTGCCTGCTACCATAGCAACAGCTCATGGAACACTGCTGTGTGCAGTTAGGTCAGAAGTTCGACACACAATGTTTCAATTCCACAGAGCAAGAGTGCTTGACTTTTCAAACCTAACAGCAAATCCAAAGTACTGTTCTTTGGTTACACATTTTTTTGTACCAATAAAAAAACATGTTTCTATTAATTTTCACATACAGCCTAGTTTTTATTCTGGAATGGTATGAAACAGCCAATCAGTTCTTTTTGTTTTAAAAAAATATGTATGCCTCCATTTCCAAACTGTCTTTCTTTTCATATTGCCATTCTACTGAAAGACACCTCCTGAGTGCATCCAGTTCTCCTTTGAAGATGTTCACAGTGTGGATTGTAGGGCACAGCTATGTCTTCTGGAGTGAAAAGTTTGCAGAGAAAACAGATATGGTGAGAGACCTTGCTTTGCCAAATGTAGACATTAAATGGATTGGTCAGAGAGGGTTAAAGTGGCACCAATTGATGCCATTGGTGAAATCCTTCATTCAAATCCAACACCCTGACCTCATAATAGTGCACTGTGGTGGCAATGACCTAGGCACTTTGACTGGGGTAGGTCTGGAAATGCTTATGAAGGACACCTTTGCACAACTGTTTACACTTTTCCCTAAAACTGCCTTTGTGTTTTCCAACATATGCCAAAGGCAAAAATGGAACTGGTCCAATCATTTCTGTCCACAGATTGACAAAGCAAGAAAGCACGTCAACAAATCTGTTTCTGCTTTCCTCCGTGACTATGGTATGGGTGCCATTTACCACAACAACTTGCGTTACAACATGCAAGACATTTATAGAGGAGATGGTGTGCACTTCAATGATGAAGGGAACAGAGTCTTCCTCTTGAACCTTAGACTCTGCATCGGTACTTACTTGTAGGTACCACTAAAAAAATGACTCCATAAACACAACAGCTCTTTTTAGAGCTCCCTAATTTCTAAACTCTTAAATCTGATTTTCATTTATTTTTTATTTTTTTTTTTTACCGTAAGCGTACCCCGTGATTTTTTTTAAAATCAATTAATGTTTTTTTTGTACTTTTCTGTCCTTCTTTGACCCCCTTACAAATGTTAGGGGGTCTGTAACTCTCCTCATTGCCCCCTTTTCTTCTTTTCACTCTTTTTTTTTCCAGAGTGAAACAGAAAATGGCGGCCGCCGCTTCCTGGTTTCGTCCGATTCGAATGTTTACTAAGATCTAAGAGCCAATCAGAATCGCGCTCGCGCACGCCACCGTACGCTTACCGTAAGCGTACCCCGTGTTTTTTTAAAAAATCAATTAATGTTTTTTTTGTACTTTTCTGTCCTTCTTTGACCCCCTTACAAATGTTAGGGGGTCTGTAACTCTCCTCATTGCCCCCTTTTCTTCTTTTCACTCTTTTTTTTTTCAGAGTGAAACAGAAAATGGCGGCCGCCGCTTCCTGGTTTCGGCTGATTCGAATGTTTACTAAGATCTAAGAGCCAATCAGAATCGCGCTCGCGCACGCCACCGTACGCTTACCGTAAGCGTACGGTAAGCGTACCGTAAGCTGGCTCAGATATATATATTGATTTAAAGGCTATTTTCTCAGAATCTACTGAACAGATTTACACCAAACCTACAAAAGGCACTTCCTTGACCTAGGGACTACCTCTCTGCCAAATTTTGAGTAATTCTGTTCAGCCGTTCGGGCTGTAGCTGTGTCTAAAGGTCCTATGGAAAAATGCATGGGAAAAACGCGTTTTGGGACCCCCCTTTTATCTCAGCCCCCGCTTGACGGATCCCCCCGAGACTTTCAGGGTAGGAGCGGAGCGTAGCGCCCCACCTATTTTGAGAAATTCGCGAGGATTCATCGACCGGCGCCAAAGTTATTCAAAATAGAATGTTGAGGTTTTCCTATGGAAACGTGGTCCTAACTATAACTACCTACTGGCGACCGCTAGTAGGTAATATTTTTATATATATATATATATATATATATATTTTTATATAGATATATATATATAGATATATTATCTACTGGCGGTCGCCAGTAGATAGTTATAGTTAGGACCCTGTTTCCATAGGAAATCCGCAACATTCTATTTGGAATAACTTTGGCGCCGGTCGATGAATCCTCGCGAAATTTTCAAAATAGGTGGGGCGCTACGCTCCGCTCCTACCCTGAAAGTCTCGGGGGGATTCGTCAAGCGGGGGCTGAGAAAAAAGGGGGGTCCCAAAACGCGTTTTTCCCATGCATTTTTCCATAGGACCTTTAGACACAGCTACAGCCCGAACGGCTGAACAGAGTTACTTGAAATTTGGCAGAGAGGTAGTCCTCAGGTCAAGGAAGTGCCTTTTGTAGGTCTGGTGTAAATCTGTCCAGTAGTTCCTGAGAAAATAGCATTTAAATCAATATATATGTGGGCGGAGCCTAACCACACATCTCATCCTGAGATCTGATTGGCTGTCAGCACTTCATCCAAGAAGTGTTGGCAGCCATCTTGGGACCAATATACATGATAGCACCTCATTAAAAAGCATTGCAGTTAATAGAAGATTTTAAGACTTTAGTTACATTATAAATCATTTGTTGATGGTACCATACTCATTTTAGGAATTGTGGTATGTTCTAAGGTGATTTCACCATGTGAAAAAGCCTTCTGCTGGGATATCATGATTGAGAGAAAAATATTTTCTCATGCTTTTACCACAGAGGTTTGGAAGGTGATCTATAAGCTAAACTGAGAGCTTATTTTCTGTAAATTCACATTATCTTTCTCAGTCATGTGAGAATGAAGTCTGACATTCTCAGTAAAACATGTACATCCAACAAGGGCAGAGACTGTCAGTTGATTCCTTTGTGTTCTACTGCAGCTTTCCAGAGTGTTCCAAAGAACTACTAGAGCGCTAACCGTCCTACTTATGATAAATGTATGGCACACCTGAAGCCATCTTGCTTGGATTAAAGTGGTAACTCTTAAAACATTTAATTTAAAAAGGAACAAAATGAGGGGGTTCATTTTTCCATAAAAAGTATGATTAGTGCTGCAGAAAGAAAAATTAGGGCTCATTTTGAGTGACTTCTCAAATCCTGGCATGCAGACTGAAACATGCACTTTCAATACCAGCAGCAGTTTTCCCTGGTGAGCAGTAGCTTTACTACAGTGATCTAATGAGCAAAAAGAGTGCTAACATTCTGATTTTATGGCAAATGTGTGACACATTTGAATGCCTTCTTGATGGAATCAAAGTAAAAAACTGAAAGTATTTCCTACTGAGGAGACTGCAGTAAATGAGGAAATTAGGAAACTTCATAACAAATAAGTATCCCAAGATGGCCACCAGAGACAAAAGAGCCCAAATGTAGCCCAAATATCACCCAGATGTAGCCCAAGTATAGCCCAATGACAGAATGTCCAAGAATGTTCTTAAAAACAACTAGAGCACTTACTGTCTTCATTATGACAAAAGTATGGCACACCTGAAGCCATCTTGATTGGAATAAACTGGTAACACTTAAAACATTTAATTTAAAAAGGAACACAATGAGGGGGTTCATTTTGCCATAGAAATTATGATTAATGCTGAAGAAAGAAAATGAGGGCACATTTTGAGTGACTTCTCAAATCCTCTTCTATTTCATTAAAAAATTCTGACATGCAGACTGAAACATGCACTTTTAATACCAGGAGCAGACTTCCATGGTGAACAGTAGTTTTACTACAGTGATCTAATGAGCAACTAGAGTGCTAACATTCAGAATTCATGGCAAATGTGTGACATATCTGAATACCTTCATGATGGAATCAAAGTAAAAAACTGAAAGCATTTCCGACTGAGGAGACTGCAGTACATGAGGAAATTAGGAAACTTCATAACAAATAAATCTCCCAAGATGGCCACCGGAGACAAAAGAGCCCAAATGTAGCCCAAAATCACCCAGATATAGCCCAAATATAGCCCAATGACAGAAGTGTGCAAAACACTTATTATTTTGTGTTTTTGCAGTGTTATATAGTGCAGACTTGTCAGGTATTGGAGTGCTTTACATGAGCATTGGTTACATCACACAAGAACAAATTCATTTTGGTTGTAGACATGGGGAGACTAAGTTATTTGACCAGAATCACAGAATGTCGAGCTGAAGCAGAAACTTCAACCTGGTTCCCCAGTTGCAAAGTCTGCAGTTCTGGAAGTAACACCACATCCTCTCCCCTAAGTGCAACATTTAATCAAGTTGTCAACTAGATAAAAAAACATAAAGATAACAAATAATTTAAAAGTGCTTTGTCGCTATTTGAAAACTCAGAAAATATGTCCTTATTTTAGTCTTTTAGAGCACTAACCATAATTTTGATGCCAATAAGACCCTCTCATATATGTAATTTCTAAAGGAATGCTCTAGGTATTACAGTTTTGATTACATCAAGATGATGTCAGGCGTTCCACACTTTTGTAATAAATATAGAATGTTAGCAATCTAGTTGTTCATTAGGATACTGTTGAGAGGCAGAGGCCAGGGGCACGGACTCTGAAAATTGAAGGCAGGTAGGAGGGTGCAAAGGCAACAATTTAACCACACTGAGCAGGCAGGAAGGGCCGTGGAAGCACAACAGACTATGGAGGGCAGTGGAAAGGGGGGCAGGGGCAACAAACCAACAATACAGGACTTGCAAGAGAGGCTGTTGGAGGGAAGATCTATTACGGGTCAAGGAAGCTAGGGGCGGTCCCCAGAGCCCCGGGAGCCACCACAGAACTGAGCAGGAGAGTGAGTCAGGGACAAAAGGGGCACCTTAATTTGAGCCAGGGTGCCTAGGAACGCTTGCTCCAAAAATGAAGAAAACAGACATATGAGACATGGAATTGGAGGCAGAATACAATGGCAGTTTAATGAGAAGATGCAACTTCAAAGAAACCGCAGAATAGAGACATAAAGTACAAAATACAGAATCCAGATAATCATACAGCTGTCATGATATTCTCTGTATCTCAATTAATGGACTGACAGAGAGAGAGAGAAAACACATCTATAAATGCATCATGAGAAACAAGTTACACCAAGGAAAATGTTACCTAGGGACACTCACATTTACTCTTAGAGCAAGCATTCCTGCAATTACAATACAACATCTTTTAAATGCAAAAGTAAAGAGAACAATGGTTAAACATAACATGACATTTCATATAGGTAAAATAGAATAAGATACTTCAAGCAAAGCAGAGCAAGACATTTTAAGCAAAGGAAGACAAGAGCTCCCAGTTCTTGGGGAAAACCTGCACAGCCTGTTAACCTACATACAGACGGCGAGGTTGTCCGTCGATATCTGTGGGTGCTCCCTTTTTATATCATTTTGTTGGCTCCTTTGCACGCTACATCTACCTACGTATGCTACCCAAAAGCTTCGTCTGCAGATTTTACCAGACATTTCGTCATTTACCCACTTAATGCTGACAATGGACTGGGTGAAAAGGTCAGTCTCTCAGGCCAATCGCTTATCGTAAGTTCCATAGAGCAAGCAGAAAATAATGGGTATTGTACAGGAATTCAATATATTCATGTATAAAATCTCCTCAGTTCTCCTAACTTGACGCTCTGCGGTTGCCACTTCCTTAAAAGCGGGAAACCTGCCCAGGAAGCAAGTACCAGTCCAGGATGCAGCCTACTGTATGTCGACAGCTTCAGGGGGATGTTGAACTTTGATACCGAGCACGGAGCACTCTGGTAGGGTGGGGGCTACTAGTTTGGAGCAGAAGGCCTCGCAGACCTGCCTTCAGACTGCTATACACTAAAATTGCAGAGCTATGGTCAATTTAACAAAGAGGCCTACATATTGAACAGAAGGGCCTACACAGGGGTTGTATGCTGAGTGGTAAGGATGTCTCAGGATAATTATATAGCAACACAGGACCCGCTGGTCAATTTAATACGGCCTACAAATGCGGCTGGCAGGGCAAGGACAAGGGTCTCATACTTCAGGTGTGGACAGAACGGGCCAGGGGCCCCCTGTGATACAAAATCTACCCTCCTTCAAGGCTGTGGCAATGTAATAGACCATTGTGGGCAGAAGGAAGAGGCAATGGTAGTACAACCATACATGCCAACAGACCCGATTCAGCCAGGAAACGTCCAATGTTTTTAAGCTCAAATGGGCTTTATTTGATCTGTCTCCTGTCTACAATATCCTCTTTTTCAATGTAACTCAAAGGGGAAAATCAATACCCCAGTTTTTTTTCAAAATCTCCCTCTTACCAAGTTCAAAATGTTCGCAAGTATGGTACATTGGATCATGGAAGGAAATGGGATAGGGACATGGACTTGGATAACAGAGGACAGGAGAGACATGGAGAGGTGCACCAAACTGACCCTGCAGGGCAGGCATCAGGGTTTGCAGCAGCACAATACACCACACAGGGCATGCAGGACGGGAGTGCAGCACAACAATCCATAGAAAGCAAGAGGGAGGGGACAGGACCATGCACATGGACAACAGAGAACAGAGGGGCAAGAGGCAATGGTAGCTAGCTGACCATAATGGACAGACAGGAGAGAAGGCAGCAGCATAACAGACCATGAAGGGCAGGAGGGACGGATCAGGGGCATTACAATGGAACAGACAAGCCAGGAGGGAGGGAGTAGGGGTCTGCACATGTAAACAGAGGGCTGGGGGCAAGGGGGCAGGGCAGGAGCAGCAAGATGGCCATGGAGGTCAGGCAGGATGGGCACTAGAAGCAAGACACAACATGAAGAGCAACAGTGAGACTGTGATGGCATACACACAGACCATGGAGGGAAGGTGGGAGGGGGTCAGGGGCAGCTAACTGACCACACAGGGAAGGTGGGAGGGGCCATGGCAGCACAGAAGACCATGCATGGCAAGTGGGAGGGTTAGTGGCAGCACAATGGCTATGATGGGCAAGAAGGAGGGTGCAGGGGCATGCACAAAGGACGATGGAGGATAGAAGGGAGGGTCAGGACCTGTGCACAGACAAGAAAGTTCAGGGGAAGGGGCCTCACAACAGACCACACGGGGCAGGCAGGAGGAGCAGTTGCAGCACAACAGACCAGGGAGGGCAGAAGGGTGTGGCAGTACAATGGACCATGTAGGACAGGAGGAAGAGGATAGAGGCATGGCATGTGGACAGGCAGGGTGGAGGTGGCAGGGACAGGTTACAGTCATCTGACAATGCTAGGCAGGTGGGAGGGGAGTGGCAGCTCAACAGAACACTCAGAGTAGATAGGAGTGGCAGGTCCATGGGATATGGTGGGCAAAAAGGATGGAGCAGGGGCATGCACAAAGACATCGGAGGGCAGGGGGAAGGAGAATAGGGGCAGCAAGCTAAGCACAGAGTTTAAGCAGGAGGTCAATGATGGGGCATAGAATTGGGCAATGGAGGGCAGGAGGAGTGGACTGGTACATCATACTAAATTGAGGGCAGTGGCAGCACATCAGACCATGCATGGCAGGAGGGAGGAGGCTAGTCCATGGATTCACACAACAGAGGATAGGGAGGAGGGGGATGGGGCAGCAAGCTAACTGTTCAGAGAAGGCGGGTATTAGAAACTTTATTGTTTTTAAAACATTTTGTCTGTGCAAACTACTTAAAATATCAACAAGTATGCAGCATAATCTCACTTTTATTCAGGAAGAAGAAGACGTTAGTGACTGTGACTCCGGGCTCACTTGGCAAAAACACCCCCTGACCCTCCACCCCCTATCGCAAAATGTAATGCCCGTGAAAAGGGTAGGTGAACACAGTGTTATATAGAACATAGTCCTGAGAGCACGATTGAAAATGAAAACTAGATATAGTGTATGGTATAAACTATGCACCAAAAAGTGTGATATAAGATGAACCAGGCGTGAAATATAATATGCAATACATTGTGCGCAATGACAGATTCATTGGAGAGCGCGAGATAGCACAGGCACTAGCGCGTGCTATGCGATATGCGCCTTAGAGTGTAATATGCACAGGGCAGTGTTGTGTAACCTAACTAGTCTCTAAAGTTGTAATATAAAATATGTGCTGGGGAGTGTAACGTTGCATATGCACTGTGACAAAGATATGGATCCCAAATTGTAATATGTATGGCATAGCACTGTGCGTTATAACATAGGCATCGAGGAAGGCACGTTAGATGGGGCAATATAACCCGTGCGAAGACAAGTGTGGCATGACATTTTCACGGGGTGGTGTTACAGTGCACATGGGCTAGAGAGTGTCATAGCATATGCACTAGCTAGTGGAATACAATAGAGAGGTGTGTGGCACTCGGCAGGCAATGGTGGGTGTAACACAGCATTGGGCTCTGTCAGGAGCGCGCTGTGACTCGCAAGTGATGTTCGTCCCCTTTCCAGAGAGTAAAATAAAAAGTATTACACATCCGGCAGTGGATGTGTGTTTTATTAACTGTGAGGGGGGTTTCTTGCATAGTTTTGGTCGAATTTTTGTCGAATCCCCTTTGAATGGCTTGGTGTGCATGTGTATTAAATGTGCCCGTCAATAGCTACCCATGTTTGTATAAATAAACGACAAGGGTGTCTACCGGGATTAGGCACGGTAGAGCATCAGACATGTCAGAGCTTCACTAGTGGTGTAAATACATTCCACGTGGATTAATTGCATGCATAGTCGCCTTTTAATGAATATCACGCAAATCGTCATGGTGATAGGTACGTACGGTTTGTCCAGCATGTCCTAGGTGTGTCTATAAATATATATTTTTTAAAAATAATAAAAAACAGTGGCCGGCCCTGGGGATTGGGGTCAAAAAAATATAATTAGGAGACAGACCCTGGGGGATGGGGTCATCAGGGCCAATAAATTAGAATAAGAAGGGGAACCACACAGCCCCCCTTCTTAAAAAAATAAAATAAATAAAAGACTGGCATCGTGCCGGAGGCCATGCCCCCTCCATGCAGCACTCTGCAAACGCGCCCCCAACAGGCATCTCCAGTATGCGCCAGGGAGCTGCGCTGCAGACAGGTGTTCTGAGGCCAAGCCCCTTTTTACACCTCTCTGCAACGCAGCTCTGTGGCGCTTACTGGAGGTACCTAGTGGTCTAGTGTGACCCTAGGGACCCTTAGGATTCAAGG
Source organism: Triturus cristatus (assembly GCF_964204655.1). Lineage (NCBI taxonomy): Eukaryota > Metazoa > Chordata > Amphibia > Caudata > Salamandridae > Triturus > Triturus cristatus. The sequence continues at coordinate 7,934,852 of NC_140593.1, read as the reverse complement.
GGACTTAATCTCTCAACTTAGAACAGCCACAGGGCGCGTTTACACAGTGGTGAAGGGAGGGGACGGGGCCTGAGGTGACGTGTGCAAACACGCACCATGGCACGTTTTAAATTGGGGATATAATTTCCCTTCAATACTGAGGGCCCCTGGGGGCTAACTAGCCCACCAAGTGCTTCCAGTAAGCGCCACTGAGCTGCATTGCAGAGAGGTGGTCCAGGCCGTGCCACTTTTTACACCTCTCTGCAACGCAGCTCTGTGGCACTTACTGGAGGTACCTAGTGGGCTAGTTGGACCCTAGGGACCCTCAGGACTCAAATGAACTTAATCTCCCAACTAAAAACGGACACAGGGCGTGTTTACACAATGGTGAAAGGAGGGGACGGGGCCTGAGTTAACGTGTGCAAAAACGCCCTGTGGCCTGTTTTAAGAAGTAGTTTTAATCCCCATGCCCTATTATATACTAGGGGCTTATAGAGGAGGTAAGGCTAATCACAGGGGGACCCCAACGCATAATGTTCCCTAGTGTATGTAGGTGTTTTCACTGTATTCTAAGTGTCTTTTAACATAGCACTGGCTCTAGGACTGGTTAGTCAGACTCAGTTACCACCAGTATCCGTCTGAAAAAGTTGAGGGTACAGGATGATTTTGCAACAAGGCTTCTTTCTGCTCTTCTTTTTGTTCTTTCTGCACGTTATCCTTCTTCCTGCACTTATCTTCGTATTTGAGGACTTCTGTTGCTTCTTTCTGCACTTCTTTTGTTTCTTTCTGTGCATTTTTTCTTCTTTCTTCACATGTCCTATCTCTGTAGGCATAGTTAGAAATTAGCATTTAAAAAACCTTTGAAATTAACAGAAAAAAACCATAGGTTTCAGGCACGTTATAGTTAGGAATTAGCATTTAAAAAACCTCAGCAATTCACTGAAAAAACCATAGGTTTCAGGGGTGTTATAGTTAGCTGGACTTTTCACTTGTACAAAACCATTGAAATTCCCCCGTTATAGTTAGTTCAGCTAACTATAACTCGCGCGCCCGCAATGCACTGCTGATGACGTCACATATTACATCACTCATGACATGGTCAGTGACATCACTCATGACATCACTGATGACATCTCAAATGACATCACTGATGACATCACTGATGACATCATCCTTGTGATAGAGTTGCAGACCTCCTCTCACCCTAATATAACCTTTGATACACACATTCAAAAATAGAGACTAAAATTTTCAAAACAATGGACATACCAATACCAGTTACAACAACCTCTTCAGTAATTCTAAGATCCACATACACATCCACTCATTCACCAACAGTCCAATACAGTCACTCATACATGTACTCACTCATCATATGTACTCATACACCTATACATCCTGTTACACAATGCCACTCATCCATAGAGTTACTCACACACATAGTCACTCATGCTAATAAAGAATCAAACATACATTTACTTGCATATACAGTTATACACACACCACCACACTTACTTCTACGGAAACTTACACATACTTAGTCTTTTAAACAATCACTTATAGAAACACATACTTATTCATACAGGAACTCTTTCAATCTCTCACTCTCACATATACTCACATATATACACCAATAGTCACATATACTAGTTTAAAACATATGTAGTTACTCATAAAGACACTATTGAGACAGTCATTCACTCACTAACACACACATACACACACTCATCCACCCATACAGTCCTGCACACATACTGTGTTCAACACATACAAACAGTGAGTCACTCATTCATGCACCTATGCACTACATAATACCCCCACCGAACCATGCAGACACTCAGACTGATACTCAAAAAACCAACTAATAACCTATATAGACACCCATGTAGCTACTCACCAACCCATGCAGCCACTTATACACAAAGTGAGAGACTGATACAGATATTTACATATTTAAACATTACTCACTAAGCCATGTATTCACTATGATACACTTAATCAGTCAGTTACACAATCAATTTTTCAAAAACAAATCATCCATTTAGACACTTATATACCCATTTATTCTTCCATCGACCTTGAGATATACATATATAAAACATATTTAATTTTCAGAATAACACACATTCACTGGATGATGTCATCAGTGATGTCATCAGTGATGTCATTTGAGATGTCATCAGTGATGTCATGAGTGATGTCACTGACCATGTCATGAGTGATGTAATATGTGACGTCATCAGCAGTGCATTGCGGGCGCGCGAGTTATAGTTAGCTGAACTAACTATAACGGGGGAATTTCAATGGTTTTGTACAAGTGAAAAGTCCAGCTAACTATAACACCCCTGAAACCTATGGTTTTTTCAGTGAATTTATATATATATATATATATATATTTATATATATATATTTTTTTTTTATATAGATATATATATATATATATATATAGATATATATATATATATATTCACTGAAAAAACCATAGGTTTCACACATGTTATAGTTAGCGGAAATTTTACTGATAAAAAACCAGTGAAATTCCCCCGTTATAGTTAGTGCAGGCAACTATAACTCACGCGACCGCAATCCTCTGCTGATGCTAATACTGTATTTAGACACTTATATGCCCATGTCTTCTTCCATACATTTTTAGCTATACATATATTACAAATATTTTTTTTTCATAAAGACACATATGTCATCAGCAGAAGATTGCGGCCGCGTGAGTTATAGTTGCCTGCACTAACTATAACGGGGGAATTTCACTGGTTTTTTATCAGTAAAATTTCCGCTAACTATAACATGTGTGAAACCTATGGTTTTTTCAGTGAATTTGCAAGGTTTTTTAAATGCTAATTCCTAACTATAACGTGTGTGAAACCTATGGTTTTTTCAGTGAATTTGTACGGTTTTTTAAATGCTAAGTTACTTTACGCCATTCGAGGCGTGCGCGCCCACTTAACGCAGTTCGTTCCGTGCACGGTTTTTATCAACTTTAATAAGCCCTGTACATTTGGTGGCCTTCGGCCACCAAAAGCACATGGGGTGTGGTCAATGTGGATAGTGTTTTTTTTATTTCAATTTTATAATTTCATGTTGCCAAAATTTAGTTTTTTTTACCTATTAATAAGCCCTGTACATTTGGTGGCCTTCGGCCACCAAAAGCACAGGGGGTGGGGTAAGTGTGGATAGTGTTTTTTTTATTTTTATTTTTTTACCGTACGCTTACGGTAAGCGTACGGTAAGCGTACCCCGCGAAATTGCCGAAAAAAAAATAAAACCGTTTTTGCTCTTGGGGGATGTTTGTGGACTCCCTCAACATGACTATGTGGGAGGGAGTTGTCAAAACAGCCCCGTAACATGTTTTTGGCCATCATGTTTGATAAACAACACTCAGTGCGAGAGACAAAATGGCGGCCGCCGCTTCCTGGTTTCGGCCGATTCGAATGTTTACTAAGATCTAAGAGCCAATCAGAATCGCGCTCGCGCACGCCACCGTACGCTTACCGTAAGCGTACGGTAAGCGTACGGTAAGCGGGCTCAGATATATATATTGATTTAAAGGCTATTTTCTCAGAATCTACTGAACAGATTTACACCAAACCTACAAAAGGCACTTCCTTGACCTAGGGACTACCTCTCTGCCAAATTTTGAGTAATTCTGTTCAGCCGTTCGGGCTGTAGCTCGTTCTAAAGGTCCTATGGAAAAATGCATGGGAAAAACGCGTTTTGGGACCCCCCTTTTATCTCAGCCCCCGCTTGACGGATCCCCCCGAGACTTTCAGGGTAGGAGCGGAGCGTAGCGCCCCACCTATTTTGAGACATTCGCGAGGATTCGTCGACCGGCGCCAAAGTTATTCAAAATAGAATGTTGAGGTTTTCCTATGGAAACGTGGTCCTAACTATAACTACCTACTGGCGACCGCCAGTAGGTAATATATATATATATATATTTTTATATATTTATATATATATATATATATATATATATTTATATATATATATCAATGATCCTTGCCTTAACCCCTTCGTGATGTCGGAAAGCAAGAGCAGACCCAGATTCGTCGATAGTGATTTGTATTTAGTTCACCACCATGACGCGTTTCGGTCGGAAACTCCGACCTTGCTCACACAACAGCGCATGGGCGACATGTCCCTTTAAATAGTGCAAACAATCAAGAAAGTGTAAACATGGAAGAGTTACTGCCATTTGAAAGTAATACAGTCGTACATAGTATTGCATGTAAATACAATTCATATACATTTTAAGGCTTAAATGCCTCTGAATATTATGTGACCGTAAAAAGTAAGGAATACATGCCTAATATTAGGATATCATGTAACTTAAAAATACATAGAATAAATTCACATGATTAAAATAATAGGATTTTAAAGTTTTAAGTATTTCTACCACTGTTAATCAATCATAGTTGGCTTAATATTCCCTATTTCCTGTTCCCCAACTGTTTTGTGAGGGCAGGTGGGGATATCTCAGTATAAATACAACCTGACCCCGTCGCCTATTCCCGATACAATCATCTCAAATTTCGTAGGTCAACCATGTAAAATATTTTGTATATAAAGTGTCTAAGTGCATAAAAAGAGAAATGTCCCCATAATCCTATTGATTATATATATATATATATTCACTGAAAAAACCATAGGTTTCAGGGGTGTTATAGTTAGCTGGACTTTTCACTTGTACAAAACCATTGAAATTCCCCCGTTATAGTTAGTTCAGCTAACTATAACTCGCGCGCCCGCAATGCACTGCTGATGACGTCACATATTACATCACTCATGACATGGTCAGTGACATCACTCATGACATCACTGATGACATCTCAAATGACATCACTGATGACATCATCCAGTGAATGTGTGTTATTCTGAAAATTAAATATGTTTTATATATGTATATCTCAAGGTCGATGGAAGAATAAATGGGTATATAAGTGTCTAAATGGATGATTTGTTTTTGAAAAATTGATTGTGTAACTGACTGATTAAGTGTATCATAGTGAATACATGGCTTAGTGAGTAATGTTTAAATATGTAAATATCTGTATCAGTCTCTCACTTTGTGTATAAGTGGCTGCATGGGTTGGTGAGTAGCTACATGGGTGTCTATATAGGTTATTAGTTGGTTTTTTGAGTATCAGTCTGAGTGTCTGCATGGTTCGGTGGGGGTATTACGTAGTGCATAGGTGCATGAATGAGTGACTCACTGTTTGTATGTGTTGAACACAGTATGTGTGCAGGACTGTATGGGTGGATGAGTGTGTGTATGGGTGTGTTAGTGAGTGAATGACTGTCTCAATAGTGTCTTTATGAGTAACTACATATGTTTTAAACTAGTATATGTGGCTATTGGTGTATATATGTGAGTATATGTGAGAGTGAGAGATTGAAAGAGTTCCTGTATGAATAAGTATGTGTTTCTATAAGTGATTGTTTAAAAGACTAAGTATGTGTAAGTTTCCGTAGAAGTAAGTGTGGTGGTGTGTGTATAACTGTATATGCAAGTAAATGTATGTTTGATTCTTTATTAGCATGAGTGACTATGTGTGTGAGTAACTATGGATGAGTGGCATTGTGTAACAGGATGTATAGGTGTATGAGTACATATGATGAGTGAGTACATGTATGAGTGACTGTATTGGACTGTTGGTGAATGAGTGGATGTGTATGTGGATCTTAGAATTACTGAAGAGGTTGTTGTAACTGGTATTGGTATGTCCATTGTTTTGAAAATTTTAGTCTCTATTTTTGAATGTGTGTATCAAAGGTTATATTAGGGTGAGAGGAGGTCTGCCACTCTATCACAAGGATGATGTCATCAGTGATGTCATCAGTGATGTCATTTGAGATGTCATCAGTGATGTCATGAGTGATGTCACTGACCATGTCATGAGTGATGTAATATGTGACGTCATCAGCAGTGCATTGCGGGCGCGCGAGTTATAGTTAGCTGAACTAACTATAACGGGGGAATTTCAATGGTTTTGTACAAGTGAAAAGTCCAGCTAACTATAACACCCCTGAAACCTATGGTTTTTTCAGTGAATTTCTGAGGTTTTTTAAATGCTAATTCCTAACTATAACGTGCCTGAAACCTATGGTTTTTTCTGTTAATTTCAAAGGTTTTTTAAATGCTAATTTCTAACTATGCCTACAGAGATAGGACATGTGAAGAAAGAAGAAAAAATGCACAGAAAGAAACAAAAGAAGTGCAGAAAGAAGCAACAGAAGTCCTCAAATACGAAGATAAGTGCAGGAAGAAGGATAACGTGCAGAAAGAACAAAAAGAAGAGCAGAAAGAAGCCTTGTTGCAAAATCATCCTGTACCCTCAACTTTTTCAGACGGATACTGGTGGTAACTGAGTCTGACTAACCAGTCCTAGAGCCAGTGCTATGTTAAAAGACACTTAGAATACAGTGAAAACACCTACATACACTAGGGAACATTATGCGTTGGGGTCCCCCTGTGATTAGCCTTACCTCCTCTATAAGCCCCTAGTATATAATAGGGCATGGGGATTAAAACTACCTCTTAAAACAGGCCACAGGGCGTTTTTGCACACGTTAACTCAGGCCCCGTCCCCTCCTTTCACCATTGTGTAAACACGCCCTGTGTCCGTTTTTAGCTGGGAGATTAAGTTCATTTGAGTCCTGAGGGTCCCTAGGGTCCAACTAGCCCACTAGGTACCTCCAGTAAGTGCCACAGAGCTGCGTTGCAGAGAGGTGTAAAAAGTGGCACGGCCTGGACCACCTCTCTGCAATGCAGCTCAGTGGCGCTTACTGGAAGCACTTGGTGGGCTAGTTAGCCCCCAGGGGCCCTCAGTATTGAAGGGAAATTATATCCCCAATTTAAAACGTGCCATGGTGCGTGTTTGCACACGTCACCTCAGGCCCCGTCCCCTCCCTTCACCACTGTGTAAACGCGCCCTGTGGCTGTTCTAAGTTGAGAGATTAAGTCCCCTTGAATCCTAAGGGTCCCTAAGGTCACACTAGACCACTAGGTACCTCCAGTAAGCGCCACAGAGCTGCGTTGCAGAGAGGTGTAAAAAGGGGCTTGGCCTCAGAACACCTGTCTGCAGCGCAGCTCCCTGGCGCATACTGGAGATGCCTGTTGGGGGCGCGTTTGCAGAGTGCTGCATGGAGGGGGCATGGCCTCCGGCACGATGCCAGTCTTTTATTTATTTTATTTTTTTAAGAAGGGGGGCTGTATGGTTCCCCTTCTTATTCTAATTTATTGGCCCTGATGACCCCATCCCCCAGGGCCTGTCTCCTAATTATATTTTTTTGACCCCAATCCCCAGGGCCGGCCACTGTTTTTTATTATTTTTAAAAAATATATATTTATAGACACACCTAGGACATGCTGGACAAACCGTACGTACCTATCACCATGACGATTTGCGTGATATTCATTAAAAGGCGACTATGCATGCAATTAATCCACGTGGAATGTATTTACACCACTAGTGATGCTCTGACATGTCTGATGCTCTACCGTGCCTAATCCCGGTAGACACCCTTGTCGTTTATTTATACAAACATGGGTAGCTATTGACGGGCACATTTAATACACATGCACACCAAGCCATTCAAAGGGGATTCGACAAAAATTCGACCAAAACTATGCAAGAAACCCCCCTCACAGTTAATAAAACACACATCCACTGCCGGATGTGTAATACTTTTTATTTTACTCTCTGGAAAGGGGACGAACATCACTTGCGAGTCACAGCGCGCTCCTGACAGAGCCCAATGCTGTGTTACACCCACCATTGCCTGCCGAGTGCCACACACCTCTGTATTGTATTCCACTAGCTAGTGCATATGCTATGACACTCTCTAGCCCATGTGCACTGTAACACCACCCCGTGAAAATGTCATGCCACACTTGTCTTCGCACGGGTTATATTGCCCCATCTAACGTGCCTTCCTCGATGCCTATGTTATAACTCACAGTGCTATGCCATACATATTACAATTTGGGATCCATATCTTTGTCACAGTGCATATGCAACGTTACACTCCCCAGCACATATTTTATATTACAACTTTAGAGACTAGTTAGGTTACACAACACTGCCCTGTGCATATTACACTCCAAGGCGCATATCGCATAGCACGCGCTAGTGCCTGTGCTATCTCGCGCTCTCCAATGAATCTATCATTGCGCACAATGTATTGCATATTATATTTCACGCCTGGTTCATCTTATATCACACTTTTTGGAGCATAGTTTATACCATACACTATATCTAGTTTTCATTTTCAATCGTGCTCTCAGGACTATGTTCTATAGAACACTGTGTTCACCTACCCTTTTCACGGGCATTACATTTTGCGATAGGGGGTGGAGGGTCAGGGGGTGTTTTTGCCAAGTGAGCCCGGAGTCACAGTCACTAACGTCTTCTTCTTCCTGAATAAAAGTGAGATTATGCTGCATACTTCTTCATATTTTAAGTAGTTTGCACAGACAAAATGTTTTAAAAACAATAAAGTTTCTAATACCCGCCTTCTCTGAACAGTTAGCTTGCTGCCCCATCCCCCTCCTCCCTATCCTCTGTTGTGTGAATCCATGGACTAGCCTCCTCCCTCCTGCCATGCATGGTCTGATGTGCTGCCACTGCCCTCAATTTAGTATGATGTACCAGTCCACTCCTCCTGCCCTCCATTGCCCAATTCTATGCCCCATCATTGACCTCCTGCTTAAACTCTGTGCTTAGCTTGCTTCCCCTATTCTCCTTCCCCCTGCCCTCCGATGTCTTTGTGCATGCCCCTGCTCCATCCTTTTTGCCCACCATGTCCCATGGACCTGCCACTCCTATCTACTCTGAGTGTTCTGTTGAGCTGCCACTCCCCTCCCACCTGCCTAGCATTGTCAGATGACTGTAACCTGTCCCTGCCACCTCCACCCTGCCTGTCCACATGCCATGCCTCTATCCTCTTCCTCCTGTCCTACATGGTCCATTGTACTGCCACACCCTTCTGCCCTCCCTGATCTGTTGTGCTGCAACTGCTCCTCCTGCCTGCCCCGTGTGGTCTGTTGTGAGGCCCCTTCCCCTGAACTTTCTTGTCTGTGCACAGGTCCTGACCCTTCCTTCTATCCTCCATCGTCCTTTGTGCATGCCCCTGCACCCTCCTTCTTGCCCATCATAGCCATTGTGCTGCCACTAACCCTCCCACTTGCCATGCATGGTCTTCTGTGCTGCCATGGCCCCTCCCACCTTCCCTGTGTGGTCAGTTAGCTGCCCCTGACCCCCTCCCACCTTCCCTCCATGGTCTGTGTGTATGCCATCACAGTCTCACTGTTGCTCTTCATGTTGTGTCTTGCTTCTAGTGCCCATCCTGCCTGACCTCCATGGCCATCTTGCTGCTCCTGCCCTGCCCCCTTGCCCCCAGCCCTCTGTTTACATGTGCAGACCCCTACTGCCTCCCTCCTGGCTTGTCTGTTCCATTGTAATCCCCCTGATCCGTCCCTCCTGCCCTTTATGGTCTGTTATGCTGCAGCCTTCTCTCCTGTCTGTCCATTATGGTCAGCTAGCTACCATTGCCTCTTGCCCCTCTGTTCTCTGTTGTCCATGTGCATGGTCCTGTCCCCTCCCTCTTGCTTTCTATGGATTGTTGTGCTGCACTCCCGTCCTGCATGCCCTGTGTGGTGTATTGTGCTGCTGCAAACCCTGATGCCTGCCCTGCAGGGTCAGTTTGGTGCACCTCTCCATGTCTCTCCTGTCCTCTGTTATCCAAGTCCATGTCCCTATCCCATTTCCTTCCATGATCCAATGTACCATACTTGCGAACATTTTGAACTTGGTAAGAGGGAGATTTTGAAAAAAACTGGGGTATTGATTTTCCCCTTTGAGTTACATTGAAAAAGAGGATATTGTAGACAGGAGACAGTTCAAATAAAGCCCATTTGAGCTTAAAAACATTGGACGTTTCCTGGCTGAATCGGGTCTGTTGGCATGTATGGTTGTACTACCATTGCCTCTTCCTTCTGCCCACATTGGTCTATTACATTGCCACAGCCTTGAAGGAGGGTAGATTTTGTATCACAGGGGGCCCCTGGCCCGTTCTGTCCACACCTGAAGTATGAGACCCTTGTCCTTGCCCTGCCAGCCGCATTTGTAGGCCGTATTAAATTGACCAGCGGGTCCTGTGTTGCTATATAATTATCCTGAGACATCCTTACCACTCAGCCAGCATAAAACCCCTGTGTAGGCCCTTCTGTTCAATATGTAGGCCTCTTTGTTAAATTGACCATAGCTCTGCAATTTTAGTGTATAGCAGTCTGAAGGCAGGTCTGCGAGGCCTTCTGCTCCAAACTAGTAGCCCCCACCCTACCCGAGTGCTCCGTGCTCGGTATCAAAGTTCAACATCCCCCTGAAGCTGTCGACATACAGTAGGCTGCATCCTGGACTGGTACTTGCTTCCTGGGCAGGTTTCCCGCTTTTAAGGAAGTGGCAACCGCAGAGCGTCAAGTTAGGAGAACTGAGGAGATTTTATACATGAATATATTGAATTCCTGTACAATACCCATTATTTTCTGCTTGCTCTATGGAACTTACGATAAGCGATTGGCCTGAGAGACTGACCTTTTCACCCAGTCCATTGTCAGCATTAAGTGGGTAAATGACGAAATGTCTGGTAAAATCTGCAGACGAAGCTTTTGGGTAGCATACGTAGGTAGATGTAGCGTGCAAAGGAGCCCACAAAATGATATAAAAAGGGAGCACCCACAGATATCGACGGACAACCTCGCCGTCTGTATGTAGGTTAACAGGCTGTGCAGGTTTTCCCCAAGAACTGGGAGCTCTTGTCTTCCTTTGCTTAAAATGTCTTGCTCGGCTTTGCTTGAAGTATCTTATTCTATTTTACCTATATGAAATGTCATGTTATGTTTAACCATTGTTCTCTTTACTTTTGCATTTAAAAGATGTTGTATTGTAATTGCAGGAATGCTTGCTCTAAGAGTAAATGTGAGTGTCCCTAGGTAACATTTTCCTTGGTGTAACTTGTTTCTCATGATGCATTTATAGATGTGTTTTCTCTCTCTCTCTGTCAGTCCATTAATTGAGATACAGAGAATATCATGACAGCTGTATGATTATCTGGATTCTGTATTTTGTACTTTAGGTCTCTATTCTGCGGTTTCTTTGAAGTTGCATCTTCTCATTAAACTGCCATTGTATTCTGCCTCCAATTCCATGTCTCATATGTCTGTTTTCTTCATTTTTGGAGCAAGCGTTCCTAGGCACCCCGGCTCAAATTAAGGTGCCCCTTTTGTCCCTGACTCACTCTCCTGCTCAGTTCTGTGGTGGCTCCCGGGGCTCTGGGGACCGCCCCTAGCTTCCTTGACCCGTAATAGATCTTCCCTCCAACAGCCTCTCTTGCAAGTCCTGTATTGTTGGTTTGTTGCCCCTGCCCCCCTTTCCACTGCCCTCCATAGTCTGTTGTGCTTCCACGGCCCTTCCTGCCTGCTCAGTGTGGTTAAATTGTTGCCTTTGCATCCTCCTACCTGCCTTCAATTTTCAGAGTCCGTGCCCCTGGCCTCTGCCTCTCAACAGTATCCTAATGAACAACTAGATTGCTAACATTCTATATTTATTACAAAAGTGTGGAGCGCCTGACATCATCTTGATGTAATCAAAACTGTAATACCTAGAGCATTCCTTTAGAAATTACATATATGAGAGGGTCTTATTGGCATCAAAATTATGGTTAGTGCTCTAAAAGACTAAAATAAGGACATATTTTCTGAGTTTTCAAATAGCGACAAAGCACTTTTAAATTATTTGTTATCTTTATGTTTTTTTATCTAGTTGACAACTTGATTAAATGTTGCACATAGGGGAGAGGATGTGGTGTTACTTCCAGAACTGCAGACTTTGCAACTGGGGAACCAGGTTGAAGTTTCTGCTTCAGCTCGACATTCTGTGATTCTGGTCAAATCACTTAGTCTCCCCATGTCTACAACCAAAATGAATTTGTTCTTGTGTGATGTAACCAATGCTCATGTAAAGCACTCCAATACCTGACAAGTCTGCACTATATAACACTGCAAAAACACAAAATAATAAGTGTTTTGCACACTTCTGTAATTGGGCTATATTTGGGCTATATCTGGGTGATTTTGGGCTACATTTGGGCTCTTTTGTCTCCGGTGGCCATCTTGGGAGATTTATTTGTTATGAAGTTTCCTAATTTCCTCATGTACTGCAGTCTCCTCAGTAGGAAATACTTTCAGTTTTTTACTTTGATTCCATCAAGAAGGCATTCAAATGTGTCACACATTTGCCATAAAATCAGAATGTTAGCACTCTTTTTGCTCATTAGATCACTGTAGTAAAGCTACTGCTCACCAGGGAAAACTGCTGCTGGTATTGAAAGTGCATGTTTCAGTCTGCATGCCAGGATTTGAGAAGTCACTCAAAATGTGCCCTAATTTTTCTTTATGCAGCACTAATCATACTTTTTATGGAAAAATGAACCACCTCATTTTGTTCCTTTTTAAATTAAATGTTTTAAGAGTTACCACTTTAATCCAAGCAAGATGGCTTCAGGTGTGCCATACATTTATCATAAGTAGGACGGTTAGCGCTCTAGTAGTTCTTTGGAACACTCTGGAAAGCTGCAGTAGAACACAAAGGAATCAACTGACAGTCTCTGCCCTTGTTGGATGTACATGTTTTACTGAGAATGTCAGACTTCATTCTCACATGACTGAGAAAGATAATGTGAATTTACAGAAAATAAGCTCTCAGTTTAGCTTATAGATCACCTTCCAAACCTCTGTGGGAAAAGCATGAGAAAATATTTTTCTCTCAATCATGATATCCCAGCAGAAGGCTTTTTCACATGGTGAAATCACCTTAGAACATACCACAATTCCTAAAATGAGTATGGTACCATCAACAAATGATTTATAATGTAACTAAAGTCTTAAAATCTTCTATTAACTGCAATGCTTTTTAATGAGGTGCTATCATGTATATTGGTCCCAAGATGGCTGCCAACACTTCTTGGATGAAGTGCTGACAGCCAATCAGATCTCAGGATGAGATGTGTGGTTAGGCTCCGCCCACATATATATATTGATTTAAATGCTATTTTCTCAGGAACTACTGAACAGATTGACACCAGACCTACAAAAGGCACTTCCTTGACCTGAGGACTACCTCTCTGCCAAATTTTAAGTAACTCTGTTCAGCCGTTCGGGCTGTAGCTGTGTCTAAAGGTCCTATGGAAAAATGCATGGGAAAAACGCGTTTTGGGACCCCCCTTTTTTCTCAGCCCCCGCTTGACGAATCCCCCCGAGACTTTCAGGGTAGGAGCGGAGCGTAGCGCCCCACCTATTTTGAAAATTTCGCGAGGATTCATCGACCGGCGCCAAAGTTATTCCAAATAGAATGTTGCGGATTTCCTATGGAAACAGGGTCCTAACTATAACTATCTACTGGCGACCGCCAGTAGATAATATTTATTTATATATATATATATTTATTTATATATATATATTTATATATATATTTATTTATATATATATATTTATTTATATATATATATATATATATTTATTTATATATATTTATTTATATATATATATATATATATATTTCCAAAAGTTTGTTGTTCTGTTTTTGTGACACAATAAAGGCGTATTATGTTGTCCTTGGTGTGCCGCTGGATTTATTTCGGAGAATACTCGGATCATATCCTGGTGTAAAACATATAGTAAGTAGTTATAGTTAGGACCACGTTTCCTGCATGGAGGAACCTTTCCTCCATGCAGACCCCTCCTGTTCTGTGGGGCGGTGCGTCGACTCCACGGCCGAAGCCGCCGTGATTAAATTATTCCAGAATTTGCTTCAGAGATGAGTCCGCACTCCCAGGCAGGTAGGTAACAACCTTAATTTATTGAAAACAAGCAGCTTCTCATTCCGTTTTTTTGTCCTTTGGCCTTACGCGTATATATATTTATATATATATATTTATATTCACTGAAAAAACCATGGGTTTCACACACGTTATAGTTAGGAATTAGCATTTAAAAAACCTTAGAAATTCAATGAAAAAACCAAAGGTTTCACACATGTTATAGTTAGCTGGACATTTCACTCGTAAAAAACCAATGAAATTCCCCCGTTATAGTTAGTTCAGCTAACTATAACTCGCGCGCCCGCAATGCACTGCTGATGACGTCACATATTACATCACTCATGACATGGTCAGTGACATCACTCATGACATCACTGATGACATCTCAAATGACATCACTGATGACATCACTGATTACATCATCCAGTGAATGTGTGTGTTTCTGAAAATTAAATATGTTTTATATATGTATATCTCAAGGTCGATGGAAGAATAAATGGGTATATTAGTGTCTAAATGGGTGATTTGTTTTTGAAAAATTGATTGTGTAACTGACTGATTAAGTGTATCATAGTGAATACATGGCTTAGTGAGTAATGTTTAAATATGTAAATATCTGTATCAGTCTCTCACTTTGTGTATAAGTGGCTGCATGGGTTGGTGAGTAGCTACATGGGTGTCTATATAGGTTATTAGTTGGTTTTATGAGTATCAGTCTGAGTGTCTGCATGGTTCGGTGGGGGTATTACGTAGTGCATAGGTGCATGAATGAATGACTCACTCTTTGTATGTGTTGAAGACAGCATGTGTGCAGGACTCTATGGGTGGATGAGTGAGTGTATGGGTGTGTTAGTGAGTGAATGACTGTCTCAATAGTGTCTTTATGAGTAACTACATATGTTTTAAACTAGTATATGTGACTATTGGTGTATATAAGCGAGTATATGTGAGAGTGAGAGATTGAAAGAGTTCCTGTATGAATAAGTATGTGTTTCTATAAGTGATTGTTTAAAAGACTAAGTATGTGTAAGTTTCCGTAGAAGTAAGTGTGGTGGTGTGTGTATAACTGTATATGCAAGTAAATGTATGTTTGATTCTTTTTTAGCATGAGTGACTATGTGTGTGAGTACCTCTATGGATGAGTGGCATTGTGTAACAGGATGTATAGGTGTATGAGTACATATGATGAGTGAGTACATGTATGAGTGACTGTATAGGACTGTTGGTGAATGAGTGGATGTGTATGTGGATCTTAGAATTACTGTATAGGTTGTTGTAACTGGTATTGGTATGTCCATTGTTTTTAAAATTTTAATTTCTATTTTTGAATGTGTGTATCAAAGGTTATATTAGGGGAAGAGGAGGTCTGCCACTCTATCACAAGGATGATGTCATCAGTGATGTCATCAGTGATGTCATTTGAGATGTCATCAGTGATGTCATGAGTGATGTCACTGACCATGTCATGAGTGATGTAATATGTGACCTCATCAGCAGTGCATTGCGGGCGCGCGAGTTATAGTTAGCTGAACTAACTATAACGGGGGAATTTCATTGGTTTTTTACGAGTGAAATGTCCAGCTAACTATAACATGTGTGAAACCTTTGGTTTTTTCATTGAATTTCTAAGGTTTTTTAAATGCTAATTCCTAACTATAACATGTGTGAAACCCATGGTTTTTTCAGTGAATTTGCAAGGTTTTTTAAATGCTAATTCCTAACTATAACGTGATTGAAACCCATGGTTTTTTCAGTGAATTTGCAAGGTTTTTTAAATGCTCATTTTTTGTTTTCTTCTATTTTTTTAAACATATTTTTATTTTAATTTTCTATCCTTTTTTAAAGACTATGGTTAAATTTTTAAAATTCTATAATATGTTTTTTTTAATATATTTTATAAAATAAACAGGTAAAATTTATTAGCAATACATTTTTTCCTTTTTTTAAAATTTTTTTTTAGTACGCGTACCGTAAGCTTACGGTAAGCGTACGCTTTACGCAATGTCCGTAATTTATCTACGCTATTTGCGTATAGTTACGCAATTTGCGTAGCCGCGCGTACTCCGCGTGGGACGCGTACGCGTGTACGCTACACACGCACGTTACGCGGAAGTGTCGGGGGGTGACTGTTATGCGCATGCGCGCAAGCGCGTGTCTTTTTTACGTGCATGCGTACTTTTGCCGTAAGCGTACCGTAAGCGTACGGTAGGTCATGTGATCATGAAACACAACTTTTGATTGGTTGAAACTACTTTCAGTTCTAGAACTCTCCTACACCACACCCATTCCCCTCATTTCTGCTTGTGATCCCTTAGGAGAAGGAGCTGGGTTGTCTTTGTGATACGATGGCAGAACAGCAGAGCCCTTCTGAGAGTGAGGCTAGCACTAGCAGCACTACCTTGAGGCAGAGAGCGAGGAAACAAAAGACCTCTTATGTATGGGATTATTTTACTTTTCCTGAAGGCCAGCAAAAGGTAAATGCACCCTTAGTAACTTGTAAGCTGTGTAAGCGTGTACTTTCAAGAGCGTGTACTTTCCCATAGCTCCATTAACTAAACCTTTTTCAACATCCAAATTTCTCCTTAAAAATACTCTACAGTTCATGCAAACATATAGATTTTTTTCTAATCCAGCTGTTTTGGAAATGTTCTTCTCTAGTGAATCCAATTTATTTTTCAGTGTGCCTGTTAATGTGACAGTAATTCTTCCATCCTCAATTTTGTCCACTGCTTCCAATTTCCTGATCTCTTCCTTTTCCAATTTCAAAAGCTCCTCATTGAATATTGAGCATTCACGTAGAGTTGGCATTAAGCAGATGACACTTTTGTTTTCTGCAATGTTCTTGTATATCTTCTCTGCAACTATTTCTTCCTTTGGAAATAAATTATGTAGCAGCCGACTCTGTAATGCTTTTTTGCCAACTTGAGTGAGTAGTCCAATTCTGATATCTTTCAGAATACTTCCATATTCTTCATCGCTTGCTTGCCTCATATTAGTAGTAAGTTCCTTGTACTCAAAGAAGGACCAAATATTTGTATTTCCGATGCTTCCCAATGACTTCTTCGTGTCTTCATGTGTGACAGTATTAAACACTGGTTGTCCTTTAACTGGAGTAAGTTGCAAAAGATCTCCAAAAACTATGATGTGTTTTCCACCAAATAACATGTCATAGTCTGTCTTCAGAATTTGCTGCATTCTTAAATGCACAAAGGCAAGCATTAAGTTTGAAACCATGCTCACCTCATCAATAATGAGAACTTGCATCTTCTTCAATACTCTTGAAACTTCCAAGGATGCTTCTCCAGTTAGCTTGTTGAATTGTATTTTGTTCTCATGCTCCACTGGTAACATTAGCAAACGATGTAAGGTGATTCCTTTTATGTTATATGCTGCTAACCCAGTTGGAGCAGTAACCACACAAGACAAAGTAGACTCCGTTTTTTGCTGTAGGTAGCTTCTGATGACTTTAATTAGGAAACTTTTTCCAGTTCCAGCTTGTCCGCTTACATACATCCTGATTGGATGAAATGATGTGCATGAGCACTCTTTTTTTTCATGTAGAAATCCGTGATCAATTTTGTTTCTGATCTCTTCATAAATTTGTTGCTGCTCTTCATTCAGTTGTCTTTCCAAATTTTGTAAGTCTATAAATTCTTCTTGAGCTTGATTCATAGCCGTTTCCACTTCATTCATGGCTATTGATGCTTCATTTTCAACGATTGGTTGTCCTAGGGGATCTTGACTGAGTGTTCCTGAACTTTGGCTGTCCTGAGAACTGTCTCTAGCTATTTCTGCTGCAATTGTAGTTTCCTGTTCAATTTCTTCATTTAACATTTGCAGATAACTTGAGAATGTACTGCATTGTATGCTGTCTTTGCAAGCATTAAAAGAATCTTCATAGCTTTGAAATTCTCCCAGTAGTTCATCCTCTGTACGCCATGGTTTAAACAACTGTAAAAGAGCCAAGTAGTAAAATTCCTTCTTGTCAGTAGTGTCGCAACTCAGCTTCCTGTGATTTATCAAACTTCCTTTTGTTTGCTTCACCAAACATCCTTCCTCACCAATGACTTTATATTTTCCATTGTTGATGTCTTCTGCGGCTTTCCGTGAATAAATGTAGTTCTGCAGCACTTCATAGAGACACATGTTCTCCAGATGTTGACTTCTCTTGGGATAATATGTGTCCAACATGTTTGATTTCAAAATATCTGTACTTTCTGGGTCATTCTCGGCCAAATATTCAATTTCTCCAACAGATTTCAGTACCCGATTTCTCATTGCTGCAAGGCCTAAACTTGCCCAAATTATTCTTCTTGATTTCGAGTAGAGACTTGCAGAAGATAACCTATCTGAACATTCGTAGGATCCAATTTCTCGATGCGATAACATCTTCAAACTGAAACTGTACAGCTTCTTACTGACAGTCTTCTCGTGAGAAATCTCTTCCCACATTTCCTTCAATTCTGTTTTTTCTGATTTCGTAATGTAAGACGTTACATATCGAGCAACAGCAATGGAATTGTCAGCTACATACTGTATATCCATGTTAGCGTTCCACATGGATAAAATGACTGGGTTGTAGTCATTTATATTTTTTGATTCTTCTTTTCTTTTTAGGTTGTAGGTATTCTTAGGTGATTTTCTTGTGATAGTATGTCTCACAGCTGACATAAAACTGTTGACTCTTCCTTTTGAAAGAACAGGTCTAGGAAATCCAAATCGACATTTAGTGTAGTATTTATCTTTGCTCTTGTATTTCCGTCGACAGTATTTTCCACACCGATGACTTTGGAAACGTAAAACTTGCTCCTTTAACTTTTTCTCTTCTGTGCTTTTTGGTATAGCACATGTTGCATATTCTTCAATGTAAGATAACACTGCTTCATCAGTATCTGTTCCAAACTTTGGGGCATCCTTGATCCACAACAGCATATGAATATGAGGAGCACCTCTTGCCTGGTACTCTTTTCTCCAAAAGAAATCTACTACTTCTCCAAGAGGTGGATTTTTTTTATTGCAGATGAAGGACATCATAGCCTCAAATCTATGATTGAAATATCTGCAAACATTAACTGGATCCAATGAGCACAGTTCTCCTGCTGTCTTGTATTCGATGTTTTTAATGTTTGAATTTGCCTCTCGTAGAAAATCCAGTAAATCATCCCAAGCGTACTCAGCACAGCTTAGGGTAACGAACCATGTTGGTGTTCCTAAATTCCGTAACATGCATTTTAATTCACCATGGCGTCGGTACCAATATTCATTTGTCCCACGCTGACAAGCCATCAGATTGATCAGTTGTGTTTCCAAATGATCATCTCGGTGCTGCACTTTCTCCATAAAATCCTTAGCAGACACATTTTGTAAATGTACTCCACTTTTTAAAATGTGATTTACTGCATAAGACAGTGCAGACAAATCACTTTCAAATAAAAGATGGAACAAATAAGGAATACTTTGTCGAAATCTGGGATCTTCAGCATATAGTCTTGTAGTCCGATACTCAGAAGCTGGAATCTGTTCCGGACGTTCATCGTATCGTCCTCCTTTTCCTTTAGGAAACAGCTAGGGAAAACATCGAGCTTCCAAGCTCTCCTCCCATACACTCACGGGAGTTCCTTTTGCTTTCTTCATCTGAAAGAGATCAATATTGTCTCCCATAACTTGAAGAGGATGTATGCTAAAATGTTCATAAATTTCTTCTTCCTTTGACTTGTCCACTTTTTCAATTTGTCCAGTTGGTGTTTCTGTGTCTTCTTGTAAATCTTCTTCTTCTTCTTCTTCTTCTTCTATATAAATTGATTCATACCATTTGTTATTCCTTTTCAAATACAAATTTGCTCTTTGTACTTTCCGCACATCTACCAGCTCCTGCCAAATCTTCTTATTCTTTGTAGGTACACCATTAACCAGAATAATTAATGGTTCAGTTTCCAAAGTATCCGCATCAATAGTTTCCATATTTTTTTTCAAATCCAAGGGCAAATACACCACTCTACCTTTTAAACCTCTCAGTAAATCTGAAGGAGGTAATTTACCAGTTTTGGGCTCCATACGTACTATGGTCTGGAACGGATGAACACATTGAATGAGTATAGACTCATATGTATTTAATTCAGAAAGTTCAGCAGGAATAGCATCCAATTCTAAATTATTATGTACAGCTCTGTTCGGCATTCTATTTTCCTCTAACTTGTTGTAACAGTATTTACAAATACGCTGATCTTCACCCAAATCAAAACAATTTTCAAGAAATATATATGTGGCAAAATCCTTCCACTTATAATTATCTTCATTTTCACTCTTTCTGTAGAGATCAACATTCCTAGTTTGTTTTCTATAATGAGTTCTGCGGCAACAAATACAAGTAAAATTTGGTCTTTCATTAGAGATTATTGCAAATTTTGTTATGTGATCATTAAATGTGTTACTTACAGAGGATTCTACATTCTCTTCCACTTCTTCCTCATTTACTGTGTCCTTCTCTGCACTGTTTTGTTCAGGACCAAAGTAACAAAACTGAATTTCATCAACAACCTTCTCTACATCTGATACCGTTCCTCGGAACAGAGCCCTATTCAATTCATTTAACTTTATTGCTGGACTTTTAGCAAAATACAACCGTCTCACAAACTTTCTCATTTCAGTATGATGAACAGCCAGCATCCTAAAATGATGGAAAACACTATTACACACTTTTCTAGATAGACAAGCCAGAGAATGACCCTGCAAACCAGTATTCTCTCTCACTCTGCATGGATCCAGACTTTGAAGCACCTTAATCTTCTGTTTTATACTTTTTTTACTATATTCTCTTAGAAACTCACGAAATTTGTCAATAGATTCCTGACGCACAGTGCAAATACTACTACAATTCCAAGTGTACACTGGGGCTTTAGGACGTCTCCCCATAGCCTCATCTGCCATCACTTGTACCTCATCTCTTGGAACCATTATCTCCTTCTCCATTATGCAACCATTTTTCACTTCGTAAGCACGACCTCTGGTGTCAACTGCATGCAGCAAACTATTACTTTGAAAATAGCTCTCTTCATTAAAAAAAGGTTCACTACTTGAACTATGCATCCACTTTCCTAAAAACACTTTACAAAAGTTTGTTCTGTTCACTACTCTTTTCCTTTTGCTATGTGATTTCAGTACATTAACCATTTTGTCTAATGTACGCATCCTATTCAAAATTAAAATGAACAGTTTCCTTTTTAATTCTAATGCCTTTGCTGCAATGGCTTCAATTTCTTTTTTTCTTTTATAAAACTTAGCCTTTTGCTTATATTTCTTCACATCCTTTATCAAATTGGACATAACTCTTCTCTGAAACATTTTTCTACGTATCTCTTTAAACGCTGTTTTTCTGTTTATGTAAATCTTTTCAGTTGCAGAAGGTATATTTGCATTAACTAAATTCTCAATTTTTTCCTGTCCTTTTCTTTTCAAAACATTCTTTCCAGTACAGACATTTTGTACATTTTTCCTTTTTT
The DNA here is from genome assembly GCF_964204655.1 of Triturus cristatus. Taxonomy (NCBI): domain Eukaryota; kingdom Metazoa; phylum Chordata; class Amphibia; order Caudata; family Salamandridae; genus Triturus; species Triturus cristatus. Next base: position 7,913,481 of record NC_140593.1, on the reverse strand, counting down.
TTTAATATGTTTTTTAGAAATTGTTTTGTCTGCTTACCAGAAGATTTTTTCTTTTTCCCAACATGAGCATCTTCTACTAACTTTGGTCCTCCAGTTGTCTTCAAATATAGGTTTTTTTGTGGGTTTTTTTAACTCTGGATTTTGTAGGCATCTTAAATTTTGTTCACTGCTCTTCAGCAATACCTAAATAAAAAAAAAATCCTTTATTTTATTTAAATATATTACTACATTTCTTTTCACAATAGTCACAAAACGAAATTTCTTTGCCAATTTGAAAGCACACTTACTTCTCTTTTTTTTTGGCAAGTGATAATCACTTTTACAGACTGACACATTATGAATCCACTTTTCAGATTTTTTAAAAAGCCCATGTCCAGACTGCTTTTTCAGACCACCACCATGTGTATCCTGGGTGACTGCCTACACTCCAGCAAGGGCAACCAGCCTTAGTGATGCTGAATGTATTTGCATTACAGACTGAAACCTCAAACCCCACTCGCTTGTAAATACTGTGCATGATTCTACATGGAAAGCAGCTGGGTGTGTGCTAAGAGTCTGCTTCTGCACCAAAAAATCGCTCCCCCTTTTTCCTACTAATGCAACTGTGAAATCACCAGAGCAAAACGCAATAAATCTCTGCCTGTAATTCCTATTTGCACACAGAGTCATGTTTTCACATTAGTCACAAAACGAAATTTCTTTGCCAATTTGAAAGCACACTTACTGCTCTTTTTTTTTGGCAAGTGATAATCACTTTTACAGACTGACACATTATGAATCCACTTTTCAGATTTTTTAAAAAGCCCATGTCCAGACTGCTTTTTCAGACCACCACCATGTGTATCCTGGGTGACTGCCTACACTCCAGCAAGGGCAACCAGCCTTAGTGATGCTGAATGTATTTGCATTACAGACTGAAACCTCAAACCCCACTCGCTTGTAAATACTGTGCATGATTCTACATGGAAAGCAGCTGGGTGTGTGCTAAGAGTCTGCTTCTGCACCAAAAAATGGCTCCCCCTTTTTCCTACTAATGCAACTGTGAAATCACCAGAGCAAAACGCAATAAATCTCTGCCTGTAATTCCTATTTGCACACAGAGTCATGTTTTCACATTAGTCACAAAACGAAATTTCTTTGCCAATTTGAAAGCACACTTACTGCTCTTTTTTTTTGGCAAGTGATAATCACTTTTACAGACTGACACATTATGAATCCACTTTTCAGATTTTTTAAAAAGCCCATGTCCAGACTGCTTTTTCAGACCACCACCATGTGTATCCTGGGTGACTGCCTACACTCCAGCAAGGGCAACCAGCCTTAGTGATGCTGAATGTATTTGCATTACAGACTGAAACCTCAAACCCCACTCGCTTGTAAATACTGTGCATGATTCTACATGGAAAGCAGCTGGGTGTGTGCTAAGAGTCTGCTTCTGCACCAAAAAATCGCTCCCCCTTTTTCCTACTAATGCAACTGTGAAATCACCAGAGCAAAACGCAATAAATCTCTGCCTGTAATTTCTATTTGCACACAGTCATGTTTTCACATTAGTCACAAAACGAAATTTCTTTGCCAATTTGAAAGCACACTTACTGCTCTTTTTTTTTGGCAAGTGATAATCACTTTTACAGACTGACACATTATGAATCCACTTTTCAGATTTTTTAAAAAGCCCATGTCCAGACTGCTTTTTCAGACCACCACCATGTGTATCCTGGGTGACTGCCTACACTCCAGCAAGGGCAACCAGCCTTAGTGATGCTGAATGTATTTGCATTACAGACTGAAACCTCAAACCCCACTCGCTTGTAAATACTGTGCATGATTCTACATGGAAAGCAGCTGGGTGTGTGCTAAGAGTCTGCTTCTGCACCAAAAAATGGCTCCCCCTTTTTCCTACTAATGCAACTGTGAAATCACCAGAGCAAAACGCAATAAATCTCTGCCTGTAATTCCTATTTGCACACAGAGTCATGTTTTCACATTAGTCACAAAACGAAATTTCTTTGCCAATTTGAAAGCACACTTACTGCTCTTTTTTTTTGGCAAGTGATAATCACTTTTACAGACTGACACATTATGAATCCACTTTTCAGATTTTTTAAAAAGCCCATGTCCAGACTGCTTTTTCAGACCACCACCATGTGGATCCTGGGTGACTGCCTACACACCAGCAAGGGCAACCAGCCTTAGTGATGCTGAATGTATTTGCATTACAGACTGAAACCTCAAACCCCACTCGCTTGTAAATACTGTGCATGATTATACATGGAAAGCAGCTGGGTGTGTGCTAAGAGTCTGCTTCTGCACCAAAAAATCGCTCCCCCTTTTTCCTACTAATGCAACTGTGAAATCACCAGAGCAAAACGCAATAAATCTCTGCCTGTAATTCCTATTTGCACACAGTCATGTTTTCACATTAGTCACAAAACGAAATTTCTTTGCCAATTTGAAAGCACACTTACTGCTCTTTTTTTTTGGCAAGTGATAATCACTTTTACAGACTGACACATTATGAATCCACTTTTCAGATTTTTTAAAAAGCCCATGTCCAGACTGCTTTTTCAGACCACCACCATGTGTATCCTGGGTGACTGCCTACACTCCAGCAAGGGCAACCAGCCTTAGTGATGCTGAATGTATTTGCATTACAGACTGAAACCTCAAACCCCACTCGCTTGTAAATACTGTGCATGATTCTACATGGAAAGCAGCTGGGTGTGTGCTAAGAGTCTGCTTCTGCACCAAAAAATGGCTCCCCCTTTTTCCTACTAATGCAACTGTGAAATCACCAGAGCAAAACGCAATAAATCTCTGCCTGTAATTCCTATTTGCACACAGAGTCATGTTTTCACATTAGTCACAAAACGAAATTTCTTTGCCAATTTGAAAGCACACTTACTGCTCTTTTTTTTTGGCAAGTGATAATCACTTTTACAGACTGACACATTATGAATCCACTTTTCAGATTTTTTAAAAAGCCCATGTCCAGACTGCTTTTTCAGACCACCACCATGTGTATCCTGGGTGACTGCCTACACTCCAGCAAGAGCAACCAGCCTTAGTGATGCTGAATGTATTTGCATTACAGACTGAAACCTCAAACCCCACTCGCTTGTAAATACTGTGCATGATTCTACATGGAAAGCAGCTGGGTGTGTGCTAAGAGTCTGCTTCTGCACCAAAAAATCGCTCCCCCTTTTTCCTACTAATGCAACTGTGAAATCACCAGAGCAAAACGCAATAAATCTCTGCCTGTAATTCCTATTTGCACACAGAGTCATGTTTTCACATTAGTCACAAAACGAAATTTCTTTGCCAATTTGAAAGCACACTTACTGCTCTTTTTTTTGGCAAGTGATAATCACTTTTACAGACTGACACATTATAAATCCACTTTTCAGATTTTTTAAAAAGCCCATGTCCAGACTGCTTTTCCAGACCACCACCATGTGTATCCTGGGTGACTGCCTACACTCCAGCAAGGGCAACCAGCCTTAGTGATGCTGAATGTATTTGCATTACAGACTGAAACCTCAAACCCCACTCGCTTGTAAATACTGTGCATGATTCTACATGGAAAGCAGCTGGGTGTGTGCTAAGAGTCTGCTTCTGCACCAAAAAATCGCTCCCCCTTTTTCCTACTAATGCAACTGTGAAATCACCAGAGCAAAACGCAATAAATCTCTGCCTGTAATTCCTATTTGCACACAGAGTCATGTTTTCACATTAGTCACAAAACGAAATTTCTTTGCCAATTTGAAAGCACACTTACTGCTCTTTTTTTTTGGCAAGTGATAATCACTTTTACAGACTGACACATTATGAATGCACTTTTCAGATTTTTTAAAAAGCCCATGTCCAGACTGCTTTTTCAGACCACCACCATGTGTATCCTGGGTGACTGCCTACACTCCAGCAAGGGCAACCAGCCTTAGTGATGCTGAATGTATTTGCATTACAGACTGAAACCTCAAACCCCACTCGCTTGTAAATACTGTGCATGATTCTACATGGAAAGCAGCTGGGTGTGTGCTAAGAGTCTGCTTCTGCACCAAAAAATGGCTCCCCCTTTTTCCTACTAATGCAACTGTGAAATCACCAGAGCAAAACGCAATAAATCTCTGCCTGTAATTCCTATTTGCACACAGAGTCATGTTTTCACATTAGTCACAAAACGAAATTTCTTTGCCAATTTGAAAGCACACTTACTTATCTTTTTTTTTGGCAAGTGATAATCACTTTTACAGACTGACACATTATGAATCCACTTTTCAGATTTTTTAAAAAGCCCATGTCCAGACTGCTTTTTCAGACCACCACCATGTGTATCCTGGGTGACTGCCTACATACCAGCAAGGGCAAACAGCCTTAGTGATGCTGAATGTATTTGCATTACAGACTGAAACCTCAAACCCCACTCGCTTGTAAATACTGTGCATGATTATACATGGAAAGCAGCTGGGTGTGTGCTAAGAGTCTGCTTCTGCACCAAAAAATCGCTCCCCCTTTTTCCTACTAATGCAAATATAAAATTACCAGAGTTGTACACAATAAATCTCTGCCTATATTTCCCAACATGTGTAACCTGGGTGACTGCCTACATTCCAGCAAGGGCAACCAGCCTTAGTGATGCTGAATGTATTTGCATTACTGAGTCCAACCTCAAACCCTTAAACTATTCTTTTTTTATACCAATACACCTTAATTTATCGTGAAAACATAGTCCATATTATTTTACATGTTCCTCACATTTAAATTTCTCCCAAAACAGAAAATAATAAACACAACTTCAACAAAAAGAATTACATTTCTATTATTCATTTCTTAATTTACCATATACATCTCCTCTCAAACTCTAAACTCACCTTTAAAATTAGTTAGTTGTGAAAGAAATGTGGCACTCAAACAGCAGATTATCAGAGCCAGGATCTCTGTTCTCTACACCTCTCTCCTCTCAGCAGAACCAGATAATGGCAAAGTTTCCCTCTATTTTTCCACACATATACATGTAAGTTTCAAATCTCAGTGCTTCCCCCTTTTTTTCAAATGTAATCACACATTTCTATTGGTTGAAAACCAACCCTTTTCCAAAAGTACCCTTCCCCCAACTTGACTTCTGCCTAGTACCCTTCCCCCAACTTGACTTCTGCCTGCTACCATAGCAACAGCTCATGGAACACTGCTGTGTGGAGTTAGGTCAGAAGTTCGCCAAACAATGTTTCAATTCCACAGAGCAAGAGTGCTTGACTTTTCAAACCTTACAGCAAATCCATAGTACTGTTCTTTGGTAACACATTTTTCTGTACCAATACAAAACATGCTTCTATAAATTTACACATACAGCCTAGTTTTTAGTGTAGAATGGTATGAAACAGCCAATCAGTTCTTTTTTTTTTATAAAAAAATATGTATGCCTCCATTTCCAAACTGTCTTTCATTTCTTTTTACCATTCTACTGAATTACACCTCCTGAGTGCATCCAGATCTCCTTTGAAGATGTTCACAGTGTGGATTGTAGGACACAGCTATGTCTTCTGGAGTGAAAAGTTTGCAGAGAAAACAGGTATTGTGAGAGACCTTGCTTTGCCAAATGTAGACATTAAATGGATTGGTCAGAGAGGGTTAAAGTGGCACCAATTGATGCCATTGGTGAAATCCTTCATGCAAATCCAACACCCTGACCTCATAATAGTGCACTGTGGTGGCAATGACCTAGGCACTTTGACTGGGGTAGGTCTGGAAATGCTTATGAAGGACACCTTTGCACAACTGTTTTCACTTTTCCCTAAAACTGCCTTTGTGTTTTCCAACATATGCCAAAGGCAAAAATGGAACTGGTCCAATCATTTCTGTCCGCAGATTGACAAAGCAAGAAAGCACGTCAACAAATCTGTTTCTGCTTTCCTCCGTGACTATGGTATGGGTTCCATTTACCACAACAACTTGCGTTACGACATGCAAGACATTTATAGAGGAGATGGTGTGCACTTCAATGATGAAGGGAACAGAGTCTTCCTCTTGAACCTTAGACTCTGCATCGGTACTTACTTGTAGGTACCACTAAAAAATAACTTCATAAACGCAACAGCTCTTTTTAGAGCCCCCTAATATCTAAACTCTTAAATCTGCATTTCATTTCTTTTATTTATTTTTTCTGTTACCGTACGCTTACCGTACGCGTACCCCGTGATTTTTTTTAAAATCAATAAATGTTTTCTTTGTACTTTTCTGTCCTTCTTTGACCCCCTCACAAATGTAAGGGGGTCTGTAACTCTCCTCCTTGCCCCCTTTTCTTGTTATCACTCTTTTTTTTCTGAGTGAAACACACGAAATGGCAGCCGCCGCTTCCTGGTTTCGGCCGATTCGAATGTTTACTAAGATCTAAGAGCCAATCAGAATCACGCTCGCGCACGCCACCGTACTGTGGTAAATATTTCATTACCGGTACTATTTTTTATGCGGTAAAGTCTAGGAAGAATAACTCAGTAAATATAAGAGGCAGAATCCGTGGTATTAGAGGTTTAAAAAGGCTTTATTCCTACACAAAGGAATGTAATTCGAATTACAGGCTTCTATTCCATCACCACGAAAGTTCAGGAAGGAAGGGCATACATTATTGACAGGTAATCAGTTTTATAAGAATTACATTATAGTATAACAGATGCAGGAGGCGTAACAGCTGATAAGAGAGATAAAATATGCATACGTAACCAAAAAAGGCGTAAACATGGGTGTAACTAAAATACGTCATTAAACATGATGTCACAAATGGGTGGATCCATAAGAGAATCCTGCAATGTCAGCAGAAATATTTGGCAGAGATGCGTGCGCAGCCGCATGACGTGTGATTGACGTGCAACTAGAGGGTGAAGGGGACTTGACATTTAGCTCTACATGTGGAGACAGAAGTCTGAGGGTCATGTCAACCTAATCCCAAATCATATCTAGTATCCTATGTTTAAAGAACTGTATTATCCAAAAGGAAAGGTCTCTCGGACGGAATCTATTCTATACTGACTGTTAGTGCATGTACGGGCGTCTAAGTGTCTACGTGAGATGCGAGGGGGCAGGAATCTTCCATGGTAACAGGGCTATGAATTACTTGCACGAGGACAGTGAGGCCTAGCCTCTTTGCACGGTAGCTTGGAGGAATGTTTACCTAAACTACTAGACAGGAGTGCATCGGATGAGGAGCGAAGCAGATAATCTTGAAGGTGAAATACAGTTTTTGGCAGGCAACTGGCTGGATCAGGCACCGTTAGCCGCGCAGGGAGTAGGACAAAGTTCATGGATACAGATGCAGGCTCGGGCTGGAGCTTTCAGAGGCAGAAGACAGGAAAAGCTTGATGACAGAATTCAGGGCCTACTCACCTGAATCTGTAAAATGTGGAAAGTGAACCACATAAAGTCGGTGGCCTTTCATACTTAGGAATGGAATATCTGACCCATTCATGGTGGATCTGAAAGAGGACATGTTGACGGTGGACGCACATGTATTTGCGTCTTCAGAGCTGGAACTGGAGGGAACATTCATGTACTTGTAGCATGCACATGGAGCCGTTGGGGTCTACGATAGGGGACATAACTGATCACAAAATTCATATTTCCTCATTCCCTCCTTGTCCCCTACGGACCCTCAGGAGATATCGATCTTCATCAATCCATCGATCTGTTCATATAGCATCATTTGTTCTTCTTTCTTCTTCCGGGATTTTGAATGAAAACTTGGAGGTGGGATACACGATGTGGCACACAGGCCACAAATCGCTGGCCCACATTGTAGACATAAGCAGCAACTGAATAGTATGAGAAAGCCAATACCTAGGAAGGATAGGATTCTCCATCCCCAGGCTGACAACACGCCCCAGAACCAACCGGACCAAGTCCAGGTGCCTGGACTCTGGTGTATCTGGCTTATAATCTTATGAAGGCGGGTTATGGCTTTATATACTGACGGCGAATTTTCTGGTATGAAAATGCAGCAACTTGATCCGATGACCCTACAAGCTCCGCCCCTATCGGCCAGGATGACGTCAAGGACAAGACTATTTTGAAGCACAACAATCCGCATAGCAGACTGCTCTTCTGTTAAATTGCCTAAGGCGGAAATAGTCTCGTTCACTACTGCTTCAAGGGTTCTGGTTAATCTACGTATCAGCTTACTATTAGTGACTGTACCTATATAGGGAAAGAACCCTTTATTGAAATCTGTGTATTTTTCCCATGCTGTTTCAGTGTAATCGACAATTGGGAGATCTCTCTGTTGTCTATTGTGTACTAAATGGGTATTTCTGTGATAATCAGGAGGGGCTAGGAAAACAGGTGGCAGAAGGAATGCTATGTAACAGGTACCATCCCAATCTAAAGGTAGACACATATATGCGGTCTGACCACATATGAAGTAGGAATGATGGGAAGCTCTAAATGTAGACTTGCCTTGATCACTGAATTTTATTACAGTGGTGCATTTACTATGGCCCATGTGTATGGAACCATTCTTTCTTACACATAATTCCCCTTTAACTGGGAATACTGACATGGCGGGCAAGATTGGTGTAGTTTCGGATTCAACGTTCAGGATCATGAGGTTAAGTGTAAAATTACCTAATCCATATACTTCATTTTCTAGATCAGTTCCTGTTCTTTTGGGAAGTCCCTCCTTGTTAGGGTAGCAGACTTTAAGCAAAACTAGGTTCAGGTTTCCCCATACCCAGTTGTCTTGATAAACTGCGGAATTTGAATCTAAGGAATTAATCAAACTAAACCATGCTCCACAGGAGCCATTGTGTGTGAACGGATACGGAAAGAGGGGCAAAACTCCCTTATAGTTTTGATAGGGAGGGAGTCGGCCACATATCCAACAATTGGTAGCATTGCTGGTCTGATGAGAATGATGTAACATACTAATGAATGTGTTGTTGCGCAGCGCAAATCTATAGGACAACTCATGCGGAGGTAATTCGCTAAAAGAATGTTCTGCAGTTACATTGTAAGCACGCTTAAGAATAGGATAATACATATGCAATAGTATGCTGAAAACGATGATCAGAAGACTTAGAAAAAACAAAATTAATAGTGTTACTGTGCAGTGACTACGAAGTGATTTACAATACGCATGTTTTTTAAGCTGCGTCTGCTGATTTCTTTCTCTATTCCGGTCTAGAGGATACATGTCAGAAACAAATTCAACCGATTCACCTTGGAGAGGACTTAAACAATCAAATTGTCTGACTTGCTAGACCTCAATTTTAGTTTATAAAGTTCTGGTTTTGACTTCTCAACCAAGGGGAGCTTTGAGTCTGTCTGTGAGGGAATACAAGGTTGAGTATTCACACTGGATGGTAGTCCATAAAATTTCTTGATATGACTCGAGTGCAACCACCCTTTGCGACCCTCAATCTTCACGGCTGTCCTTGTAGTGAGTAGAACCAACTTAGGCGACTTCCACCTAGGCTCCAGTTGGGTCTTCCGGTCGAAATTCCTGACCAAAACCAGGTCACCAGGAACCACGTCATGGGGCTTCACCTCAGTATTATCGGGAAAAGCTGCGGTTACCTGTGAACGACAAGATTGTAGTGCAGACATCAAGGAAGCCAGGTAATCTGTCAGCATATTACAGTCAACATCAGTGATTTTGCGAGGTATAGGCGTCCCCCACATATTTGGTGGTCTACCGAAGATCACCTCATACGGGGATAGCCCTGTTCGAGAATGTGCTACCATTCTCATGTAAAAGAGCGCAACTGGTAAGGCTACTATCCAATCGACACCTTTTTCTCTACATATTTTGGACAATCTAATTTTCAGAGTTTGATTATGACGTTCCACGAGACCTGCTGCCTTGGGATGTCGGACACAGTGGAATTTCCATTGGTAGCCTAACAAAAGGGAAACGTGTTTCATTAGTTCGGATGAGAACGGCTGGCCGTTATCTGAGTAGACAACACGTGGTAAACCGTACCGTGGGAAAAATTCTCGAACTAACTGTTTGGCAGTAGTCGGGCAGTGTAATCTGAAACCGGGTAGGCTTCGGTCCAACGGGAAAGAGCACAGACAACTACGAGAACATATTTGAATCCTCGACATCGTTCCATCTGGATATAATCCATCTGGAGGACTTCAAAAGCATGATCGGGAGGTTGAAATCCACCCTGCTCTACGGGGATACTTTTACCTGGATTAAACTGACAACATATCATACAGGTACGAACTTTTTGTTTAGCTGCTGCTCGCAAGTGTTTGTTGAACCAAATGTGTTGAATGCTGTCTAGCATAGCTTTTTCTCCTAGGTGCGCTGGACTATGTATTGTGTTAATGATGACTTGAACCATAGAGTCGGGAAGAAACCATATAGATTTTTCCTTCGTCATCCATCCTTGATCCGTTTGGATCCCTCCTAATTCAGTCCATTTCTTTATTTCTTCTGGTGTAGCATGTGTCTGTATGTCAATTACATCAAGGGCGGGATCCTTAACTGTCATGCAATGTGTTGGTGTCGGAACTATTGTCTTTGTCATGTCAGTTATGTGAGTCTGATTCTGAGCAGTCTGTTTAGCTGTTCTGTCAGCTAGGTCATTACCCTGAGAAATGATATCGGTAACTTTTGTGTGGGCTTTGCATTTCATAATCGATATTGCAGTAGGTAGATGAATCGCGTCTAATAGGGCTTGAATGAGGGGTCCGTGTTGGATGTGGGCACCGTGAGAAGTTAAATAACCTCTCTCTCGCCATAGTACGCCGAAGTCATGGACGACTCCGAATGCATAACGTGAATCTGTGTATATGTTGACTTTCTTATTCTTGGCTTGAATACAGGCTTGTGTCAGAGCGATGAGCTCTGCTGCTTGAGCTGACAAAATGTTAATACAGTTTGTTTCAATGACTTCAGTGTCTGTTGTGACTGCGTAAGCGGCCACTAACTCTCCTGTACTTGTTCTCATACATGACCCATCTACATACAATGTCAAGTCTGGATCTGATAAAGGGATATCTGTCAAGTCTTGTCTGGGTTTCGTCGTGATAGTAATGACTTCGACACAATCATGTGCCAATGGATCTGTTCCGCCCACTGGTAACAGTGTGGCAGGGTTTAATGTATTACAACGTCTGATTTCTATGTGGGGCTGAAACAATGTCAGTTCGTAACCAGTGAGTCTCGCTATAGTCAAGTGTTGTGTTTGTGTGCGGTTCAAGAGAACCTCTACTGCGTGTGGTACTTGTACTGTCAATTGATGTCCTAACACTATGGCATCGCTTTGTCTGATAGCTAAAGCTGTTGCTGCTACCGATTTTCAGGCACGCAGGAAGAGCCTGAGCTACTGGATCTAATGTACTAGAGAAATAAGCACATGGTTTGTGTGATCCTGCTTGTTCCTGAGTGAGTACTGACAAGGCAGTACCCTCGCGTTCTGTAACAAAGAGTGTAAACCGTTTACTGTAACATGGTGTTGCTAAAACAGGTGCTTGGCATAAAGCTTTCTTTAAGCTTTCAAAGGCATGTGTATGTTCTTGAGTCCAAGGGAGGACAGTCGATGTGGCTGCCTCCTGTGTTGTTAACTGGATGAGTGGTTTTGCTAGAAATGCATATTGAGGGATCCACTGCCTACAGTATGAAGTGAGGCCTATAAAAGCCCGTACCTCTTTTTGTGTCTTGGGTGGTGGCATGTTAGCGATTAACTGGATACGGTCAGGTGTAAGCTGCCTTCCCTCCTTGGACAGCGAGTGCCCAAGGTAAACAACTCGCTGGACACAGAATTGCAGCTTAGAAGGGGACACCTTGTGCCCCTTGTCGGCCAGAAATTTTAAAACCATCAGTGACGCTTTTTCACATTCATGTTCGCTTCGGGCGGTGATCAGCAGATCATCGACATATTGAAGCAAGGCAGTGTTAACTGGCATGTGGATACTGTCAAGTTCTCGTTTCAGTGCTTGGCTATAGATGCTAGGGCTTTCTGTAAATCCTTGAGGTGCGCGTGTGAATTTAAAGCTTCGTCCATTTAAACTGAATCCGAACAGATATTGACTTTCCGGATCTATTGGGACGCTAAAGAAAGCATTCTTGAGATCAATTACAGTGAAGAACGTTGCTTCTGAATCAATAGCTGTTAGTAATGACGAGATATCTGGGACCACAGGGTATTGTGGTACAATACATTTATTTAATTCGCGCAGGTCAATAACTAATCGATATACTGGTGGTGCTTTTGGATCCGTTCTTTTAAGAATCGGAATTATCGGGGAATTACATACATTGGAGTCGGTTTCGACAACCACTCCTTGTACAATGAGCTCGTCAATGATTTGCAGCAAAGCCACAACAGCATCGGGTGGTAATTTGTATTGTCGTATTCGTGGTAGTATTACTCCTGTTTTTAGTGTGACACGATATGGTGTAATATTCATGCAACCAACATCAGTGGGGCCTTGTGCCCATAAATGTGTAGGTAAATTCTGCAGTCGGTGATCCATGTCTCTGGACACGTAGTGACCTTTGAAGTCACGTAGAAATAGTCGTACTCCTTCCGGAGAACAACATATTATGGCTCCTAGAGCTTTCAAGGTTTTTATACCTAACAAGTTTTCTGGACAGGATTTGGTAAGCAATAAATCTGTAGTACGTGTCAATGGACCAATCGTGAGTGGAAGAGGTTGTGTTGCGTCGTTTATTATAGGTTTTCCTGAGAATCCAAGGGAAATATTCTGTAAGCCTGAGAGTGGTGCCCCTGGAACTTCACTGCGTCTTATAGTTGTTCTGCTTGCCCCTGTATCAAGTAAGAACTTTCTGTCTTCCCCTAATAGTTCACTATGTACATAAGGTCCCTCTTGGTCTACAGGAACCTCAATAAGGGGTAAGCCAACTTCCCTCTCTAGGCTATTTCATGTGTATCGCTGATAATCGGGATAATCTGCTTGTGCCTACTGATACATTTGTTGTGTTGTTGCTTGTGTTGCAGCAATAGGCTGCGCTTGTGGTGGTGCTACGTTCTGTTGTGGAGCTCCTTGTTGCGGAGCTAGTTGTTGCGGAGCTATCCTAGGTTGTGCATGCTGAGGGATTGGTTGTTGATTCTGATCCTGTCTAGGTGGACGTGGTCTCTCCTGGGTTCTACCTGTAGCAATATTATGTTTCAGGACTGGACAATCGTGTATATAATGACCTGGTTGTTTACAATAGTTGCATGTCCCTTTCGTAGGACCTGCGGGATCACCCTTTTGATGACCATTAACTGGGACTGACTGAGCAACAAGCATTTTCATTTTTGTATCTTTCATACGTCTTTGTTCGTGTTCTTGTTCTTCTTTAATTCTATTGTGGTGATATTGTAACATCTGTAACATCTGTGATGGGGTATTACCTTGCCAGGTACTTTCGAATTTCAATACTCTATTCTTGACTTGCAGCAGGGAATTTTCAACTAATTTTGTCACAAACAGATGTGGATATGACTCACTACTGGCTTTTATGCCACTATTTATACCAAAACATTTTTCAAATCGGGAATAGAAATCACTAGTGTCTTCATCTGGTTTTTGTTTACAGGCTGAGATTGCACCCCAGTCTTCCTTTTTCGTAGTTAATAAACGTGGCAGTACCTGCACTAGTAGTCCTGCTAGTGCTGTAGTCTTTTCCCCAAGTCCTGCTCCTGCAGCTCGGGCCCTTTCTTCGTTTTCTAATGCTGTCCAATCTATCTTTTGGTCTCCCACCTCCCATTCCTTTTCTTTAAGTTTCTCATAAACACCAGCTGGTAATAGGATTTTTAATATTTTCATAATGTCGGGGTAGGTATACTCTCCCATGAGTAACATGTCCTTTATTTCACGGTGGAAACCTGCTGGATCCTTGTCATGGCTGGGTACTACTTTCTTCATTTCTAATAATTCTAGTTTAGTTATAGGCGTGTACACAAACACGCGTGTAAAGTTATTACCGTCACCTCTGATTGGGTGTACTTCGCGTAACGGGTTCTGTCTATCTATGTGATACATTTTTCTTCCTATGATGGGAACTGGAACGTGTTCTGGGCATACGAAAGTTAAATATTGGTTTCGGAATTCTAGAATCTCTTTAATCAAATCAGTACCTGACCCTCTCCATATATTCGTGAGTAGTTCTGTCAATATGTCAGGTAAGGGTCCTGGATCGGAGTGTTGGCTTTTATATAATATAAGGAGGTGTTGAATCATGTATATACTAGCTAAACGCTGTTCGTATGGGTCAAGATTCAGAAACGTGTGTGCAAGTACATCATCATTGTAGTCGCTGGGACTGTCAGCCCATTGTACTGCTGACCTGGCTAATTCTTGTTCGTCCATGGAATCGAGCATATGGTACCCCCTTCGATCTCGGAGTAATTTATCAACGGCTTGGAATAGGTGTTCAGGGGATTTTGTATTTAACATAGGATTTGGAAAATGCCTATTATATTCTGGACGTATCGGACGTATCGGGTCATTAAAGCCTCTAGTATTATTATGGGGTCTTCCTCTACCAACATAAGCTATTGTTTCTAATTGTTCTGATTCTTGCTCCTCCTCCTCTTCTGATTCTGCTCTGTCTGTTTCTCGTCTTTCTTTATGTATTCGTTCTACTTCCTTGCGGATTTTTCGACACATGGCGATTATACACGCCTGTCTATCATGTTTCTCTTCTGATATGTTCTGACCCCATTTGACAAGTTTTTGCATGGTATCATGATCTGCCCCGGGCCTGTCTTGATTCCTAATTACACAATTTATGAAAAAACGTAGTAGTTGTCTTTGTACATCCACTTTCTGGTATTCCATAGCTTCGTTAATACTTTCTGAACCTCGCCCTGTTTGGACAAAGCGATATATATTGTCTAGGTGTTCAACCATTCCTGGTATCGTCATTAAATATAATGTAGCTCGTCGTATACGTAGTGATGATATGAGCAATTTGTCCTGTCTACCTGGCACTGGATCGTATCTACAATCCACAAGTTGTTCTTTAAACATGTCGGATGTCGCTAATTGGGGTGTACGTTGGAGTGCTAAATCTCTAAGGGTCTGTTTATTTGTCGGCGGGGTAGCAAACATGTCTGTCGTACCTCCTGTAGCACCAACTGAGGCGCTAGGTACGAAAGGATTCGTTGGACGTAGGATAGAGATTGTGGATGTGGGAAAGACTGTAGAAACGGACGGACCTGTGGGAACTTGTGTAGGAGTTTGTAGTTGCGGGGATACAGACAGATGCTCTTGGTGTTGAACACCATCGGCAAGCGGTGTGGGTGGCATGGCATTAGCATACTCGGGAGCTACGTCATCTAAATAGGAGGAAAGGAAAACGTCCTTTGCTGTTTTGGGATGTGTTTTGGGATGTGCTTTTATCGGGAGCAATGGAGAAGTTAAGTCTTTTGGTATTTCTGGGATAGCCTTAGGTAACCCTTCGGCCAGAAGAGGATACATACCATTCATAAGAGTGTTTCTTTGTCTATCTATTTGTTCTGAGTTTACTCGGGTACCTTCCTCAAGTAATAGATTTTCTCGGGTTTTATTTGAATTCTCTCTACCTTTCTCTTCCTGTCTGAGCGCTTTTTCTGTACGTCTATATGATTCTTTACGCCATAATTCAATGGCATCTTTCTGCGACTGTCTGGCTTTCTTTTTCCATAATTCTTCTTCTACTCTCATGATGCAATCTGCATCCCAGGTCCCCGCTGCGGGCCATCTCTGACTTTCTGGTAATTCTTTGGTGTAGTCCACCCATAAATCAAGAAATAATACGGCGTCTAGGCCATGCTTATGATACATAAAGTATCCTGGAGTGTCCCTAGGTGGAATGGGAACAGCTTCTTCGAGTACCCCTTTTCTGGTTTTGATCTGTCTTAGTTTCGAAAAGAGCGGCATTTTTAGATCTTATTATTAGAACACACTTAATACAGTAAACACAATAATGAACAGTCATTCACACCACAAAGTATAGAACGTATTAAAACATTTAACATTTAACAGTTTTTAACGAACAATGATAACTAATAGAAAACTAGTTACTGACATAATACTGACACTAGGTAATACTTGTTTATATGCAAGACATACTATATATACTGCTAAACAGTACAGATACACTGCTGAAACAGTGCAGACCGGATTTGTGTACCCAAACCCGTCTTGACCGGCACAGACTATGTGCACGTTAAATGCCTCCCCGGTAATGGTACTCACCGGGTAGCTCGGAACGGAAGGCCTCGGAACGGAACTGAAACTGGACCGGACTGGACTCGACTCGACTGGACTCGGAACTTCGGAACCTGGTGGGCCTCTGTATACCTCGGATCTTGCTCTCTCAGCTAGGCTCTGGTCGGGATACTTCGCACTTCTCACCGCCTCGTCTGGGTGTTGATCGCAGCCTCAGTCACCCCCGCTTGGCCGGAGGGAGATACAGGAAATCCTGCAGGTACGCGTTTTTGTCCGTTCAGCTGTGGCAGGAGACCGGGCCTGCAACGCACCTCCGGCGCGTGAGATGAGAAAGTGTCCCTGTACGGGCGCCAATTTATGTGGTAAATATTTCATTACCGGTACTATTTTTTATGCGGTAAAGTCTAGGAAGAATAACTCAGTAAATATAAGAGGCAGAATCCGTGGTATTAGAGGTTTAAAAAGGCTTTATTCCTACACAAAGGAATGTAATTCGAATTACAGGCTTCTATTCCATCACCACGAAAGTTCAGGAAGGAAGGGCATACATTATTGACAGGTAATCAGTTTTATAAGAATTACATTATAGTATAACAGATGCAGGAGGCGTAACAGCTGATAAGAGAGATAAAATATGCATACGTAACCAAAAAAGGCGTAAACATGGGTGTAACTAAAATACGTCATTAAACATGATGTCACAAATGGGTGGATCCATAAGAGAATCCTGCAATGTCAGCAGAAATATTTGGCAGAGATGCGTGCGCAGCCGCATGACGTGTGATTGACGTGCAACTAGAGGGTGAAGGGGACTTGACATTTAGCTCTACATGTGGAGACAGAAGTCTGAGGGTCATGTCAACCTAATCCCAAATCATATCTAGTATCCTATGTTTAAAGAACTGTATTATCCAAAAGGAAAGGTCTCTCGGACGGAATCTATTCTATACTGACTGTTAGTGCATGTACGGGCGTCTAAGTGTCTACGTGAGATGCGAGGGGGCAGGAATCTTCCATGGTAACGGGGCTATGAATTACTTGCACGAGGACAGTGAGGCCTAGCCTCTTTGCACGGTAGCTTGGAGGAATGTTTACCTAAACTACTAGACAGGAATGCATCGGATGAGGAGCGAAGCAGATAATCTTGAAGGTGAAATACAGTTTTTGGCAGGCAACTGGCTGGATCAGGCACCGTTAGCCGCGCAGGGAGTAGGACAAAGTTCATGGATACAGATGCAGGCTCGGGCTGGAGCTTTCAGAGGCAGAAGACAGGAAAAGCTTGATGACAGAATTCAGGGCCTACTCACCTGAATCTGTAAAATGTGGAAAGTGAACCACATAAAGTCGGTGGCCTTTCATACTTAGGAATGGAATATCTGACCCATTCATGGTGGATCTGAAAGAGGACATGTTGACGGTGGACACACATGTATTTGCGTCTTCAGAGCTGGAACTGGAGGGAACATACATGTACTTGTAGCATGCACATGGAGCCGTTGGGGTCTACGATAGGGGACATAACTGATCACAAAATTCATATTTCCTCATTACGCGTACGGTAAGCGTACCGTAAGCGTACCGTAAGCTGGCTCAGATATATATATTGATTTAAAGGCTATTTTCTCAGAATCTACTGAACAGATTTACACCAAACCTACAAAAGGCACTTCCTTGACCTGAGGACTACCTCTCTGCCAAATTTCTAGTAATTCTGTTCAGCCGTTCGGGCTGTAGCCCTGTCTAAAGGTCCTATGGAAAAATGCATGGGAAAAACGTGTTTTGGGGCCCCCCTTTTATCTCAGCCCCCGCTTGACGAATCCCCCCGAGACTTTCAGGGTAGGAGCGGAGCGTAGCGCCCCACCTATTTTGAGAAATTCGCGAGGATTCGTCGACCGGCGCCAAAGTTATTCAAAATAGAATGTTGCGGATTTCCTATGGAAACGTGGTCCTAACTATAACTACCTACTGGCGACCGCCAGTAGGTAATATATATATATATATTTATATATATATTTATATATATATATATTATCTACTGGCGGTCGCCAGTAGATAGTTATAGTTAGGACCGTGTTTCCATAGGAAATCCGCAACATTCTATTTGGAATAACTTTGGCGCCGATTGACGAATCCTCGCGAAATTCTCAAAATAGGTGGGGCGCTCCGCTCCTACCCTGAAAGTCTCGGGGTGGATTTGTCAAGCGGGGGCTGAGAAAAAGGGGGGGTCCCAAAATGCGTTTTCCCCATGCATTTTTCCATAGGACCTTTAGTCCGAGCTACAGCCCGAACGGCTGAACAGAATTACTTGAAATTTGGCAGAGAGGTAGCCGTCAGGTCAGGGATGTGCCTTTTGAAGGTCTCGTGTAAATCTGTTCAGTATTTCCTGAGAAAATAGCATTTAAATCAATATATATATCTGTAGGCGCGCTCCGAGCGTGTACCGTAAGCTTACCGTACGCGCACGCCGCTGTGCACGAGCGCGATTCTGATTGGTTGTTAGATCTCAGTAAACATTCGAATCGGTCGAAACCAGGAAGTGTCGGCTGCCATTTTGTCTCTCGCAGTCTGAGGGGGTGAAAAACAAAGGTGGATAACGTGAAAAGGGGGCAGGCTGGACAGTTCCTGACCCCCTAGCCTTGGTCAGGGGGTCCCAGAAGGACCCCCAAGGGCAAAAATGTATTAAAATTTTTTTTTTTAAAATCGCCGAATGCGCGTAGCATACGCGCATGGCGTAAACGGAGAAATTCCGCGAGGAAAAATTCCGCGAACTTCGCGTAACTATTCCGCGTTTACGCGTACCGTACGCGCACGTCAAAATTTTTTTTTCAAAAAGGAAAGCTTAAAAAAAAAATTACAAAATTGTGAGGTAAGGTTGGCTCTTAAAAGAGCCGTTGGGTTAATCCAGGGATGGAGGAAAGAAAGAATGGGAATATTATGAGCGTCTACAAACGTGCTGGTCTATCTTATTGTTAATAAGGTAAACACTGGTCTCCCCAAAAACAATAAGACCACAACACGTTGTACACCTCATTGAAACCCTCCGCGCGAGTGCGTCTTACGTACGCGCTCCGTAAGCGCTCCGTAAGCGTCACGTTTGCGCATGCGTACTTGTTTACGAGCGCGTACCGTAAGTTTACGGAGCGCGCACGGTAGGTCATGTGATCCACAAAGAACACTTTTCATTGGTTGAAACTACTTTCAGTTCCAGAAACTTCCCACACCACACCCATTCCCCTCATTACTGCTTGAGATCCCCTAGGAGAAGGAGCTGAATTGACATTGAGATACAATGGCAGAGCAGCAGACCTCTTCTGAGAGTGAGCCTAGCAGCACCATCATCAGACAGAGAAGGAGGAAACAAAAGGATTCTTTTGTGTGGGAGTATTTTACTTTTCCAGAGGGGCAGAAAAAGGTCAATGCTCCATTGGTCACTTGCACACTTTGTGACCGTGTTTTATCTAGAGGAGATCCAAGGAAGAAGTATTCCTTTGGAAATCACTCTATGATGAGACACATTAGGGATAGACATCCCAGGACCTTTGCTCGACATACTGAAGAAAACTCTTCAGTAAGTCACCGGAGCCCAACCTCAGAAGCTCAGCCGAGTACATCATCGGCAGCTCAGCTGAGCCCTTCCTCTGAGGTGAGAGCATCACCTTCTTCTGCTCCTCTGGACGTTAACCCTCGATTTGGGAGGGTTGTAATGAGGTGTATAAGGTGTTGTGGTCTTATTGTTTTTGGGGAGACCAGTGTTTCCCTTATTAACAATAAGATAGACCAGCACGTTTGTAGACGCTCATAATATTCCCATTCTTTCTTTCCTCCATCCCTGTATTAACCCAACGGCTCTTTTAAGAGCCAACCTTACCTCACAATGTTTTTTATTTTTTTTTAAGCTTTCCTTTTTGAAAAAATTTTTTTGCCGTGCGCGTACGGTACGCGTAATTACGCGAAGTTCGCGGAATTTTTCCTCGCGGAATTTCTCCGTTTACGCCGTGCGCGTATGCTGCGCGCATTCGGCGATTTTTTGAAAAAAAAATTAAAATTAATGTTTTGCCCTTGGGGGTCCTTCTGGGACCCCCTGACAAAGGCTAGGGGGTCAGGAACTGTCCAGCCTGCCCCCTTTTCACGTTATCCACCTTTGTTTTTCACCCCCTCAGACTGCGAGAGACAAAATGGCGGCCGACACTTCCTGGTTTCGACCGATTCGAATGTTTACTTTGATCTAACAACCAATCAGAATCGCGCTCGCGCACGGCACCGTACGCGTACGGTAAGCTTACCGTAAGCGCACGGAGCGCGCCCATAGATATATATATTGATTTAAATGCTATTTTCTCAGGAAATACTGAACAGATTTACACGAGACCTTCAAAAGGCACATCCCTGACCTGAGGGCTACCTCTCTGCCAAATTTCACATAATTCTGTTCAGCCGTTCGGGCTGTAGCTCGGACTAAAGGTCCTATGGAAAAATGCATGGGGAAAACGCGTTTTGGGACCCCCCTTTTTCTCAGCCCCCGAGACTTTCAGGGTAGGAGCGGAGCGTAGCGCCCCATTAGTTTTGAAAAATTCGCGAGGATTCGTCAACCGGCGCCAAAGTTATTCCAAATAGAATGTTGCGGATTTCCTATGGAAACACGGTCCTAACTATAGCTATCTACTGGCGACCGCCAGTAGATAATATATTATATATATATATATATTCACAGAAAAAAACACAGGTTTCAGGGGTGTTATAGTTAGCTGCCCATTTCACTTGTACAAAATTATAGAAATTCCTCCGTTATAGTTAGTTCTGCTAACTATAACTCACGCGCCCGCAATTCACTGCTGATGATGTCACATATTGCATCATTCATGACATGGTCAGTGACATCACTGATGACATCACTGATGACATCTCAAATGACATCACTGATGACATCACTGATGACATCATCCACTGAATGTGGTTTAGTTTGAAATTTAAATATGCATTATATATATACCAATCTGTATTGAAGATTGAGTGGATATATAACTGTCTGGATGGAGGATTTAGTAGCTGTCTGACTGTCTTTTTAAGTGAGTAATTAAAAGTGTCCCACTTAATACATGGATTAGTAACTAAACTATGTGAATGTGTGCAGCACTGTCTCTGTTGTATAACATGCTGCCTCAGTTGGCCACTAACTACATGAGTGTGTATATTAGTTATTGATTAGTTGGGTGAGTATTTGTATGGGACACTGGGTTTGTGTGTGGTTGGATGGGGTGTGTGTAACTCTATGCATAGCTGTGTGAATGGTTGATTGACTAGGGTTATGGGTTTAAGAGTGCATGTGGAAACAGTTGTTTGGGTGACTGAGTGTATTTATTTGTGTGTTGGTGAGCAAATATATGTTTTAGTTGTACATCTTCAACAAAGTAAAAAAATAAAAGGCATTGTATGTGCGAGTTGGTGTATATAAATAAGTTTGTGTAAGAGTCAGTGATTGTGAGAGTAAATATATGAATGAGTGTATAATTGTAATGGTGCTTTTTTAACATATTAACGATGAGTTACTATGTATGTGAATAAATGAGGTGTCGTTGGATAATTGTGTAAGTGAGTAAATTTAAGTGCGATACATTTTTTTCATGAGTGAGTTGGATGACTGCATAACCGACTAAGATGACTGCTGATGTGTCAATGTCTATATATGTGTATAAGTGCATTTGATAGTGTTCTATTAATTAATGACTGCATGTATAGATGATTCTGTTATTGAATGGGTAGTTGTGTGTGTAGACTTAGGAATCAGTGAGTGGGTATGTAGTAACTGGTATTGGTGTGTCAATGGTTTCAAATATGGTACTCTGTATTTTACAGTGAGTGATGAAAGGTTATACTAGTGTATGATGTGGTGTATCGGATTGTCAAGTGGATGATGTCATCAGTGATGTCATTTGAGATGTCATCAGTGATGTCACTGACCATGTCATGAATGATGCAATATGTGACATCATCAGCAGTGCATTGCGGGCGCGTGAGTTATAGTTAGCAGAACTAACTATAACGGAGGAATTTCTATAATTTTGTACGAGTGAAATGGGCAGCTAACTATAACACCCCTGAAACCTATGGTTTTTTCTGTGAATTTCTAAGGTTTTTTAAATGCTAATTTCTAACTATAACGTCTCTGAAACCTATGTTTTTTTTCAGTGACTTTCAAAGGTTTTTTAAATGCTAACTTTTAAGTGTGATACTAGTTATATCTATTTTTTGTACTGATTTTCTACAGTTTTTTAACTGTTTATTTATAAATATTTTATTCATTAAATAACATTATATATTTTTCTGGAAATTGCAAAAAAACATTTTTTAATTAAAACTGAAATTGATTAATTTTCTTGTTTTCATTTTTTATTTTAATATATTTATATCATTTTCTTCAAATAAAAAAATAAATTTTTTTTCGCAGTCGCGCACTCAAAGTGTACACATCACGGTGGGTGCGCACATTCTAGCCGCCATTTTAGAAAAGTCATGAAGGATCCGTTTATGGCGTGCGACGGCTGCGTGTTTTTCAGTTAAATCATATACATTTAATATCACGTGATATGCGCGATTGGTATGCGACCAGTCTGCGACTCCTGCTCCCACGCATTCGTGACACATGCGCATTACGGTACGAGATGTTTGCACGCTTGCGGGTCCCGCGTGACATCATATACGTGCTGGGGCGCGCTGGGTGCACGACTCCCGCAACAGAGCTGCTCTAGAGCCAGAGAACCAGGTCAGCAGAGCTGCTGCAGAGCCAGAGAAACCAGGTCAGTAGAGCTGCTTTAGAGGGATAGAACCAGGTTAGCAGAGCTTCTATAGAGCCAGTGAACCATGTCAGCAGAACTGCTTCAGAGCCATGGAACTGGGTCAACGGAGCTGCTTTAGAGCCAGAGAACCAGGTCTGCAGAGCTGTTGTAGAGCCAGAGAACTAGATCAGCAGAGCTGCTCTGTAGCATAAGAACTAGGTCAGCAGAGCTGCTCTAGAGCCAGAGAACCAGGTCAGCAGACCTGCTGTAGAGACAGAGAAACCAGGTCAGCAGAGCTGCTTTAGAGAGAGAGAACCAGGTCAGCAGAGCTGCTTTAGAGCCAGAGAACCAGGTCAGCAGAGCTGCTCTAGCTGACACTGACTGACTGACACTGACTGACACTGACTGACACTGACTGACACTGACTGACACTGACAGACTGACTGACACTGACAGACTGACTGACACTGACAGACTGACATTGACTGACACTGACTGACATTGACTGACACTGACTGACATTGACTGACACTGACTGACTACTCTCTACTACTCTACTACTGACTCTCTACTACTCTACTACTCTCTCTCTACTACTCTACTACTCTCTCTCTACTACTCTCTCTCTACTACTCTCTCTCTACTACTCTCTCTCTACTACTCTCTCTCTACTACTCACTCTCTACTACTCACTCTCAACTACTCACTCTCCACCACTCTACTACTCACTCTCTACTACTCACTCGCTACTACTCTCTACTACTCGCTCTCTACTACTCACTCTCTACTACTCACTCTCTACTACTCACTCTCTACTACTCACTCTCTACTACTCACTCTCTACTACTCACTCTCTACTACTCACTCTCAACTACTCACTCTCTACTACTCACTCTCAACTACTCACTCTCAACTACTCACTCTCTACTACTCACTCTCTACTACTCACTCTCTACTACTCACTCGCTACTACTCTCTACTACTCACTCACTACCACTCACTCTCAACTACTCACTTTCTACTACTCTACTACTCACTCTCTACTACTCACGCTCTACTATTCTCTACTACTCACTCTCTACTACTCTCTACTATTCACTCTCTACTACTCACTCTCTACTACTCATTCTACTACTTTCTACTACTCTCTACCACTCACTCTCTACTACTCACTCTCTACTACTCTACTACTCACTCTCTACTACTCACTCTCTACTACTCTCTACTACTTTCTACTACTCACACTACTACTCACTCTCTACTACTCTCAACAACTCACTCTCTAATACTCACTCTCTAATACTCACTCTCTAATACTCACTCTCTAACACTCACTCTCTACTACTTACTCTCTACTACTCACTCTACTACTCTCTACTACTCACTCTCTGATACTTTCTCTACTACTCTCTACTACTCGCTCTCTACTCTCTACCTCTCTACCTCTCTCTCTACTACTCTCTACCTCTACCTCTACACCTCTACTTATACACCTCTACCTCTCTACCTCTCTGTACATGCACACATATGCACATATATATATGCATATGCATTTATATATATGTATGTGTATATATATATATTATCTACTGGCGGTCGCCAGTAGATAGTTATAGTTAGGACCGTGTTTCCATAGGAAATCCGCAACATTCTATTTGGAATAACTTTGGCGCCGGTTGACGAATCCTCGCAAAATTTTCAAAATAGGTGGGGCGCTCCGCTCCTACCCTGAAAGTCTCGGGGGGGATTCGTCAAGCGGGGGCTGAGAAAAAAGGGGGGTCCCAAAACGTGTTTTCCCCATGCAATTTTCCATAGGGACCTTTAGTCCAAGGTACAGCCCAAACGGCTGAACAGAATTACTTGAAATCTGGCAGAGAGGTAGTCCTCAGGTCAGGGATGTGCCTTTTGCAGGTCTGGTGTCAATCTGTTCAGTAGTTCCTGCGAAAATCTAAAGTAAAATCATATATATATGTGGGCGGAGCCTAACCACACATCTCATCCTGAGATCTGATTGGCTGTCAGCACTTCATCCAAGAAGTGTTGGCAGCCATCTTGGGACCAATATACATGATAGCACCTCATTAAAAAGCATTGCAGTTAATAGAAGGTTTTAAGACTTTAGTTACATTATAAATCATTTGTTGATGGTACCATACTCATTTTAGGAATTGTGGTATGTTCTAAGGTGATTTCACCATGTGAAAAAGCCTTCTGCTGTGATATCATGATTGAGAGAAAAATATTTTCTCATGCTTTTCCCACAGAGGTTTGGAAGGTGATCTATAAGCTAAACTGAGAGCTTATTTTCTGTAAATTCACATTATCTTTCTCAGTCATGTGAGAATGAAGTCTGACATTCTCAGTAAAACATGTACATCCAACAAGGGCAGAGACTGTCAGTTGATTCCTTTGTGTTCTACTGCAGCTTCCCAGAGTGTTCCAAAGAACAACTAGAGCGCTAACAGTCCTACTTATGATAAACGTATGGCACACCTGAAACCATCTTGCTTGGATTAAAGTGGTAACTCTTAAAACATTTAATTTAAAAAGGAACAAAATGAGGGGGTTCATTTTTCCATAACAAGTATGATTAGTGCTGCAGAAAGAAAAACTAGGGCACATTTTGACTTCTGAAATCCTCTTTTATTTCATTAAAAAATTCTGACATGCAGACTGAAACATACACTTTCAATACCAGCAGCAGTTTTCCCTGGTGAGCAGTAGCTTTACTACAGTGATCTAATGAGCAAAAAGAGTGCTAACATTCTGAATTTATGGCAAATGTGTGACACATCTGAATGCCTTCTTGATGGAATCAAAGTAAAAAGCTGAAAGTATTTCCTACTGAGGAGACTGCAGTAAATGAGGAAATTAGGAAACTTCATAACAAATAAGTCTCCCAAGATGGCCACCGGAGACAAAAGAGCCCAAATGTAGCCAAAAATCACCCAGATGTAGCCCAAATATAGCCCAATGACAGAAGTGGGCAAAACACTTATTATTTTGTGTTTTTGCAGTGTTATATAGTGCAGACTTGTCAGGTATTGGAGTGCTTTACATGAGCATTGGTTACATCACACAAGAACAAATTCATTTTGGTTGTAGACATGGGGAGACTAAGTGATTTGACCGGAATCACAGAATGTCGAGCTGAAGCAGAAACTCCAACCTGGTTCCCCAGTTGCAAAGTCTGCAGTTCTGGAAGTAACACCACATCCTCTCCCCAAAGTGCAACATTTAATCAAGTGGTCAACTGGATAAAAAAACATAAAGGTAACAAATAATTTAAAAGTGCTTTCTCGCTATTTGAAAACTCTGAAAATATGTCCTTATTTTAGTCTTTTAGAGCACTAACCATAATTTTGATGCCAATAAGACCCTCTCATATATATAATTTCTAAAGGAAATGCTCTAGGCATTACAGTTTTGATTACATCAAGATGACGTGAGGCGTTCCACACTTTTGTAATAAATATAGAATGTTAGCAATCTAGTTGTTCATTAGGATACTGTTGAGAGGCAGAGGCCAGGGGCATGGACTCTGAAAATTGAAGGCAGGTAGGAGGGTGCAGAGGCAACAATTTGACCACACTAGGCAGGCAGGAAGGGCAGTGGCAGCACAACAGACTATGGAGGGCAGTGGAAAGGGGGGCAGTGGCAACAAACCAACAATACAGGACTGGCAAGAGAAGCTGTGGTAATATAATAGACCATTGTGGGCAGAAGGAAGAGGCAGTGGTCATACAACTATACATGCCAACAGACCCGTTTCAGCCAGGAACCGTCCAATGTTTTTAAGCTCAAATGGGCTTTACTTGATCTGTTTCCTGTCTACAATCTTCTCTTTTTCAATGTAACTCAAAGGGGAAAATCAATACCCCAGTTTTATTTCAAAATCTCCCTACCAAGTTCAAAATGTTCGCAAGTATGGTACATTGGATCATGGTAGGTAGGAGGAATTGGGGTAGGGACATGGACTCTGATAACAGAGGACAGGAGGGACATTGAGAGGTGCACCAAACTGACCCTACAGGGCAGGCATCAGGGTTTGCAGAGGCACAATACACCACACAGGGCATGCGGGACGGGAGTGCAGCACAACAATCCATAGAAAGCAATAGGGAGGGGACAGGACCATGCACAATGACAACAGAGGGGAAAGAGGCAATGGTAGATAGCTGACCATAATGGACAGACAGGAGAGAAAGCTGCAGCATAACAGACCATAAAGGGCAGGAGGGACAGAACAGGGGCATTACAATGGAACCGACAAGCCAGGAGGGAGGGAATATGGGTCTGCACATAGAAACAGAGGGCTGGGGGCAAGGGGGCAGGTCAGGAGCAGCAAGATGACCATGGAGGTCAGGCAGGATGGGCACTAGAAACAAGACACACCATGGAGAGCAACAGTGAAACTATGATGGCATACACACAGACCATGGAGGGAAGGTGGGAGGGGGTCAGGAGCAGCTAGCTGACCACACAGGGAAGGTGGGAGGGGCCATGGCAGCACAGAAGACCATGCATGGCAAGTGGGAGGGTTAGTGGCAGCACAATGGCTATGATGGGCAGGAAGGAGGGTGCAGGGGCATGCACAAAGGACCATGGAGGATAGAAGGGAGGGTCAGGACCTGGGCACAGACGAGAGAGTTCAGGGGAAGGGGGGGGGCCTCACAACAGACCGCGCGGGGCAGGCAGGAGGAGCAGTTGCAGCACAACAGACCAGGGAGGGCAGAAGGGTGTGGCAGTAAAATGGACCATGGAGGACAGGAGAAAGGGGATAGAGGCATGGCATGTGGACAGGCAGGGTGGAGGTGGCAGGGACAGGTTACAGTCATCTGACAATGCTAGGCAGGTGGCAGGGGAGTGGCAGCTCAACAGAACACTCAGAGTAGATAGGAGTGGCAGGGCCATGGAACATGGTGGTCAAAAAGGATGGAGCGGGGCATGCACAAAGACATCGGAGGGCAGGGGGAAGGAGAATAGGGGCAGCAAGCAAAGCACAGAGGCTAAGCAGGAGGTCAATGATGGGCCATAAAATTGGGCAATGGAGGGCAGGATGAGTGGACTGGTACATCATGCTAAATGCAGGGCAGTGGCAGCACATCAGACCATGCATGGCAGGAGGGAGGAGGCTAGTCCATGGATTCAGACAACAGAGGATAGGGAGGAGGTGGATGGGGCAGCAAGCTAACTGTTCATAGAAGGTGGGTATTAGAAACTTTATTGTTTTTAAAATGTGTGTCTGTGCGAACTACTTAAAATATGAACAAGTATGCAGCATAATCTCACTTTTATTCAGGAAGAAGAGGACGTTTGGGACTGTGACTCCGGGCTCACTTGGCAGAAACATCCCCTGACCCTCCACCCCCATCGCAAAATGTAATGCCCGTGAAAAGGGTAGGTGGACGCAGTGTTATATAGAACATAGTCCTGAGAGCACGATTGAAAATGAAAACTAGATATAGTATATGGTATAAACTATGCACCAAAAAGTGTGATATAAGATGAACCGGGGCGTGAAATATAATATGCAATACATTGTGCGCAATGACAGATTCATTGGAGAGCACGAGATAGCACAGGCACTAGCGCTTGCTATGTGATATGCGCCTTGGAGTGTAATATGCACGGGGCAGTGTTGTGTAACCTAAGTAGTCTCTAAAGTTGTAATATAAAATATGTGCTGGGTAGTGTAACATTGCATATGCACTGTGACAAAGATATGGATCCCAGATTGTAATATGTATGGCATAGCGCTGTGCTTTATAACCTAGGCATCGAGGAAGGCACGTTAGATGGGGCAATATAACCCGTGCGAAGGCAAGTGTGGCATGACATATTCACGGGGTGGTGTTACAGTGCACATGGGCTAGAGAGTGTCATAGCATACGCACTAGCTGGTGGAATACAACACAGAGGTGTGTGGCACTCGGCGGGCACTGGTGGGTGTAACACAGCATTGGGCTCAGCCAGGAGCACGCTGTGACTCAAGTGAGGTTTGTCTCCTTTCCAGAGAGTAAAATAAAAAGTATTACACATCCGGCGGTGGATGTGTGTTTTATTAACCGTGAGGGGGTTTCTTGCATAGTTTGGTCGAATTTTTGTCGAATCCCCTTTGAATGGCTTGGTGTGCATGTGTATTAAATGTGCCCGTCAATAGCTACCCATGTTTGTATAAATAAACGACAAGGGTGTCTACTTGGAGAGTACCCACCAGCGGGGGTGCCGGGATTAGGCACGGTAGGGTCTCAGACATGTCAGAGCTTCACTAGCGGTGTGAATACATTCTACGTGGATTCATTGTATGCATAGTCGCCTTTTAATGAATATCACGCAAATCGTCATGGTGATAGGTACATACGGTTTGTCCAGCATGTCCTAGGTGTTTCTAAAAATATATTTTTATTAAAAAACAAAGGCCAGCCCTGGGGGATGGGGTCCCCGGGGCCATAAGTGGCCTGAGGAGGGGGGGCAACACAGCCCCCCTCCTAAAGAATAAAAAAATTTAAAAAAGGCCATGACCTGGTGGTTGGGGTCCCCGGGGCCAATTAAGGCCTTGGGAGGGCCACATTAATTTTTTTTCAACCAAAAAAATTAGGGTTTAGGCCCTGGGGGATGGGGTCCCCAGGGCTAATAAATTAGAAAAAGAAAGGGGGCGAAACAGCCCTCCTTCTTAAAAATAAATAAATAAAAGACCAGCATTGCGCCGGAGGCCTCGCCCCCTCCTTGCAGCACTCTGCAAACGCGCCCCCTGCCCAGTTGTAAGTTGAGGAATTAATTCCCCTTCAATACTGAGGGTCCCTGAGGGCCAACTAGCCCAACAGGTATCTCCAGTATGCGCCAGGGAGCTGCGTTGCAGACAGGTGTTCTGAGGCCACGCCCCTTTTTACACCTCCATGCAACGCAGCTCTGTGGCGCTTACTGGAGGTACCTAGTGGGCTAGTTTGACCCTAGGGACCCTTAGGATTCAAGGGGACTTAATCTCTAAACTCAGAACGCCCACAGGCCCTGTGGCGCGTTTTTAAGTTGGGGAAATAATTCCCTTTCAATCCTGAGGGACCCTGGGGTCCAACTAGCCCACCAGGTGCTTCCAGTAAGTACCACTGCTCTGCGTTGCAGACAGGTGGTGCAGGCCGTGCCACTTTTTACACCTCTCTGCAACGCAGCTCTGTGGCGCTTACTGGAGGTACCTAGTGGTCTAGTTGGACCCTAGGGACCCTCAGGATTCAAGGGGACTTATTCTCCCAACCTAAAATGGCTACAGGGTGTGTTTACACAGTGGGGAAGGGAGGGGACGGGGCATGAGGTGGCGTGTTCAAACACGCCCTGCGGTGCGTTTTAAGAGGTAGTTTTAATCCCCTGCCCTATTATACACTAGGGGCTTACAGAGGAGGTCATGCTAATCACAGGGGGACCCCAACACTTAGTGTGCTCTAGTGTATGTAGGTGTTTTCACTGTATTCTGAGTGTCTTTTAACATAGCACTGGCTCTAGGACTGCTTAGGCAGACTCAGTTACCACCAGTATCCGTCTGAAAAAGTTGAGGGTACAGGATGATTTTGCAACAAGGCTTGTTTCTGCTCTTCTGTTTGTTCTTTCTGCACGTTATATTTCTTTCTGCACTTTTCTTCGTCTTTGAGGACTTCTGTTGCTTCTTTCTGCATTTCTTGTTTTTTCTTTCTGTGCGTTTTTCCTTCTTTCTTCACATGTCCTATCTCTGTAGGAATAGTTAGAAATTAGCATTTAAGAAACCTTTGAAATTCACTGAAAAAACCATAGGTTTCAGGCACGTTATAGCTAGGAATTAGCATTTAAAAAACCTTAGAAATTCACTGAAAAAACCATAGGTTTCAGGGGCGATATAGTTAGCTGGACTTTTCACTCGTACAAAACCATAGCAATTCCCCCGTTATAGTTAGTTCAGCTAACTATAACTCGCGCGCCCGCAATGCACTGCTGATGACGTCACATATTACATCACTCATGACATGGTCAGTGACATCACTCATGACATCACTGATGACATCATCCTTGTGATAGAGTGGCAGACCTCCTCTCCCCCTAATATAACCTTTCATACGCACATTCAAAAACAGAAATTAAAATTTTCAAAACAATGGACATACCAATACCAGTTACAACATCCTATTCAGTAATTGTAAGATCCACATACACATCCACTCATTCACCAACAGTCCTATACAGTCACTCATACATGCACTCACTCATCATATGTATTCATACACCTATACATTCTGTTACACAACGCCACTCATCCATAAAGTTACTCACACACGTAGTCACTCATGCTAATAAAGAATCAAACATCCGTTTACCTGCATATTCAGTTATACACACACCACCACACTTACTTCTACAGAAACTTACACGTACTTAGTCTTTTAAACAATCACTTATAGAAACACATACTTATTCATACAGGAACTCTTTCAATCTCTCACTCTCACATATACTCACTTATATACACCAATAGTCACATATACTAGTTTAAAACATATGTAGTTACTCATAGAGACACTATTGAGAGTCATTCACTCACTAACACACCCATGCACACACTCATCCACCCATACAGTCCTGCACACATGCTGTCTTCAACACATACAAACAGTGAGTCACTCATTCATGCACCTATGCACTACGTAATACCCCCACCGAACCATACAGACATCAGACACTCATACTGATACTCAAAAAATCAACTAATAACCTATATAGACACTCAGGTAGCTACTCACCAACCCATGCAGCCACTTATACACAAAGTGAGAGACTAATACAGATATTTACATATTTAAACATTACTCACTAAGATACACTTAATCAGTCAGTAATACAATAAATTTTTTAAAAACAAATCATCCATTTAGACATTTATATACCCATTTATTCTTTCATCGACCTTGAGATATACATATATAAAACATATATAATTTTCAGAAAAACACACATTCACTGGATGATGTCATCAGTGATGTCATTTGAGATGTCATCAGTGATGCCATGAGTGATGTCACTGACCATGTCATGAGTGATGTAATATGTGACGTCATCAGCAGTGCATTGCGGGCGCGCGAGTTATAGTTAGCTGAACTAACTATAACGGGGGAATTTCTATGGTTTTGTACAAGTGAAAAGTCCAGCTAACTATATCGCCCCTGAAACCTATGGTTTTTTCAGTGAATTTCTAAGGTTTTTTAAATGCTAATTCCTAGCTAGAACGTGCCTGAAACCTATGGTTTTTTCAGTGAATATATATATATATTACCTACTGGCGGTCGCCAGTAGGTAGTTATAGTTAGGACCGAGTTTCCATAGGAAATCTCAAAATTCTATCTTGAATAACTTTGGCGCCGGTTGTCAATTCCTCGCGAAATTTTCAAAACAAATGGGGCGCTCCGTCCAGCTCCTACCCTGAAAGTCTCGGGGTGATACGTCAAGCGGGGGCTGAGAAAAAATGGGGGTCCCAAAACGCGTTTTCCCCATGCATTTTGTCCATAGGACCTTTAGTCCGAGCTACAGCCCGAACGGCTGAACAGAATTACTTGTAATTTGGCAGAGAGGTAGTCCTCAGGTCAGGGATGTGCCTTTTGTAGGTCTGGTGTAAATCTGTTCAGTAGTTCCTGAGAAAATAGCATTTAACGAAATATATATATCTGTAAGCGCGCTCCGTGCGCTTACGGTAAGCTTACCGTATGCGTACGGTGCCGTGCGCGAGCTCAAATCTGATTGGTTGTCACATGACTGTAAACATTCGAATCGGACGAAATCAGGAAGTGTCGGCCGCCATTTTGTGTGTTTCACACAGAAAAAAAAGGGAGATAACGTGAAAAGGGGGCAAGGAAGAGAGTTACAGACCCCCTAACATTTGAAAGGGGGTCAAAGAAGGACACAAAAGTACGAAAAATACATTTATTAATTTAAAAAAAAAATCACGGAGTGCGTGTACGGTAAGCTTACCGTACGCGTACGGCAGAAAAAAAAAATAAAAAAAGAAATAAAATTCAGATTTCAGTGTTTAGATATTAGGGGGCTCTAAAAAGAGCCATTGTGTTTATGAAGTGATTTTTTTAGTGGTACCTACAAGTAAGTACCGATGCAGAGTCTAAGGTTCAAGAGGAAGACTCTGTTCCCTTCATCAGTGAAGTGTACACCATCTCCTCTATAAATGTCGTGCATGTTGTAACGCAAGTTGTTGTGGTAAATTGAACCCATACCATAGTCTCGGAGGAAAGCAGAAACAGATTTGTTGACGTGCTTTCTTGCTTTGTCAATCTGTGGACAAAATTGATTGGACCAGTTCCATTTTTGCCTTTGGCATATGTTAGAATACGCAAAGGCAGTTTTAGGGAAAAGTGAAAACAGTTGTGCAAAGGTCTCCTTCATAAGCATTTCCAGACCTACCCCAGTCAAAGTGCCTAGGTCATTGCCACCACAGTGCACTATTATGAGGTCAGGGTGTTGGATTTGCATGAAGGATTTCACCAATGGCATCAATTGGTGCCACTTTAACCCTCTCTGACCAATCCATTTAATGTCTACATTTGGCAAAGCAAGGTCTCTCACCATACATGTTTTCTCTGCATACTTTTCACTCCAGAAGACATAGCTGTGCCCTACAATCCACACTGTGAATATCTTCAAAGGAGAACTGGATGCACTCAGGAGGTGTCTTTCAGTAGAATGGGAAACAAAAATGAAAGACAGTTTGGAAATGGAGGCATACATATTTTTTTAAAATAAAAAGAACTCATTGGCTGTTTCACACCATTCTACACTAAAAACTAGGCTGTATGTGTAAATTTATAGAAGCATGTTTTGTATTGGTACAGAAAAATGTGTTACCAAAGAACATTACTATGGATTTGCTGTTAGGTTTGAAAAGTCAAGCACTCTTGCTCTTTGGAAATGAAACATTGTGTGGTGAACTTCTGACCTGACTCCACACAGCAGTGTTCCATGAGCTGTTGCTATGGTAGCAGGCAGAAGTCAAGTTGGAGGAAGGGTACTTTTGGAAAAGGGTTGGTTTTCAACCAATAGAAATGTGTAATTTCATTTGAAAAAAAGGGGGAAGCACTGAGATTTGTAATTAAGATGTATATGTGTGGAAAAAGAGAGGGAAACATTGCCATTATCTGGTTCTGCTGAGAGGAGAGAGGTGTACAGAACAGAGATCCTGGCTCTGATAATCTGCTGTTTGAGTGCCACATTTCTTTCACAACTAACTAATTTTAAAGGTGAGTTAAGAGTTTGAGAGGGGATGTATGTGGTAAATATAGAAATGAATAATAGAATTGGAATTCCTTTTGTTGAAGTTGTGTTTTTCAATTTGTGTTTTGGGAGAAATTTAAATGTAAGGAACATGTAAAATATTATGGACTATGTTTTCACCATAAATTAAGGTGTACTGGTATGAATGAGGAATACTGTTTTCTGCATAGAATCAGAAGATGACTCTGTGTGCGAAGAGGAATTGTTGACAGAGATTTATTGCGTACTACTCTGGTAATTTTAGATTGGCATTAGTAGGAAAGGGGCAGCTATTTTTCTGCAGAAGCAGACTCTTAGCACACACCCAGCTGCTTATCCTGTAGAATCATGCATAGTATTCACAACCGAGTGGTGTTTGAGGTTGCAGTGAGTAATGCAAATACATTCAACAACACTAAGGCTGGTTGCCTTTGCTGGAGTGTAGTCATTCACCCAGGTTACACATGTTCCTGGTCTCAAAAAGCTGTTTGGACATGTGCTGTTTTCAGATTCTGAAAAGTGGATTGAAAATGTGTCAGACTGTAAAAGTACTTATCACTTGCCAAAAAAAGAGTAGTAAGTGTGCTTTCAAATTGGCAAAGAAATTTCGTTTTCTTCCTAATATCAAACCATGACTCTGTGTGCAAAGAGGAATTGTTGACAGAGATTTATTGCGTACTACTCTGGTAATTTTAGATTGGCATTAGTAGGAAAGGGGCAGCTATTTTTCTGCAGAAGCAGACTCTTAGCACACACCCAGCTGCTTATCCTGTAGAATCGTGCATAGTATTCACAACCGAGTGGTGTTTGAGGTTGCAGTGAGTAATGCAAATACATTCAACAACACTAAGGCTGGTTGCCTTTGCTGGACTGTAGTCATTCACCCAGGTTACACATGTTCCTGGTCTCAAAAAGCTGTTTGGACATGTGCTGTTTTCAGATTCTGAAAAGTGGATTGAAAATGTGTCAGACTGTAAAAATACTTATCACTTGCCAAAAAAAGAGTAGTAAGTGTCCTTTCAAATTGGCAAAGAAATTTCATTTTTTGCCTAATATCAAACCATGAGTCTTTGTGCACACAGGAATTGTTTTTAGATATTTAATTTGTGATGGTTTTATTGTGATTTTCACTTGTAGGAAAGGGGTACATAGTATTTTAAGATTTGAAAAGATCATAAAAAATATAGTAATATATTTAAATAAAATAAATGAATTTTTTTTTAGTTTCTTTCAGATATTGCTGAAGAGCAGTGAACAAAATTTAAGATGCCTACAAAATCCAGACTAAGGAAAAACCAGAAAAGAAATCTATATTTGAAGACAACTGGAGGACCTAAGTTAGTTGGAGATGCACATGTTGGGAAAAAGAGAAAGTCTTCTGGTAAGCAGACAAAAGATTTTTTTTTAAATATCTTCAAAAAAAGGAAAAATGTACAAAATGTCTGTACTGGAAATAATGTTTTAAATAGAAAACAACAGGAGAAAATTGAGCATTTAGTTAATGCAAATATACCTTCAGAAACAATAAAGATTGACTTAAAAAGAAAAACAGCGTTTAAAGAGATTCGTAGAAAAATGTTTCAGAGAAGAGTTATGTCCAATTTGATAAAGGATGTGAAGAAATATAAGAAAAAAGCAAATTTTTATAAGAGAAAAAAAGAAATTGAAGCCATTGTAGCAAAGGCTTTAGAATTAAAAAGGAAACTATTCATTTTAATTTTGAACAGGATGCGTACATTAGATAAAATGGTCAATGTACTGAAATCACAAAGCAAAAGGAAAAGACTAGTGAAAAGAACAAACTTTTGTAAAGTGTTTTTAGGAGAATGGATGCATAGTTCAAGTAGTGAACCTTTTTTTAATGAAGAGAGTTATCTTCAAAGTAATAGTTTGCTGCATGCAGTTGACACCAGAGGTCGTGCTTATGAAGTGAAAAATGGTTGTATAATGGAGAAGGAGAAAATGGTTCCAAGAGATGAGGAACAAGTGATGGCGGATGAGGTTATGGGGAGACGTCCTAAAGCCCCAGTGTATACTTGGAATTGTAGTAGTATTTGCACTGTGCGTCAGGAATCTATTGATAAATTTCGTGAGTTTCTAAGAGAATATAGTAAAAAAAAGTGTTAAACAGAAGATGAAGGTACTTCAAAGTCTAGATCCATGCAGAGTGAGAGAGAATACTGGTTTGCAAGGACACTCTCTGGCTTGTCTATCTAGGAAAGTGTGTCAAAGTGTTTTTCACCATTTTAGGATGCTGGCAGTTCATCATACTGAAATGAGAAAGTTTGTGAGACGATTG
The DNA here is from genome assembly GCF_964204655.1 of Triturus cristatus. Classification (NCBI taxonomy): domain Eukaryota; kingdom Metazoa; phylum Chordata; class Amphibia; order Caudata; family Salamandridae; genus Triturus; species Triturus cristatus. The sequence goes on along the minus strand of NC_140593.1, from coordinate 7,876,974 downwards.
TATTTTGCTAAAAGTCCAGCAATAAAGTTAGATGAATTGAATAGGGCTCTGTTCCGTGGATCGGTATCAGATGTAGAGAAGGTTACTGATGAAATTCAGTTTAGTTACTTTGGTCCAGAACAAGAGAGTGCAGGTAATGACACAGTTATCGAGGAAGATGTGGAAGAGAATGTAGAACCCTCTGTAAGTAAGAAATTTGATGATCAAATGAAAAATTTTGCAATAATCTCTAATGAAAGACCAAATATTACTTGTATTTGTTGCCGCAGAACTCATTATAAAAATCAAACCAGGAATGTTGATCTGTATAAAAAAAAGTGAAAATGAAGATAATTATAAGTGGAAGGATTTTGCAACATATATATTTCTGGAAAATTGTTTTGAATTGGGTGAAGATCAGCGTATTTGTAAATACTGTTATAACAAGTCAGAAGAAAATAGAATGCCGACCAGAGCTGTACATAATAATTTAGAATTGGATGCTATTCCTGCCGAACTTTCTGATTTAAATACATATGAGTCTATACTCATTCAATGTGTTCATCCGTTCCAGACCATAGTACGTATGGAGCCCAAAACTGGTAAATTACCTCTTTCTGATTTACTGAGAGGTTTAAAAGGAAGAGTGGTGTATTTGCCCTTGGATTTGAAAAAAAATATGGAAACTATTGATGCAGATACTTTGGAAACTGAACCATTAGTAATTCTGGTTAATGGTGTACCTACAAAGAATAAGAAGATTTGGCAAGAGCTGGTGGATGTACGAAAAGTACAAAGAGCAAATTTGTATTTGAAAAAAAATAATAAATGGTATGAATCAATTTATATAGAAGAAGAAGAAGATTTACAAGAAGACACAGAAACACCAACTGGTCAAATTGAAAAAGTGGACAAGTCAAAGGAAGAAGAAATTTATGAACATTTTAGCATACATCCTCTTCATTCAAAAGAAGTTATGGGAGACACTATTGATCTGTTTCAGATGAAGAAAGCAAAAGGAACTCACGTGAGTGTATGGGAGGAGAGCTTGGAAGCTCGATGTTTTCCCCAGCTGTATCCTACAGGAAAAGGAGGACGATACGATGAACGTCCAGAACAGATTCCAGCTTCTGAGTATCGGACTACAAGACTATATGCAGAAGATCCAAGATTTCATCAAAGTATTCCTTATTTGTTCCATCTTTTATTTGAAAGCGACTTGTCTGCATTATCTTATGCAGTAAATCACATTTTAAAAAGTGGAGCACATTTACAAAATGTGTCTGCTAAGGATTTTATGGAGAAAGTGCAGCACAGAGATGATCATTTGGAAACACAACTGATCAATCTGATGGCTTGTCAGCGTGGGACAAATGAATATTGGTACCGACGCCATGGTGAATTAAAATGCATGTTACGGAATTTAGGAACTCCAACATGGTTCCTTACCCTAAGCTGTGCTGAGTACGCTTGGGATGATTTACTGGATTTTCTACGAGAGGCAAATTCAAACATTAAAAACATTGAATACAAGACAGCTGGAGAACTGTGCTCATTGGATCCGGTTAATGTTTGCAGATATTTCAATCACAGATTTGAGGCTATGATGTCCTTCATCTGCAATAAAAAAAATCCACCTCTAGGAGAAGTAGTGGATTTCTTTTGGAGAAAAGAGTACCAAGCAAGAGGTGCTCCTCATATTCATATGCTGTTGTGGATCAAGGATGCCCCAAAATTTGGAACAGATACTGATGAAGCAGTGTTATCTTTCATTGAAGAATATGCAACATGTGCTACACCAAAAAGCACAGAAGAGAAAAAGTTAAAGGAGCACGTTTTACGTTTCCAAAGTCATCGGTGTGGAAAATACTGTTGACAGAAATACAAGAGCAAAGATAAATTCTACACTAAATGTCGATTTGGATTTCCTAGACCTGTTCTTTCAAAAGGAAGAGTAAACAGTTTTATGTCATCTGTGAGACATACTATCACAAGAAAATCACCTAAGAATACCTACAACCTAAAAAGAAAAGAAGAATCAAAATATATAAATGACTACAACCCAGTCATTTTATCCATGTGGAATGCTAACATGGTGTACTGCTCGATTTTCCCGGCCCTATTGTGTTGATGGGTGATTAGGGTGACTTCAGTCTATTACCATTCAAGCCTAAGGGTTAGAGTAGTGAATGAAGTCTATTTACTAGGCACTTCGACATGATCCTGTGTTCTTCCCCATAGATTAGGGCTTGCACACATATCCTAGGGGATAGATTCGTTAGTCTTAGGGATAACCTGCCCTGTAGTGAGGGTATTTCATGGAGCCGTGTTGAATTCAGGCCTGGTAGGCCTCAAACGGGGGAGACTCCATCTTTCTTTCTGCTCCAGCAGCTTGAGATGTTTCTAGGTTACAGGGGATGTTTTAGTTATGAGGTGTTATTCGCTTGGAGAGAACCGGTTCAGACCGGCCCTTATCGAAGGATTGTATTTTTCTTCATGCCGAAGACGCTACATCAGGCCGGCCGGCTGGGAAAGTGTCCTTGGCACGGGGAGGTACAAGAATTTGGTGGGCGGCAGGTTACGGGCTGGAATTTTCCATGAGAAAATGCACCTCTATATTAGTGAAAGCCTGAGGCAGATACTGGCACTTATTCTTTCAATCCATAGGCGGCACCTAGCCGTTAGCAGAAAAGCTACTACTTATTCCAGGGAAGACAGATGACAAACTTGAGGGCGGAGAAAGACCAAGAGACAGATACTCTTCTAGCAGAATTGCCAGAGATGAGAGAGTAGCCGACGAGGAAGAGGTCCCAGTGACTCGGAGAAGGGAGCTACGGAGGTGTGATCTCCAGGCGAGCCGAGGCACAGACGAGAAGGGGACCTAGATGACCATTGAGTGCAGGCTACACACGACTAAGGTGATGTCGACCCCTTTCTTATTAGAGTGTACAACCTAATCTTTCACTTTTTCTTTACAGGTTATGTGTTACATTATGTGCTTGCGTATATGATATGTATATATATAATAAAGTCAGTTTGTAGTAAATCAACATGTGCTGCGTGTTCTTGTATAAGAGGGTAGCCTATTCTTCTAGTCAGCTGCAACTCGACATGAACAGATGTTAACCCTGATCCGGTAAGTGGTAGCTGAATAAGGGAGAAAGGAGCCCCTCGAACCAGAGAACAGGTTGTGCTCAAACTGGCAGTTCTTGTGTGATCTGATACACTGATTCCCTTGTCGTATGTTATAGTGATCATAGGATGAACTCGTGAAGGCTGCCGTCTGGGTAGGAAGTCCTGGGTCCGTTTGGGACCGCGAGGCTAAGGCTGCCGTCTGGGTAGGAAGTCCTGGGTCCGTTTGGGACCGCGAGGCTGAGGCTGCCGTCTGGGTAGGAAGTCCTGGGTCCGTTTGGGACCGCGAGGCTAAGGCTACCGTCTGGGTAGGAAGTCCTGGGTCCGTTTGGGACCGCGAGGCTAAGGCTACCGTCTGGGTAGGAAGTCCTGGGTCCGTTTGGGACCGCGAGGCTAAGGCTACCGCCTGGGTAGGAAGTCCTGGGTCCGTTTGGGACCGCGAGGCTGAGGCTGCCGTCTGGGTAGGAAGTCCTGGGTCCGTTTGGGACCGCGAGGCTAAGGCTACCGTCTGGGTAGGAAGTCCTGGGTCCGTTTGGGACCGCGAGGCTAAGGCTGCCGTCTGGGTAGGAAGTTCTGGGTCCGTTTGGGACCGCGAGGCTAAGGCTGCCGTCTGGGTAGGAAGTTCTGGGTCCGTTTGGGACCGCGAGGCTAAGGCTGCCGTCTGGGTAGGAAGTCCTGGGTCCGTCTTGGATCGCGAGGCCGCCACTTGTATTATAAGAGGTCTTGATATATATATATATATATATATATATATATGTATATATATATATATATATAGTAGGAATTCCCTGTCCTTAGGTGGTATATATATATGTGGTTACTTATTGTGAATAGGCCCTAGGGAGGGGGTAACGTTCTGGCTGGGTTAGAAAGGCTCTGTTGAGCGGGTTCTATCTGATCCGACAACCCAAGCAGAACACATGGATATACAGTATGTAGCTGACAATTCCATTGCTGTTGCTCGATATGTAACGTCTTACATTACTAAATCAGAAAAGACTGAATTTAAAGAAATGTGGGAAGAGATATGTCACGAGAAGACTGTCAGTAAGAAGCTATACAGTTTCAGTTTAAAGATGTTATCGCATCGAGAAATTGGATCCTACGAATGTTCAGATAGGTTATCTTCTGCAAGTCTCTACTCGAAATCAAGAAGAATAATTTGGGCAAGTTTAGGCCTTGCTGCAATGAGAAATCGGGTACTGAAATCTGTTGGAGAAATTGAATATTTAGCACAGTTTGAACCTGAAAGTACAGACATTTTAAAAACAAACATGTTGGACACATATTACCCAAAAAGAAGTCATCACCTTGAAAACATGTGTCTCTATGAAGTGCTGCAGAACTTCATTTTTAAACGGAATGCCACAGAAGACATCAACAATGGAAAATATAAAGTCAGTGGTGAGGAAGGATGTTTGGTGAAGCAAACAAAAAGAAGTTTGATAAATCACCGGAAGCTGACTTGCGACACTATTGACAAAAAGGAATTTTACTACTTGGCACTTTTACAGCTGTTCAAACCATGGCGTTGAGAGGATGAACTACTTGGATAATTCCAGAGCTATGAGGACTCATTTAATGCATGTAAAGATACGATTGAATGCAGTACTTTCACAAATTATGTCCAAATGTTAAATGAAGAAATTGAACAGGAAGCTACAATTGCAGCTGAAGTAGCTAGAGACAGTTCTCAAGACAGCCAAAGTTCAGGAACGCTCAGTCAAGATCCCCTTGGACAACCAATCGTAGAAAATGAAGCTGCAATAGCCATGACTGAAGTGGAAACGGCTATGAATCAAGCTCAAGAAGAATTAATAGACTTACCAAATTTGGAAGAACAACTGAATGAAGAACAGCAACAAATTTATGAAGAGATCAGAAACAAAATTGATCACGGATTTCTACATGAAAAAAAAGAGTGCTCATGCACATCATTTGAACCAATCCGGATGTATGTAAGCGGACAAGCTGGAACTGGAAAAAGTTTCTTAATAAAAGTCATCAGAAGCTACCTACAGCAAAAAACGGATTCAACTTTGTCTTGTGTGGTAACTGCTCCAACTGGGTTAGCAGCATATAACATAAAAGGAATTACCTTACATCGTTTGCTAATGTTACCAGTGGAGCATGAGAACAAAATAGAATACCACAAGCTAACAGGAGAAGCATGCTTTGAAGTGTCAAGAGTATTGAAGAAGATGCAAGTTCTCATTATTGATGAGGTGAGCATGGTATCAAACTTAATGCTTGCCTTTCTGCATTTAAGAATGCAGCAAATTCTAAGGAGAGACTATGACGTGTTATTTGGTGGAAAACATGTCATAGTTTTTGGGGATCTTCTACAGCTTACTCCAGTTAAAGGACAACCAGTGTTTAATACTGTGACACATGAAGACACAAAGAAGTCATTGGGAAGCATTGGTAATGCAAATATTTGGTCCTTCTTTGAGTACAAGGAACTCACTACCAATATGAGGCAAGCAAACGATGAAGATTATGCAAGTATTCTGAAAGATATCAGAATTGGACTACTCACTGAAGTTGGCAGGAAAGCATTACAGAGTCGGTTGCTACATAATTTATTCCCAAGTGAAGAAATAGTTGCAGAGAAAATATACCAGAACATTGCAGAAAAAAATACTGTAATCTGCTTAATGCCAACACTACGTGAGTGCTCAGTATTCAATGAGGAACTTTTGAAATTGGAAAAGGAAGAGATTAAGAAATTGGAAGCAGTGGACAAAATTCAGCATGAAAGAATTACAATTACATTAACAGGCGAACTGAGAAAAAAATTGGATTCTCTAGAGAAGAAAATTTCGAAAACAGCTGGATTAGAAAAAAATCTATATGTTTGCATGAACTGTAGAGTATTTTTAAGGAGAAATTTGGATGTTGAAAAAGGCTTAGTGAATGGAGCTATGGGTAAAGTTGTGGGTTTTGTGAACTACCAGAAAAAAGATGGGATTGAATTTTTAAAAATAAAGTTTGATCAGATTGAAGAAGTTAAAGACATTTGTTGTTGTTCAGTCCGTTTTTTGCTTGTGAAAGACTTATATGTATGTAGGAAGCAGTTTCCGTTTTCTCTAGCATATGCTGTAACTATTCACAAGTCTCAAGGATTAACTGTAGATTGTGCTTTTGTGAACATTGGTTCAACTGTGTTCAAAGAAGGTATGGCTTATGTTGCTTTGTCACGAGTGAAAACATTATCTGGTTTATTCATGATAGACTTTGATGACTCAAAAGTTAGTGCTGATGCAAATTGTGTAAAGGAGTATAATAGATTAAGAAGAAGCTATGCTCCTCATTTAGGTCAGTATCCTGTGTTGGAGAAACGTGTAGTTTCTCGTAAAAGGAGAAATGAGAATATCTGTAGTGAAGATGTAGAGAGGAGGAAAAAAAAGAGGAGTGATGTAATTGCAAGCAAAAAGAAAAAGGACAATGTTGAAGAGGTTGTTGGTTGTCATTTTGAAAATAGCTCTGGTGTCAACTGCTATGCTAATGTAGTGCTGAATGTTGTATTTTATCTTGAAAGTTTGCAAGAGCAGATAATAGTAAATCAGGGAAAAATATTCTGTTCTGTGCTGAGTCTCCTTTTTGAAAAGCTGAGTATTGATAAAACTAAAATAGAAAGTGCTACTGAAATTAGAAAACTTTTAGATGTATGTTCAGGATGTACACAGTTTTCTGAAAATGTACAGCAAGATGCACAGGAATTCTTGATGTATTTTCTTCAGGTACTGGAAGAAGAAGGGGTGCCAATTGAAAATATGTTTGGTCTCTCTTATAAATGGGAACATAGTTGTGAAAACTGTTTCAATACATGTGGCTCTAATGTTGATTCTGAAAGGTTTATTTATTTAACATTGCCAGAGAGTAAATCAGTCACTTTTGCTAAATTAGTTAAAGATGCTAATCATAGCATGGAATGCGGTGAGTGTAAATCTGACATGTTTTCAACGTTAATTTTAAAGGAATACAGAGAGTATGTAATTTTAATGATGCAACGATGTAGAGCTGATGGTTCAAAATTGGATACTTTAATAAAGAAGTTTACAGGACAGCAATTATCAATTTCAGGAAAAACTTTTGTAACAGTTGCAATAATTTTCCATGATGGACCTACTGTAACTTCTGGTCATTACACAGTTTATCTAAAATGTAAAAAAGGCTGGACAATGTGTAATGATTGTCAATTGGTTTTTAAGCAACGTTTGCCTTTTGATTTAGCAAATTCCTATCTAATCTTCCTGAAACCAAAATTTTAGAGAGAATTGGCAACATCTGTACAAATCAATTTTACCATTTTATTGGATTACCATTGGAATTTTCTAATAAAAAGATTTTCAAAATTACCATTTGGCCTAAAGGAAAGGTAACCAATTGTATTGTGGACTTATTTAATTCCTAATTAATCTTTCGGAAACCAAAATTTTAGAGAGAATTGGTAACATCTGTACAAATCAAATTTTGGAATTTTATTGGATTACCATTGGAAATTTAATCAAAAAAGAATGTAAAAATTACCATTTGGCCTAAAGGAAAGGTAACCAGATGTTTTTTGGAGTTATTTGAGATATATTATTTTTGTGATTATGCTTCTGTAACAAAATTGTCAGACGGTATTTTTTAGAAATAGTTATTGTTATTTGATGAAATTTTTTTTGAATATTTAGCATTTCTATAATGTTATGTTTAAGTGAGAAGAGATTCTGGGCTTTTTTAAAACAATCTTTGAGATTGTTATTTTTTTTTTGCCCGCTGTTAAGTGATGAATGCAATTGCTTTCACGATTAATAGTGAAATGCAATATATTCTGAAAACAGCCAAAAAATGGCAAAAAATTGTTTTTGGAAAATATGTAAATACGTGTACTGTACTATAAAATGTTTTATGAAATATTAATAATTCTTTTTTTTTCAGATTGAGAAAGAAAATTTTCGAAAAATAAAACCATTTTTCTAGCAATTTAAATAAAATTTAAATTGATATTTAATTTTTTGGGTGGGTCAGGTAAGTCAGAAATTTCATGGTCCTTTTTTTCCACTTCTCCTCAATCAGATTTTCACTTTTTCGTTATTAATCCCTCAAGGACTTTGTAATGTGGTAATTGTTTTTTAGTGTTTTTAAAAAAAAAAAAAAAAATACACTTACCGTATGCGTGCTGTAAAAAAAAAGAAAAAAAAGATTTTGGATTTTTTTTTAAAAAAGTTGAAAGGTAAGGTTGGCTCTTAAAAGAGCCGTTGTGTTCATACAGGGACAGAGGAAAGAAAGAATGGGAGTATTAGCTGGTAGGACAAATGTGCTGGTCTATTCTGTTGTTAATTAGGGGAACACTGGTCTCCCCACGAACAATTAGACCATGACAATTTGAGCACCGCATTGTAACCCTCGCAAATCGATGGTTAGTTTCCAGAGGACCAGAAAAAGGTGATTCTCCCCCCACAGATGAAAGGCTCAGCTGAGCTGCCGAAGATGGACTCGGCTGAGCTGCTGTGGATGTGCTCGGTCGACTTACTGAAGGGTTTGCTCCAGTATGTCGAGCATTTGTCCTAGGGTGTACATCCTCAAGGTGTCTTAACATAGTGTGATTCCCGAAGGAATACTTCTTGTTAGGATTACCTCTAGAAAGTACACGCTGGCAAAGCTTGCAAGTCACTAAAGGAGCATTTACCTTTTTCTGGCCATCAGGAAACGTAAAATACTCCCATATAAAAGAGCTCTTTTGTTTCCTCCTTCTCTGCCTGATGGTGGTGCTGCTAGCCTCACTCTCAGAAGAGGACTGCTGGTCTGCCATTGTATCCCAAAGACAACTCAGCTCCTTCTCCTAAGGGATCACAAGCAGAAATGAGGGGAATGGGTGTGGTGTAGGAGAGTTCTAGAACTGAAAGTAGTTTAAACCAATCAAAAGTGTTGTTTCTTGATCCCATGACCCACCGTGCGCATACGTTACGCTTACGGAGCGCTTACGGTAAAAGTACGCATGCGCGTATAAAAGACACGCGCACGCGTGCATGCGCATAACAGGCACGCCCCAACACTTCCGCGTAACGTGCGCGTGTAACGTATGCGCTTACGCGCCGCGTACGCAGTACGCACGTCTACGTAAAGTGCGTAACCATACGCAAAAAGCGTAGAAATATTACGTACATAAAGCAAAACGTGCGCTTACGGGAAGCTTACCGTACACGCACGGAAAAAAAAAATTGGAAAAAAAGAATCACTATTTTATACTAATATATCTTACTTGTTTGGTTAAAAAAAAAAAGGTGAAAAAAATATATATTGCAGAATTTTTAAAATTTTACCATAGTGTTTAAAGAGAATATAAAGTAAAAATAAAAAGATGAAAAAAACCTTGCAAAAAAAACAAAAAAAAACCACGTTAAATATAAGAATTAGCATTTAAAAAACCATACAAATTCACTGAAAAAACCATGGGTTTCACACACGTTATAGTTAGGAATTAGCATTTAAAAACCCATACAAATTCACTGAAAAAACCATGGGTTTCACACACGTTATAGTTAGGAATTAGCATTTAAAAAACCTTGCAAATTCTGTGAAAAAACCATAGGTTTCACAGACGTTATAGTTAGGTGGACATTTCACTTGTAAAAAAACATTGAAATTCCCCCGTTATAGTTAGTTAAGCTAACTATAACTCGCGCACCCGCAATCCACTGCTGATGACGTCACATATAACATCACTCATGAAATGGTCACTGACATCACTGATGACATCACTGATGACATCGCAAATGACATCACTGATGACATCACTGATGACATCATCCTTGTGAAAAAGTGGCAGACCTCCTCTTACCCTAATATAACCTTTGATACACACATTAAAAAATAGAGACTAAAAAATAAAAAATTAATGGAAATTCCAATACCAGTTTTAACAAACTCTTCTGTAATTCTAAGAACCACATACACATCTACTCATTTACCAACAGTCCTATACAGTCACTCATACATGTACTCACTCATATGTACTCATACACCTGTACATCCTATTACACAATGCCACTCAACCATAGAGTTACTCACACACATAGTCACTCATGCTAATAAAGAATCAAACATCCATTTACCTTCATATACAGTTATACACACACCACCACACTTACTTCTACGGAAACTTACACATACTTGGTCTTTTAAACAATCCCTTATAGAAACACATACTTATTGATACAGGAACTCTTCCAATTTCTCACTATCACATATACTCACTTATATACACCAATAGTCACCTATATTAGTTTTAAACATATGTGGTTACTCATAAAGACACTATTGAGACAGTCATTCACTCACTAACACACTCATACACACACTCATCCACCCATACAGTCCTGCACACATGCTGTCTTCAACACATACAGTGAGTCACTCATTCATGCACCTATGCACTACGTAATTTCTTCCTCCAAACCATGCAGACACTCAGACTGATACTCAAAAAACCAACTAATAACCTATATAGACACCCATGTAGCTACTCACCAACCCATGCAGCCACTTATACACAAAGTGAGAGACTGATACAGATATTTACATATTAAAACATTACTCACTAAGCCATGTATTCACTTTGATACACTTTATCAGTCAGTTACAAAATATATTTTTCAAAAAAAATCATCCATTTAGACACTTATATACCCATTTATTCTTACATCGACCTTGAGATATACATATATAAAACATATTTAATTTTCGAAAAAAACACACATTCACTGGATGATGTCATCAGTGATGTCATCAGTGATGTCAATTGAGATGTCATCAGTGATGTCATGAGTGATGTCAGTGACCATGTCATGAGTGATGTTATATGTGAAGTCATCAGCAGTGGATTGCGGGTGCGCAAGTTATAGTTAGCTTAACTAACTATAACGGGGGAATTTCAATGGTTTTTTACGAGTGAAATGTCCACCTAACTATAACGTCTGTGAAACCTATGGTTTTTTCACTGAATATACATATATATTAATTTGAACTTCATAGGCTTACGCAAGCTTTTGTAATCAACGAAGCACAGACCACCAGGTAATCCAGCAACTGCTTTATTCTTTCATCCCCACGACCTCTACAGCCATGACGCGTTTCAGCCTGGAAGGGCCTTGATCACATGACACCCTCTGTCAGGTGGTTGGTCTTTTTATACCATTTTTTTCTCTTTTTTTTTCCCTTCTTGTTTTTTTAAACTTTGATTTCAACAATGCTTTATCATGTGTTTTAAAGTGCAAGTGCCTAAATAGATATATAAATAAACAATGTATACAGGAAAAACATTTTGTGTCTAAACAAATGTTAAAACACATTAATAAATAATTAAAATGTTTGTAATTTGGGGAAATTGAATACATATTGCAACATTCTCAATAATGACATATTGATCAAATACCATCGTTATAAGTTGCAATCAAGATGTCCTATGCATAAATGCGATAAAAATAACTCAGCATCAATTGGTTGTTAGTGAAGTTTGATGGTAGTTTCAATACTGCCTTAAGAAAACTTCAAAACACCAGTTCAAACAGTTGTCTCTGTACGGTTGCGAATTACAATTATTCAAATGCAAGATGCTACATTTTGATTTACCAAAAAGGTTTCCTGTCATTTGTGTTTAAATAAAGTTCATGTGCCAATTACTCATTAAAAACACAGAGTCAAAGTATTCTAAAAGTGATATTGATAAAAATTTGTAAAAAACCTATAAAATCCCACCCTAAGTGTAAAATAGTACATTAATAAAATATTTGCGGTTTGGCGGCGGACATGTCTAATGGCTGTATAGCGTATAATAACTGTTCATATAGGTACAATACTTCTGGTATTCAATAAACATTTGTCAATAATTTAACATGACAAAAATATGTAGCCGTTATAAACATGTATAAAGCTCTTCAGTTGCATTAAGGCCTCCGGGATGTTTAGCATCTAAATTCAAAATGTATTTTGTTTCCATGAGTCTTAATGCTTTTTGTCTGTCACCCCCTCTCTTGTTAAACGGAATTGAATCAATTAAAAAGTAAGTGAGGCCAGATGGATCTGCATTGTGTACCTCATTAAAATGTCTGGCTACTGGATATCCCGGGTCCCTGTTCTTGATTGCTCTTATATGTTGCAGTATCCACTTATGTGCTTGTAGAATGGTACTGCCTATATATTTGAGACCACATGGCCATTCAAACACATATATCACATAGTCTGATTTGCAATTCAGGGCTTTGGTGATTGATTTTTCATCATCATTAAAAGGGGATGTGTAAGATGTCTGGTTTAAGCCATGTTTACATGCTTCATACACCTTGCATTTGGAAAAAAAACCTTCTTTGGGCTAGCCAAGTACTTTTACTGTTGCTAGCTGGATCATTTTGGACTAAAATGTCCTTCATAGATGAAGCCCTGCTGTATGTGATAGCTGGTTTTTTCGCCAAAGTCTGACCTATAATAGGGTCACTTAAAACGAGCGGCCAGTTTTTTATGATCAATTTTTTGATTTCTTTTTCATGTTTACTAAATTGGATAATGAATCTGAACGTGTCGTCTTGTTGAATTATCCTGTGCTTAGAGTTTGATTTGAGCAAAACTTCTCTAGACTTACTTCTGCTTTTGAAAATGGCTGTATCTAGACATTTAGTAGTGTAGCCCCTTTCTTGGAATCTTTTTTTGCTATTGTCTTGTTCCTTGATGAGGTCCTTGTCATTGCTGCAGATTCATCTCAATCTAAGCATCTCCCCATAAGGAATACTGTTGATGAGATGCCTAGGATGAGAGCTGCCTGCATGTAAGGTGGTGTTCCCTGCTGTCGGCTTTCTATGCAATCTGGTCTCAATTGTGCCATCTTGTATGTAAACTTCCACATCTAAAAAGTTTACGCTTGTATCACTGATGGATGCCGTGAATTCAAGGTTTAGCGAATTGTTGTTTAACTGGCTAAGGAACTCCTCTGCTTTTGTCTTTGACCCCTCACAGATTATTTAGAGGTCATCTATGTATCTCCACCAAACTTTGATGTTTTTAGTTACATACATCATATACTGATTGAGTAGGACCAGCTCTTCCCACCAACCCATGTGGAGACAGGCATAGCTGGGGGAAAAGCTGGCCCCCATTGCTACACCTCGCAATTGTTGGTAAAGGATATTTTGGAACAAGAAATAGTTGTTTTTTAGACAAAGTTCTGCCAAATTAACAATCATGGTGTTGTGTTGGCTATATTGGGGTCCTCTTTTAGCCAAATAAAATTCAATAGCCTTCAATCCATCTCTGTGATTAATTGACATGTACAGAGATGTCACATCTAGTGTCATCAATAGATTTTTGTCTTGCCATGAGCATTTCAGAAGTTTAGCCAAAAAATCACTGGTATCTTTAATGTATGATGATAGGCTCTGAACATGTTCTTGCAAAAAATAGTCTACATATTTTGAAGTATTTTCCAATAGACTATTGCGCGCTGAAATGATAGGCCTACCAGGTGGTTGTAGTGCGTTCTTATGGATTTTAGGAATGAAGTATAAAATCGGGACTACTGGGTGGTCATTTTTTAAAAATTTGATTTCGGCCGCCGTCAGGAGTCCCTTGTTTTTCCATCCTATCAGGTTGAACATGAATTCATTGGTTACATTTTGTAAGGTAGGATAGTCACTGTGGCGATAACACTTGTTGTCTTTAAGTTGTTTCATAGCTTCCGCAATGTAATCACTTTTCTTCCAAAGGACAACATTTCCATCTTTGTCTGCATTCCTTATGACAATGTCAGAGTTCATTTTCAATTTAGCCATTAAGGCATAAAATTGGATTTCCTGTTTGTTGGATTTTAATTTTTTGTTGTTTTGAATTTTGTAATTTAAGTCTTTCAAACCGTTGGTGACATTTTCATGAAAATTGTCTATTGCATCCTTAATCATTAACGGATGGAAAATAGAGCGTGGTTTAAAAGGAGTTTTGGGCTTGAGTTTAATGTTTCTGTCATCTCCTTCCTGGTTTATTGGCATGGTAGGACTAGAAATTGAAATTGCGTTTTCATCTAAAAGTTCTTCCCTCTCAGTTAGCAAACCTTTGTCAGATTGGGTAAGGGGATTGGAGGTTTTTCCTGCTTCGATATCAGATGGTTGAGTATCCATTGTATTGTAACTGGCCTTGTTTTCCTGCAATTTGGCTTGGTGAAAATGTTTTTTTAATTTCAACTTTCTGATGCTTTTGTATATATCGAGTCGCGTGGTGGCATAGTTGAAAGAACTAACAGGGCAGAAGGAGAGGCCCAATGAGAGAAGTTGTTGTTCTGCTTTATTTAATATAGTTTCTGTGAGATTGACCACTGAGGGGGTGGTTTCGCTGATGTTTTTGTCTAGCGTCGCCAGTTTTTCGTTTGTTGCCTCCTTTGTCTTGTCGTGCTGTTGATGTTTGATTTTGCTTGCCCGCCTTCTTTCGCGGCGTTTGATTATTCTTCTTATGTTTTGTTGTATTGTGGTCTTGGGCGCAGGGTTTGCCTGCGCTCTTCCACTAAAAAATCCACTTCATCTGCCAACGAGAGAGATGCTGGCATCTGCCACAGCAATTGATTGCGTGATTCAATCTCCGTCTCGCTTTCTGGCGCCGAACTGAGTTCAGAATTTGATGATATTCCCTCCACAATGGGTTCCGTGGTTGGAATTCTTTTATCAGTCTGGCCACCCTTGAATTTTGAGACTTTTAACGAATCATATTTTTTGGCAAAAAGTGAAGATTCTACCTCTCTCATAATCGGTGCGGTCTCTGTGAAATTTGTAAGCTTTCCTTTCCCTGATTATATCTTCCTCTCTTTTAAGGCGCTTTTTCATTTCGTCTTGTAGTTTGGTAATATCCTCAATTGAGCCCATGCCTTGTATTTCTGTATTCAAATTGTCAATTTATTCCAATAACTTGCCTCTGTCTTTTTCCGCGTATTTAACTAAGATAAGCATGAGTCGGCGTGAAGAATCAAGGTTGGCCTCAGCCCACTCTCTCATCATATCTCTATCTGGGTCCTCGTAGCTTGGTGCTAGTAAAATCCTCAAGCCTCGGGGTACCCTGCCGACGTCCACATACCGTTGAAGGGATTTGGCCTCCCACCACTTTTTTTGTTCGTTTTTCATTAATTTTTCTAACATTTTGAATTCGTCTTTTAAACTGATATTGCGAGGCCCCACCAGTGCATTATGGGTTGTTAAGTTCACTGTGGGTCATTTAGCATCATCAAACATATCGGCCGCCGCCACCTCCCGTTCTCGGAGCGTGTCAGCTGTCATGGTCGTTGTTTGGGAAAGCATATAGAGCGAGCCGGTTACCTGCCAATTGCGGGGAGCTTGAAATAGATCCTCTTATGCAACACAGGCGAAATTACCCCACTCCCGAAGTCCACTGTTTTGACATGCAGCACTTTGATCCGTTAAGCTGGTTCAGGGTTGCCGGTAGAGCTAACGCATAGATTGAACGCGTATCCGCCTATCTGGTACCGCTGTTCCCGCTTTCAGATAGCCTTCTGCTGACATATTCTTCGTGCTTCGGGGGGTGACGCAGCATCAATCCTACCGGATTCTTGGAAACCTTGCGAACAAGTACTGACTCTTTTGATGGCGACACCACATATGGCGGGGGGGTCTGTGTTAAGCCGGAACAGACAGAAACCGGCTTTCCTTATTCATTTGAACTTCGTAGGCTTATGCAAGCTTTTGCAATCAACGAAGCACAGACCACCAGGTAATCCAGCAACTTCTTTATTCTTTCATCCCCACGACCTCTACAGCCATGACGCGTTTCAGCCTGGAAGGGCCTTGATCACATGACAAGCTCTGTCAGGTGGTTGGTTTTTTTTATACCATTTTTTTTCCTTTTTTTCTTTTTTTTCCCTTCTTGTTTTTTTCAACTTTGATTTCAACCACGCTTTATCAAGTGTTTTAAAGTGCAAGTGCCTAAATAGATATATAAATAAACAATGCCTACAGGAAAAACATTTTGTGTCTAAACAAATGTTAAAACACATTAATAAATAATTAAAATGTTTGCAATTTGGGCAAATTGAATACATATTGCAACATTCTCAATAATGACATATTGATCAAATACCATTGTTATAAGTTGCAATCGAGATGTCCTATGCATGTATATATATATATATATATATTCACTGAAAAAACCATGGGTTTCACACACGTTATAGTTAGGAATTAGCATTTAAAAAACCTTAGAAATTCAGTGAAAAAACCATAGGTTTCACACATGTTATAGTTAGCTGGACATTTTACTCGTAAAAAACCAATGAAATTGCCCCGTTATAGTTAGTTCAGCTAACTATAACTCGCGCGCCCGCAATGCACTGCTGATGACGTCACATATTACATCACTCATGACATGGTCAGTGACATCACTCATGACATCACTGATGACATCTCAAATGACATCACTGATGACATCACTGATGACATCATCCTTGTGATAGAGTGGCAGACCTCCTCTCACCCTAATATAACCTTTGATACACACATTCAAAAATAGAGACTAAACTTTTCAAAACAATGGACATACCAATACCAGTTACAACAACCTCTTCAGTAATTCTAAGATCCACATACACATCCACTCATTCACCAACAGTCCTATACAGTCACTCATACATGTAATAACTCATCATATGTACTCATACACCTATACATCCTGTTACACAATGCCACTCATCCATAGAGTTACTCACACACATAGTCACTCATGCTAATAAAGAATCAAACATACATTTACTTGCATATACAGTTATACACACACCACCACACTTCTACGGAAACTTACACATACTTAGTCTTTTAATCAATCACTTATAGAAACACATACTTATTCATACAGGAACTCTTTCAATCTCTCACTCTCAC
Organism: Triturus cristatus; assembly: GCF_964204655.1. Lineage (NCBI taxonomy): Eukaryota > Metazoa > Chordata > Amphibia > Caudata > Salamandridae > Triturus > Triturus cristatus. The sequence goes on along the minus strand of NC_140593.1, from coordinate 7,859,953 downwards.
ATATACTCACTTATATACACCAATAGTCACATATACTAGTTTAAAACATATGTAGATACTCATAAAGACACTATTGAGACAGTCATTCACTGTCAGGTCTGGGGTAGGGAAGGTTAGGTTCCCAAAGCTGAGCATACTACCCAGGAGCCAGTTTATGCGCTTGGTGGGTAGGCGAAGAAGTGTTTCAGTCAGATCACTCTCCGCTTTCCTACGTTCCTTGAGAGTGTAGTTCTGTTTCCCCCTTTCCCCCCCAAGATGGCCGCTGGCAGGTTAGCAATTGGTTTCCCTGACTTGCGCTGGCAGCGGTACAGCTTTTCTGGTTGATGAGGCGCGCGCGCTTCCAGAGCGTGGCGCCCTTCAACCGTCGGAATTTCTGTGAAGGCGGCGTTCTCCTGAGCTCCGCGCTTCTCGTCGAAGAATTCCAGTCAAAGACACTCCCTGAAGATAGAGTAGTCTTTTCATGTTCCGTTACCTTTGTCCCGCATGCAATTCCGAGTCAGGGGATTTCCTAGTGGTGTATTCCAGCTCCTTGTAGAAGACAAGGCTTGCAGAGACTTCTGGAGATTGGCAAGCATTCCGAATTCAACGAAGACTTACAGCGCATCTACAGCGAGTAAGGTAGAGGCTGTCCTGTGAACTTGCAGAAGTAAAGTAAGTCCCATTTTCTTCTAATTTTCGTGGATTTGCCAGCGCTTCATGGAGGGTTACCAGTAACAGTTGTAAAGAGACTAAAGAACTCACAGACTTTAGCTTGAGAGAGAGAGAGAGAGAGAGCATCGTGAATAGAGAGAGAGAGTTCACAGAACTATATGATTTCGCTTCAATAGCAGTATCAGCCGCAAGTTCTGAAATTCAGCTACAAGTGAGAGAAGAAGACAGAAGAGTTTCTTTTTCTTGAGAAAGACTTTAATTTCAACCCAAGCAAACGCATTGGTATTTGTATATATATATATATATATAGAAATAGGCAGTAGACAACGAGCTCATCTGCACTCTCTGAATCCAATGAGACGGAGAGAAGTCAACCAAGTAAGAGAATATTCACAAACCTATGAAAGGACAAGACACTACTGAGGGGGCTAGACAGGTAACGGTAGACAAGGTGAAGGGTAGGGAGTGAGGGAAAAGGTAACAAGGTTTACATGTTCTTCATTTTTGCAGGAGTCATTACATGTCAACAGATCAACCCCTCAACTCCTTAAAAGGCAACAGCCCAATGAGTCAGAGAGCAGCTACCCACTGTGTCAGGACAGGTATAGTGTGTGAATAAGTACCATACCCCTTTTAGTGTAGTCAAGTGTAGGATTGTTTCTGAATAACTCTCATTGCAGGAATCGTGAGGAAGAAGTTTATGAATCCAGTCCAAGAAGAAGACGCAGTGTTGTCTCTCTTTTCTGTCCAATTCCCCTTTCCCCCGCTTTGCTGCTTGTGAGCCTGGCTCGCAGTAGCGGAGTGGTGGAGTGGAGATCAAGCATCTGCTCCTGTGGAATCGGCAAGATCTGCTAAGGTACCTGACATTCACTCACTAACACACCCATACACACACTCATCCACCCATGCAGTCCTGCACACATGCTCTGATCAACACATACAAACAGTGAGTCAATCATTCATGCACCTATGCACTACGTAATACCCCCCAGCGAACCATGCAGACACTCAGACTGATACTCAAAAAAGCAACTAATATCCTATATAGACACCCATGTAGCTACTCACCAACCCATGCAGCCACTTAAACACAAAGTGAGAGACTGATACAGATATTTATATATTTAAACATTACTCACTAAGCTATGTATTCACTATGATACACTTAATCAGTCAGTTACACAATCAATTTTTCAAAAAGAAATCATCCATTTAGACAGTAATATACCCATTTATTCTTCCATCGACCTTGAGATATACATATATAAAACATATTTAATTTTCAGAAAAACACACATTCACTGGATGGTGTCATCAGTGATGTCATTTGAGATGTCATCAGTGATGTCATGAGTGATGTCACTGACCATGTCATGAGTGATGTAATATGTGACGTCATCAGCAGTGCATTGCGGGCGCGCGAGTTATAGTTAGCTGAACTAACTATAACGGGGCAATTTCATTGGTTTTTTACGAGTAAAATGTCCAGCTAACTATAACATGTGTGAAACCTATGGTTTTTTCACTGAATTTCTAAGGTTTTTTAAATGCTAATTCCTAACTATAACGTGTGTGAAACCCATGGTTTTTTCAGTGAATTTGCAAGGTTTTTTAAATGCTAATTCCTAACTATAACCTGTGTGAAACCTATGGTTTTTTCAGTGAATTTGCAAGGTTTTTTAAATGCTAATCCCTAAATATTTCGTTTTTGAAACCTATGTTTTTTTCTGAGAATTTGTATGGTTTTTTATATGCTAAGTTATGTATTTTTAATGTAAGATATTTTTTTTATTTAAATAAAATTACTTTATATTCATTTATATATTATCTGTATTTTTTTATAAATTATTTTTTTAAATAATTCAATTTGGATATTTTTTTTTTATTATTTTTTTAATTATTTAATGTCCTCTTTTTTTTTTTTTTTTTTTTTTTTTTTTTTTTTTATTTATAAATTCTTGGGGTGCGCGCTCTGAGCGCGCACCTAGTACTATTTCGTATGTTTTTTATGAATTCCGGCGTACGTTATTTACGTACGCAAATATACTTATTGGTGCGCGCTGGGAGCGCGCACCCAGTACGTATGCGTACGTACGTACGCATGCGTCCTACGCCCTCGACGCGGTTTACTTCCGCATACGCTAAAATTACGCGCAATAACGGTCGCGTATACGCGTGTTAAACGTATGCGCGCTAGGTGCGCGTATATGACGTATGCACCTGCGCGTTTACGCGTTCGTGCATACGTCATCACGGGGTGCGCGCACGGAGCTTGCGCAGTGCGCGCACCTCGGGTTTATACATAATAAAACAACATTTCTTATTGGTTTTCATTACTTTCAGTTTCTAATTGTTTCAATACCACACCCAATCCCCTCATGGCAAGTCATGTGATCAAGAATCATCACTTATGATTGGTTTGAAGTACTTTCTGTTCCAGATTCTTCCCAAACCACACCTACTCCCCTCATTATTAGTTCTGATTCCTTTGGAGAAGGAGCTATTCTGTTGTTGAGAGACAATGGCTGAACAGCAACCTACTTCAGACAGTGAGCAGGACACTCTTGAGAGGCAGAGGAACAGGAAGCAGAAAGACAGCTTTGTATGGCAGTTTTTTACTTTTCCCAAGAATGAGAAAAAGGTAAATGCACCAAAAGTTACATGTGTACTTTGTAAAAAAGTCTTATCTCGTGGGAATCCTAACAAGAAATATTCTTTTAGCATTCACACTATGTTGAGACATGTTTACAAAATGCACCCAGTATCTTATCGTCGAGCTTCTGGAGAAAACCCTCCACCTGCTCAGCCGACGACATCAGCAGCAGCTCAGCCGAGCACATCTTCGGCAGCTCAGGGGAGCACTTCAGCTGCGATGGTGCCTTCACCTGTTTCTTTACCTCTTGTTGGTCCACCTTGTTTGGCGAGGTTGTCTACACGGTGCACTGATTGCGGTTCTCTTTTTTCTGTGGGGGAGACCAGTCTTGATCTCCTTCAGAGAAAATTTGATGCGCATTCATGCACTAGGCCATAGATGTTTTTTCTTTTTTTGCGTTTTTCTCTTCCTGTTTCCCTCCATTAACTCAAGGGCTCTTTTAAGAGCCACTTATAAACGTAACAAAACAAATTTTTTTTTTGAAAACATTTTTTGAAATTTTTTTGAGGTGCGCGCACCCTGCGCGCACCCAAGGTTTTTTTTTTTTTGAGAGACTCCCCCTTTTTCCTACTAATGCAACTGTGAAATCACCAGAGCAAAACGCAACAAATCTCTTCCTGTAATTCCTATTTGCACACAGAGTCATGTTTTCAAATTAGTCACAAAACGAAAAATCTTTGCCAATTTGAATGCACACTTACTGCTCTTTTTTGTTGGCAAGTGAAAATCACTTTTACAGACTGACACATTATGAATCCACTTTTCAGATTTTTTTAAATGCACATGTCCAGACTGCTTTTTCAGACCACAAACCATGTGTATGCTGGGTGACTGCCTACACTCCAGCAAAGGCAACCAGCCTTAGTGATGCTGAATGTATTTGCATTACAGACTGAAACCTCAAAACCCCACAGCACATTATCAGAGCCAGGACCTCTGTTCTCTACACCTCTCTCCACTCAGCAGAACCAGATAATGGCAATCTTTCCCTCTATTTTTCCACACATATACATGTTAATTTCAAATCTCACTGCTTCCCCCTTTTTTTCAAATGTAATCACACATTTCTATTGCTTGAAAACCAACCCTTTTCCAAAAGTACCCTTCCCCCTACTTCACTTCTGCCTAGTTCCCTTCCCCCAACTTGACTTCTGCCTGCTACCATAGCAACAGCTCATGGAACACTGCTGTGTGGAGTTAGGTCAGAAGTTCGCCACACAATGTTTCAATTCCACAGAGCAAGAGTGCTTGACTTTTCAAACCTTACAGCAAATCCATAGTACTGTTCTTTGGTAACACATTTTTCTGAACCAATACAAAACATGCTTCTATTATTTTACACATACAGCCTAGTTTTTAGTGTAGAATGGTATGAAACAGCCAATCAGTTCTTTTTTTTTTAATAAAAAATATGTATGCCTCCATTTCCAAACTGTCTTTCATTTCTTTTTACCATTCTACTGAATTACACCTCCTGAGTGCATCCAGATCTCCTTTGAAGATGTTCACAGTGTGGATTGTAGGACACAGCTATGTCTTCTGGAGTGAAAAATTTGCAGAGAAAAGAGGTATGGTGAGAGACCTTGCTTTGCCAAATGTAGACATCAAGTGGATTGGTCAGAGAGGGTTAAAGTGGCACCAATTAATGCCTTTGGTGAAAACCTTTCAACATCTCCCACAGCCTAACCTTATTATTGTGCACTGTGGTGGTAATGACCTAGGCACTTTAACTGGGGTAGGTTTGGAAATGCTTATTAAGGACACCTTTGTGCAATTGATGTCGCTTTTTCCACAAACTGCCTTTGTATATTCTAACATATGCCAAAGGCAAAAGTGGAACTGGTCCAACCAATTTTGTCCGCAGATTGACAAAGCAAGGAAGCACGTCAACAAATCTATTTCTGCTTTCCTCAGACTATGGTATGGGTTCCATTTACCACAACAACTTGCGTTACGACATGCAAGACATTTATAGAGGAGATGGTGTGCACTTCAATGATGAAGGGAACAGAGTCTTCCTCTTGAACCTCAGACTCTGCGTCGGTACTTACTTGTAGGTACCGAAAAACAAACAATAAACACAAGGGCTCTTTTTAGAGCCACCTTATATCTAAACACTTAAATGCAATTTTTTTTAAATTTCTTTTTTTTTTTTTTTTTCTCCGGGTGCGCGCAAGGTGCGCGCACTCGGTGATATTTTTTTACAAAATATTATTCTTTTTTTTTGCCCTACAAGGTCCTACTTTGACCCCCTTACAATGCCTACTGGGTCTATTTCTACCCACTCTGCCCCCTTTTCAAGTGCTCCCCCTTTGTTTATCACCCCCTCTTTATGCGATAGACAAAATGGCGGCCGCCGCTTCCTGACTTCCACCGATTCGAATGTTTACTAAGATCTAACAACCAATCAGAATTGCGCTCGCGCACGGCAAGGTGCGCGCACCCAGCGCGCACGCTGCGCGCTTACAGATATATATATTGATTCAAAGGCTATTTTCTCAGAATCTACTGAACAGATTTACACCAAACCTACAAAAGGCACTTCCTTGACCTAGGGACTACCTCTCTGCCAAATTTTGAGTAATTCTGTTCAGCCGTTCGGGCTGTAGCTCGTTCTAAAGGTCCTATGGAAAAATGCATGGGAAAAACGCGTTTTGGGACCCCCCTTTTATCTCAGCCCCCGCTTGACGGATCCCCCCGAGACTTTCAGGGTAGGAGCGGAGCGTAGCGCCGCACCTATTTTGAGAAATTCGCGAGGATTCGTCGACCGGCGCCAAAGTTATTCAAAATAGAATGTTGAGGTTTTCCTATGGAAACGTGGTCCTAACTATAACTACCAACTGGCGACCGCCAGTAGGTAATATATATATATATATATATATATATATATATATATATATATATATATATATATATATATATATATATTATCTACTGGCGGTCGCCAGTAGATAGTTATAGTTACGACCATAGGAAATCGGAAATTTCTATTTTGAATAACTTTGGCACCGGTTGACGAATCCTCGCGAAATTTTCAAAACTAATGGGGCGCTCCGCTCAGCTCCTACCCTGAAAGTCTCGGGGTGATTCGAATATATATATATTCACTTAAAAAACCATAGGTTTCACACATGTTATAGTTAGCTGGACATTTCACTCGTAAAAAACCAATGAAATTCCCCCGTTATAGTTAGTTCAGATAACTATAACTCGCGCGCCCGCAATCCACTGCTGATGACGTCACATATTACACCACTCATGACATGGTCAGTGGCATCACTCATGAGATCATCCTTGTGATAGAGTGGTGGACGCGCGAGTTATAGTTATCTGAACTAACTATAACGGGGAATTTCATTGTTTTTTTACGAGTGAAATGTCCAGCTAACTATAACATGTGTGAAACCTATGGTTTTTTAAGTGAATTTGTAAGGTTTTTTAAATGCTAATTCCTAACTATAACGTGTGTGAAACCTATGGTTTTATAAGTGAATTTGTACGGTTTTTTTAAATGCTAAGTTATGTATGTATTATTATATTTTTATATATTTATTTTACAATAAACTACCTATGTATATAGTTATAGATTGACTGTATCCTGTAATATGGAATGGCTCATTTAAAAAGTTTTTTTTAAAAAATGTTTTCCACTGTGCGTGCACCCCGCGTTTTTAAAAAAAAATTTGAATTATTTTTTCAGCCTCCGGGGTCCTTCAGGGACCCCCTGACAAAGGCTAGGGGGTCAGAAACTCTCTACCCTGCCCCCTTTTCACGTTCGCACCTTCCTTTTTCCCTGTCGCACACAAAACAAACAAAATGGCGGCCGACACTTCCTGATTTCGACCAATTCGAACGTTGACTGACATGTAACCACCAATCAGAATTACGCTCGCGCACGTCAGGGTGCGCGCACCGTACGCGCACGGTGCGCGCCTATAGATATTTATGTACATTTAACTGCAATTTTCTCAGGAACTACTGAACAGATTGACTCCATATATGCAAAAGGCAGATGCCTGACCTGAGGACTACCTCTCTGCCAAATTTCAAGTAATTCTGTTCAGCTGTTCGAGCTGTACCTTCGACTAAAGGTCCTATGGGAAAATTCATGGGGAAAACGCGCTTTGGGACCCCCTTTTTTCTCGGACCCGCTTGACGAATCACCCCGAGACTTTCAGGGTAGGAGCTGAGCGGAGCGCCCCATTAGTTTTGACCGCCAGTAGATTATATATATGTATATATATATAGCTCCAAAAAAACATTGCAAAACGCGAAAAGGGGGCAGGGTAGAAACACCCTGACCCCCTACGCCTGCTCAGGGGGTCCCCCAAGGCCAAAAAATAAAAATACAAATTTTAAAAAATCGCGGGATGCGCGTAGGGTCCGCGCATCCCGCCACGGAGCGTGTTTGCAAAGTGGTGAAGGTAGGGGGCGGGGCCTGAGGTGATACTGTGCAAACACGCCCTGTGGCGCGTTTTAAGTTGGGAAATTCATTCCTCTTCAATCCAGAGGTCACCTAGGGGACAACGGGTGAACGGAGTTATCCCTATTTGGCAGGGAGAAGGGTCTTGGTCTAGAAAGCATTCTTTTGTTTATTTGGTGTAAATCCGTTCAGTAGTTTTGGAGAAACATCAAAATTTACAGATATCGATATTTGGGAATTCTGCCATCTGATTGGCTGAGGCGTTACGAGCACGAGCTTGCTAGTTATTGGCTGCGAACGGTTGCAACTAGGAAGTGTTGGCAGCCATTTTGTGATTCTGTTGAAGCGAGTAAGGGAAAAAAGGGTGAAAAAAGTAGGAAAGAGGAGGGTAGGAGCGCTGTGAGCTCTGTGGGGTGGTTAGGGTGTGCTATACAGAGAGTGTGAAGCGAAGTATTCACCCCTACCGGTGTGAAAGTGCTGTTTTGCCCAGAGTGAGATGATGCTGAGGCGAGGTGCCGGTACACTCGGGGATGAAACAGTGCGCCTAAACCGTGAGTTGATTGCTGTAAACTGATGTGCTCTGGGCACTGTAGCATAGCTGTGCAAGTGTTAGTATGCTTTTAGACTATAGCGGGAGTGGGAAGCAAACTACTCACTCCCACCGGTCTGAAGACTCGGGGATCAAACCGTGAGCCTAAGCCGTGAGCTGATTGCTGTGGGCGTTGTAGGATACTGGCTGCTGTAGCATACCTGTGTAAGTAGTGTTAGTATGCGTTTATACTATACAGGGAGTGGGAAGCGAACTACTCACCCCTACCAGTGTGAAGACTCGAATGCAGTGTTTTAGCAAGCAGGAATAAAGAAATTATCGTGAAGAATATAATTCAGAATGTTGCAATGCCACAAAAGACAAATGGTGAAATCAGGTGTGTCTAAGAAAGTGGCTGTGTGTAATAAAGCGATGGAGTCTGCAAATTATATAAAAAGTGTCTTTATTTAAGTGCCATAAATGGACCCACTGGTGCAAGAGCTAATGCATCCAGCTGAGGCAAACTCCAACCGCTTCTGCTATATTCAAACCTAAGCTCCTGCATCAGTGAATTCCACATTACAATTTACAGTTCCATGTGACATAAACAATACCTATTAGACATAAATGACTCTAAATTCTATAATGAAAATAAAGGTAGGATACGATTACCACATGTATCCTTTAAGAAAGAAAAAAAAAAATATTCCAAAATGTAATCATCAAACTTCTTAGGTACCCTGGTACTCCTTTTTTGTAACACAAAATTTTCAACAGCAGAACAGTCAGCAATCGCTTCTACAGTAGATTCAATCTGGTGCGTGTCGGAATTGGTAATAGTTCTAGTCACATCGGTACTTTGAGGAGGAACACAAACATTTCGCTTCTCAGAAGCACATTCGGTACCATTCTCGTCAAACCATACATTATTGTCTTCAGCCCTTTCAAAAAAACATTCTTGTGCAAGAGCTAAGGCATCGAGCTGAGGCAAACTCCAACCGCTTCTGCTGTATTGAAACCCAAGATGCTGCATCAGTGAATTGCACATTACATGTTACAGTTCCATGTGACAAACAATAGCTTTTAGACATGAATGAGTAAATTCTATAATGAAAATAAAGGTAGGATACGATTGCCAGACTGTGCAAACTAGTTCCTAAACAATGTCGTGTTTTTTTATCTTGATCGCTAGATTGTGAGCAGAGGCTGAGGATGACCTAATTTGTGTGAAAGGGCTTCGTGGATAACAGGCAGGCAGAGAGACGTGTGCACAAAGAATAGACATGGTTTCAAAATGGATGTCGGGTTTAAGCTAATTTAGTAAGTAAATAGCGTATATGCATAGGCCATACATCACCTATCCCTGGTTAGGCTGGAGACTTAAGTGGCAATAATGAAAACAGAGTTCAAATGCCTGAGTATACTTAGAAAGTTATTATATGAAAATAGTTCAATTGAAGTGTATTAAAAATATGTATAGGAAAAAGTGAAAAAAAGTTGGAAAAAAAAAATCAATCCAAGGATAACGTGAATTTTTTACAAGTCTTGGAGATTGCAGTCCGGAAGTTCTTCAGCGGCTTGAGATGCGTAATGTTCCAAGATTGTTGCTGTCGTGTGAGAAAAGCGAAGCGATCCAATTCATATCCTCGAAGGGACAGTAATGTTCCTCGAATGTTGGAGCAGCAATTTGAATTGGCAGGCAATTTGCGATGTTGTCAAAGGTTGCACGTTGCAGGGGATCTTTCGCGGCTGCACAGAAATCCCATTTTGCCAGGATACCTTTTTGCGTTGCATCCGCCATTGCTCCACTGCCCGAACAATCAAGTTCATGGTTTTCAAGATACTCCATTACCTGCTGAATATCGGGAGCGATTGTTGGGATGTTGGCAAGGCATAGATTCATTCGCCAGTCGAATGGGCAAGTTTTATAATAAAAAGATGGTTGCAAGCAGATTGCATATGTGTAAATAAATGTCATGTTGTAGCTGACTCCGATGATAGATAGAGGCAGGCAGCCAAAAAGTTGTTCCCTTTTTTCACGGTATTGATGTAGCTTCGCGTATTCTGTCGGACATGATTGTTACCACAGGGAGCGCAGCCTTTTTTTACAAGCAAAAATAGTAGTGGGATGGCCGCAAACAGAGCGAGAATTATGGGCACTGTTCCTGTTATTCCAGAAATGGTCGAATTAATGAAGTCTGATATTATACCAAAAAGAGTTTGAAAGCCTGTGAAAAGACCGGAGGAGACAGTGTTAAAAAAAATATGACAGATCTTGAGTGTCAGATGTGTTGAAAATTGTGTAACAATTCACAAAGTGTAATGGGAGGTTCGTATTTAAAAGGGACTGTATTTTACTTGAAGTTCGTGCTATCTGCAGTTGATAAATTTCTTTTGCAGAAGTGAGTGAGGGTTTAATGAAATCTGTTTTCAAAGTAGGTATTGAAGGTCAAGTTGAACTGTCGGAGTTACTTTGTGTGGGTGGGAATAGACATTGCCACAGGAAGTTACTCTGTTTGAAACAGTAAGGACATACGGTATGCCAGCTCACATTCCGTAGCAGTCCATGTTATTAAGAACCAGATAACTGCTGTTAGAAATCTGTGTGAATGTTGGTATGATTGTGGGAGTTGGCGTGCTTTTAAGAAAGCACGCAAGATTGGGGGCTGTAAGCTTAGAAGCGTCGTGCAGTTGGACATTCTTGCATAGTAATGAATGACTGCCATTGTGGTCGCACTTTTCACCTGTGAGAAAAACTTCTGTATCCTCTTTAAGATAGCGATATGTAAGTGGGAGAAACCACTGCTCGTGAATAAAAGCGCTACCTTATATGATCACATACAACATGACAAACAGCATGTACACCTAGCAGACACAACAACACTACGTACTGTGGAAACCGTGACTAGCCATGTACATAAACCAAACATGGCATTGTACCTCTGCCACACAATGCAGAATGCGGGGAGAGATGGGAGCAAAGTATGTGCGAACGTGGCAAGTGATTCTCGATTATAAAAGTATACAATGGAAAGTGTTGAGGGATGTGTCGGAGAGACTTGAGTATGCAGAGCACAGATATGTACATGTCAACATACACTGATGGTCTATTGAGTGAAGTGGACAGTGGACACAACTATGATAGTACAGTCAGTAGGGAAGATTACGAAAACATAGCGCACACGTGCCCCCTCCCAAATCTTTAGCGTAGTGGACTGGCTCGGCATACGCAAGGCTAGCGTAGGGGTATGAATAAAAGGCACATTTCTCTGGGTGTGGTTCTCTTCCGGAATGGCGAACATGTCTGCCAGGTCTGCACAGCTTACACTGCCACGAGGCTGACGCCGTGAGCGAAGGTGGGTGTGTGAATGATGCTCTCAGCCTGCTGGTACCCAGAAACTGTCCTGGCCGCTGCGACGCACATATGCCCCACAGTTCACCTTTCGACACCATCGTATGCGAGCTGGAAAGGTTTCTGAGATCAACGCTAGCTACCACGACACAGGCACACAGCGCCCAGCCTGAGGCCCAGCACCGTGGAGTGCTCTGTATACTACTAACACAGTAGTCCAACAGGTACCAACAGTGGAACGGTGTCTTGATCCTACAATGGATGATGTTAGAACTGCATCTGAGAGTGGAGATGAAGGTACTCCTTCGACCAGGTGCAACCAACTCTAGGTCCCAACAGTGGAACGGTGTCTTGATCCCACAATGGACGATGTCCGATATTACCTGCTGCTTGGTTTTCACAGAACTCCCTCCGTTGAGGTGCATCACACTCTGTGCTTCCGTAGCTAACTGCTGCACATGATTATTGGGCTTGGTTGACTGTAGTCACTGGACTACACCGCGGTACAGCAGGTCCGAACAGTGAAACGGGGTCTTGATTCTATGATTGAGGATGTCAGAAGATAAAGTCTGATGATTTGTGTGTACCCCCTCCGATCAGGTGCAACCAACTCCGTGCTTCCGAATCCAACGGCACGTGGCTGTGAGGCGTTAATTACCACTGCCTCTGGCCTACACTGCGGTCAACAGGGCTCACAATTCAGATCGAGTGGTGAGCCTCCAGTAAGCACCACGGAGCTGCGTTGCAGAGTGTTGTTAACAGGGGCGTGGCCTCTAAACACTTCTCTGCAACGCAGCTCTCTGGCGCATAGTGGAGGTACCTGGTGGGCTAGTTGGCCCACAGGGACCCTCAGGATTGAGGAGGAATAAATTCTCCAACTTAAAACGCGCCACAGGGCGTGTTTGCAGACATGTCACCTCAGGCCAAGCCCCCTTCCTTCACCACTGTGCAAACGCACCCCATGGCGAGTTGTAAGTTGGGGAATTAATTCTCTTTCAATACTGAGGGTCCCTGAGGGCCAACTAGCCCAAGAGGTATCTCCACTATGCGCCAGGTGCTGCGTTGCAGACAGGTGTTCAGAGGCCACGCCCCTTTTTACACCTCTCTGCAATGCAGCTCTGTGGCGCTTACTGGAGGTACCTAGTGGGCTAGTTTGACCCTAGGGACCTTTAGGATTCAAGGGGACTTAATCTCTCAACTTAGAACGGCCACATTTACATAGTGGTGAAGGGAGGGGAAGGGGCCTGAGGTGACGTGTGCAAACACGCCCTGTGGCACGTTTTAAGTTGGGGAAATAATTCCCCTCAATCCTGAGGGACCCTGGGGCCAACTAGCCCACCAGGTGCTTCCAGTAAGCGTCACTGCGCTGCGTTGCAGAGAGGTGCCCCTTTTTACACCTCTCTGCAATGGCGCTTACTGGACGTACCTAGTGGGCTAATTTGCCCCTAGGGACCCTCAGGATTCAAGGGGACTTAATCTCCCAACTTAAAATGACCACAGGGCGTGTTTACACAGTGGTGAAGGGAGGGGACGGGGCCTGAGGTGACGTGTGCAAACACCCTTTAGCGCATTTTAAGATGGGGAAATAATTTGCCTTCAATCCGGAGGGCCCCTGGGGGCCAACTAGTCCACCAGGTGCTTCCAGTAAGCACCACTGCGCTGCATTGCAGAGAGGTGGCCCAGGCAGTGCCCCTTTTTTACACCTCTCTGCAACGCAGCTCTGTGGCGCATACTGTAGGTATCTAGTAGGCTACTTAGACCCTAGGTACACTCAGGATTCAAGGGGACTTAATCTCCCACATTAAATCGGACACAGGGCGCTTTCACACAGTGGTGAAGGGAGGGGATGGTGCCTGAGGTGATGTGTGAAAACACGCCCTGTGGCGCGTTTTAAGTTGGGAAAATAATGCCCCTTCAATCCTAAGAGCCCCAGGGGGCCAACTAGCCCACCAGGTGCTCCCAGTAAGCGCCACTGCGCTGTGCTTCAGAGTGGTGGCCCAGGCCGCACCCCTTTTTACACCTCTCTGCAACTCAGCTCTGTGGCACTTACTGGAGGTACCTAGTGGGCTACTTGGACCCTAGGGACACTCAGAATTCAAGGGGACTTTATCCCCCAAATTAAAACGGCCACAGGGCGTGTTTGCACACATCAGCTTAGCCCCCCCTCCCTTCACCAGAGTGCAAACACTCCCTGTGGCGTGTTTTAAGAAGTCGTTTTAATCCCCCTGCCCTATTATGTACTAGGGGCTTACAGAGGAGGTCATTCTTATCACAGGGGTACCCCAACGCATAGTGTTCCCTAGTGTATGTAGGTGTTTTCACTGTATACGAAGTGTCTTTTAGCATAGCACTGGCTCTAGGACTCACTCCCCTTGCCCTCCTCCAGTGACCCATTCAGCACCATGTACTAATCCATTCACTGCGCCAAAACCCAACCACTTATAAATTCACCCAGGCACTCTCCTTGCAGTACTCTAATCATTCAGTCAGTACCCAAGTACTCATGCAGTGAGCCAGGCCTTAGCACATGGACTGCTTCAAACGCCTATCCACTGAATGCTGCTAAATATTTGGACCTGGAAATGGGCCAGGAATTGGTCCTGCCAGGATTCGAAATTGAGTTATTTAATGTCACATCAGATATCAGCAGCAAACATTTAATTCATTGACCCATTGCTCTGGCAAATGATGATGTATGCCATTCGCCATATATTTATGTAAAATAACACGCACATCTGGTATTTATGCTGGGCTGTTTCTTAAAATCCGTTCAAGACAGCTGCTCTCCTCGTTTGCCTTTCCTGCTTCAAAGAACCGAGTTGAATCATGAAGGCAATTCTTTTGATGCTAGTTCTCATAGTTTAAGGTTCCCAGAAGCAGTCGCCCCCCCCCCCCCCATTGTCGTATTGCCCTTCCATCGAGGCTCACTGACAGAATTCCAGGCGAACATCAGCCAGGCTTGGCTTCGGTCGGTTTGTGTCTGATGCTTACAGTCAATGATGGACACCTGTGAATCACTGAAGTGGTGAGGTGTGGCCACACTTGCACATGAGGGACCCCATTGGAGTTTCAAGTCAGAAACCCTTCACATGTTGTGTGCAGCCTCTGCAGTGACAGACGGGATCTGTTGGACTCAACATGTATTGACACTCTGGAGCCCACCCCCAAAGGTAGACCCTTCAAACCCTGGACTGAACCACTAGTACTAGCTTGTAAATCTGTGTTTAGTGTGCACGCCCTGGCTTACGGTGGACATGCGATCTATGGGCATTAGTTTACCCCTCAACACACAGGCCACTCAACTGATTCAGGGCATCTGGTATTGATTGGCTGGTGGTTCAGTGGAGAAGCGGAAAGTTCTCAGACGGTGTTTGAACCAACAGCTCTGGAAGAAAGCGGCTGTTTTATCTGATAGAAACGTTTTGCTCTTGTCACCAGAAGAAAACACTTCTCTGGAAAAGACATCGGAAAGAAAAAACTATTTCTACAATATTAGACGGGTCAGCTAGAAATGCAACCCCAAACTCAAGAAATGTAGAGATTTAATCTAAGACCAGTGAATAGGAATATTGTCTAGACAAGTGTGAAGCAGGACTTTCCCAGAACAACCGCTGTTGGTAAAGGGGCAGAATGTGTGTCACTGGACAAGTTGAGGACTCCTCATTCAACCTGGGGGTCACTACCCCTACCCTAGATGGCTACCAGCAGAAATGTCTAGTCCTGCATATAGTGAGAGAGAACCGGAATGCCCTGCATGAGCAACGTCAGCAATTTGACCTTTGACGTTAATGGGAGGGGCGAACTTCCCATCCATCATATACCGTTCTTGGAACCCCTTGCATAATGTACCAAGAAATGGGGGGTTCTTTTTCCGTTGGTGTCACCCCTCATTACAATACTTGATCACACGCTGCGCTCAATCCCCCAGGATAAGTAGGCGAGCAGGTTTCTTCCTTGGCGCTCTCATCCAGCTCTAGAGACACTGCAAAGCATTATTCACCGTCCAGACTCGCCACAAGAAAAGGATGTACTCAGTGGTAAACCTTCATCCCAGCAGGTTCACACATATCCTTGCATTCCTGGTAGTATGTTTGCTCCTTGCTAGCCCATTAAGAATGATGACCACTGGACGGTGATAAGCGTGGATATCCCATACAAGTGGGCAGAATGTACCTGCTGCCCACAGACACTTCCAGTAATTCTCCCTCATTCACTGAATATCGTTTCTCGGTTTCCCTCTGGACCCAGGATGCGAAACTCAGAGTAAACTTTTCCTTGCTCTTTGTTTGGTCTGGAATTCTCACAAACGTTTGCCGCTGTCTTCGATGGTAATGAGAGATTTTAGACTTTCAGTGAAAGTTTGCACATTTGGTGCCTTAGTAACAGGCATTAGGAAGGCCCAGTGTGCTCACTGCCCGCTGCTGCGGCGGCGGCAGCTATCCACAGCCTAGGTGGGGGTCACTTTGCGGGCGGCCACTGTCCAGCAGAGCTTTGTGTTTTGCTGGGGAAACTGCTGTAGACTTGAGTCTTCTAGGGGAAAACAGATGTGGGCGTATCATCAAGGGCCTTATCGCAGCTTTAGCGGCTCTTTTTGCCGCTACAGCGGCGATAATTTTAACGCCCTATAAACAAGGCGGTGCTAACATGCATTTGCACATGTTAGCTGCTGAATTCCTAACGCCTGGCATCTCAGCGATAAGCATGGCTAATGAGATGCAAAGTAGGCGTGGCTGGGAAAACTGAATGGGAAATTATCGCTGAGGCAGCTTCGCCATATCAGCAAAGAGCCGTAGCGATAATAATCATTGCGTTAACTATGCCTTAATGCAGGAATTTAACATCTATTCAATTCCTGACTAAGGCATACCTAACATGGGAGGTGGATTATGGTGATACGACCGCAGGGTCGTATCACCAAGGCTATCGCCATTTTGGGGACAACATCGCTGGTTTTCCAGCGATGTTGGCCCATTTCCCTGGAAATCGCTGGAATATTATCGTCCTGGAGTAACGCATTGTTAATAACACACTAACCGGTCGATAAATTCCAGTGATAGACGGCAATAAATATGAAAGCGCTAAGCGCACTTTACGATATTGGTCCACCAGAGACAGACGGACGAGGCACCCTGGCACAGCTTTCCTTCCCGCGTGAGGACATTTGTCCTTACACTCCTGTTAAACTGCAGGAATGTTGGCAAGCTGTACCAGCACTTCTGCTGATTTGATATGCATGTGCGACTTCTGTCATTTTTATGTCGCAACTCGAATTCTTGCATGCAACACATTGACCACATACTGGACATTTGCTCAGTGTCATATAGGGAAGGAATGACGTTTTTGGCTTCAGTTCGCAAAAATAAAATCAGGATTTGCGTCACAGCCATTTCTGAAAGGAATTCTCACCAGACCTCTTGCCTCCTACTCAATTGAATATGCAAGGTTTCCCCTTTCTCCTTTCCCTTTCGCTCTATATATGGAGCCAATGGCCCAAAGGACTCGTGACAGCCCTCTTAGTGTTGGGGGTATAAACACACCCTTAGCTTATATGCGGATGATGTGATAGCCACATTAGATGATCCCCAGACCTCCCTTTTGGCTTTTCTGGCTGAACTCGAGCAATTCTACACAGCCCCAGACTTCAAGAATAATATTCATAAGTCCCGGCTCTTAACTTATCTCTTAAAGATCCCATACTGGCAGAAATACAATGCCCCTACAGTATCTAATGGGCAGTTGTTGCAATATCGTATTTAGGGGTGCAACTCACTGCATCCATACAGCGCACTACATCATCGGACTACACTACACTACTCAACCAAATACAGGCAGATCTACACCGCTGGAGACCGCACACACTGTACTGGCTGGGCCGGGTAGCGGCAGTAAAGATGACCATCCTACCCAAAATACCATTCTTTCTTCAGACTCTTCCGCTGGAACCCCCATCTGGCATTCTGCGATCCCTGCAGAGGGAGGTGGAACGTTTCATATGGGCCGACAAGCAACCCCGACTGCACAGAGATCTGTGCTACAGATCCCTAAAGGAGGGTGACTTTGGGGTGCCAAATCTACGGGAGTACTACTAGGCAGTCCAGATAAAGACGTTTGTGGAATGCTGGCGTCCTGAGTCAGAAAAGCACTGGACAGGACAGGGTGGTGGCGGGCCAGTCGCTGTGGAAAATCCCCTTCCTTCCCAGGCAGACACGCCCTAATAGACGATCTCTCGACAGTCACACGAGCTCCCCTGGTGGCGTGGGACAGGGTTGCAGAGAAAAAAGCACTAACAACATTCCCTTCACCGTGAACACCCATAGTAGTTAACCCAGAATTCACCCCTGGTCTAGACAGAGGGACCTTTACTCAGTAGACCGGGGAACGTGGTAGGTCCATTGGGCATTTCTTTGACGAGATTGGCCCCCTGACCTTTGAGGACTTTTGACTACAGCAGGAGCTCCCAGAAACCGAACGATATGGATACCAACAAATCAGACACTGGATGATGCATCCTGGGGTCCGACCACAGGTGCAACGCCATCTAACCGCAATCGAGAAGTGGTTACTATCCAAATCCTCAGACACCCACCTTACATCTGAACTGTAGCCTACTAAGACCACCCTCTGCTGTTACTAAGTCCCCGTGTCAGAGGAGGTGGGAACTAGAGCTAGGTTGCACACTCTCACAACTGGAATTGGAGGACATATAATACAGGGCCCGACACACAGCTCGTAATGTAGTTAGTTAAGAGATGGGCACTAAAATAGCCACCTAATGGCATGTTACACCCTCTAGACTTCACAGGGGGAACCCTGCAAGAGATCCCCTGTCTTGGCACGATTGCTGGTCCCCGGGTACCCTGACACACGTACTTTGGGAATGGCCCAAACTCGCTAACTACTGGACGCAGGTGCTCGATGATATCAAGAATTACGTTGTCACTCTGCTTCACTGATTCCTGGCCTACAAGCTCAGATCTGGGTTTAATCCATCATCGTTCTTTAGCTCACTTCGCCTCTCCAGTTCAGACCCAGCCATATGCAAATCAGTCTTGACCCTGTGCCTCATGGGAACAATCCAGCCCGAAATGCCATGCCAGGTCTTCCCTGGACCGGAATCAAGCATCCTGGGACCGGTTTGGCACTGGCCCTACCTGCTTCTGCCATGTGGTAAGGGGAGTAGACTGGAGTGACTGATCAGGATGGGAGGGAGCCGGACTGGAATGGGAAACTTGGGAAGAGAAAAGAAAACAAGAGGAGGACAGATCAGGAAATGAAAACACAATAGAAAGTAGAACAAGCATTTGCAATGCAATCGGTCTCGCTCTTGGGACCTTATATGTATTTAGCTATGCAGCACATTAGCCTGGGTGCTGAAACATCTACTGTTCTTTAATATGGAGGGAACGGAAGCACCAAACTGCGTGACGCGCCAGGTATGAGAACACATGGAGAGAAATATTGCCTTTCAGCAGGAAATGGGATAGTCCAAAGCTCTGTTTTTAATGTAAAATGAGGGCCTTCGGTGGTGATATCCCTGAAAATTCAAGATTAAAATATTGTTGTCTACGTGTGCACAGCACAGAGCAAGGAACAAGTATTTCAAGGGGGGGCAGAGCACGTGGGAGAGAGCAAATGGAAAAATAGAAGTTGCTGGTTTCTGAGAAGTGTCGGTACTCTCCAATTAAAAGTATAACATTTTTCTTGATAAGTGCAGGTACTCTCCTGAAACAAAAGTTTTTAACTGCATTCTGACATTTCTGTTTTTTGACCAAAATGTACACATAACACACACCTACTTCACTGTGCTAAAATAATCCATAAAAAATGAAGATAGTCAACCAATACATCTCACGAGCACTGCACGAACCAACATTCCGGACCTCTGAGCAAATCACTTGAGGGCAAGAGCAGAGCTTTTCATAGAAAGATGACCACACTGGCATTTGATATGTAAACAAGTGACAAACTTCACTCCCTCTATAGTAACCTTGTAGAGTTCTTTGCCGAAAGAGGACACCATGACATTTCAGATGTAAAGATGTGCAACACTACCATCACTGTATAGTAAGCAGGAAGAGCTGGCTACAGAAAGAAGGCCACTGCGGGATTTCAGATGTAAACCTGTGCAACACCACAATCTATGCATAGTTACAGGGTAGAGCTGTCAGCAGATATGACAACATCGGTATTTCAGATGTAAACATCTGCGAAACCACAATCCTTGCACACTAACCCATGAACTATACAGGTAGATCGCACTAACATTTCAGATGTGAATATGTGTATATGTGTAACACCACAGCCCGTGCATTGCAGCCGAGTACAGCTCGCTGCATAAAGATGACACCCTGATATTTCAGATGTAAACAAAGTATTGAAACTTTTTTCAGATGCAAGCATGTGCAACACCACAGCCCGTGCATAGCAGCCGAGTACAGCTCGCTGCATAAAGATGACACCCTGATATTTCAGATGTAAACAAAGTATTGAAACGTTTTTTCAGATGCAAGCATGTGCAACACCACAGCCCGTGCATAGTAAAAGAGTACAGCTATATGACACCCTTATAATTCAGATGTAAGCACATGCAACAACACAATCCCTGTATAGTAACATAATAGTTGGCTGCAGACAGATGACCCCACCAGTATTTCAGATGTAAATATGTGTAACACCACATCCCGTGTATAGTATATAGCTCACCGCAGAAAGATGACACCCTGATATTTCAAATGTAAACACATGCAACACCACACTCCTTGTATAGCAACCTAGAGAAGCTGGCATCAAAAAGATGACCACACCAGTATTTCAGATGTAAGATTGTTGTAACTTGAAACAGTAATGTGATTAAGCATTTACCAAAGACATTAATGCTTTCCCTTCAGATCATGTTTTCTCCGTTATGTTAACCGAAGTTTGGCCTCCATTTTGTGTTGTCATGCTGCCACGTGTTCGCCACGAGGAGAGTCCGACCTCTGTGTTAGTTGCTCTTGTAATCTGCCCAGTAACAGTCTATAAATAGCCCTTCTGTCTATCTGGCGCATGCCCAGACTTGACCACATCTGTTACTAGTTAGCCTTGCTTGACCATGTGTTCGCGGGCTCAAGGAGTGTGTTGGCTCCGCCCATGTATTGATTCAGTATCGAGAATGACCATAAATGGTAATGTTCTTCGTCTTCATGTTGTATCCACCCACTTATGAGCCCATCTACTGTGTATAAAAGGGGACCATGTACGAATGTTCTTTGTGCTACTCTATGCAATACTGAAGAGTGTTGTGTGGATTGTAGGACCACCCTTAAGGGTTAATAAATGCTGTTTTTGTACTTTGCAGTTTCCGTGCCAACTTCCTTATAGATTCCGTTACAGGAGAGCGAACCCTTGTGTCTTGCGGGCCTAGCTGGGGCCTGAATTCATCAATTGGCGCCCGTCACGTGGGGCTCATCGGCGACTCGGATGCTCGAAGGACTGGTCGCGACGAAGGTGAGGAGTTTGGCCGGGGATGTGATCACTGCCAGCGGCGTCTTAGCCCTGGCATCCCGAGGTTTTTCTTCCTTCCCTTCCGAGCTGACCGTCTGGGTGGCGCCGGTCATCGACTGAGACCTCTTCTGTCGGTCCTGCCGTGAGAGCCGTTTGGGCGATTGTGGAGCTTGGCAGTTGGAATCTGGACTCTTGATTGGTAAGAACCGTTGTACGGTACTTGCTCCGAGTTTTGAAGCCTGATCTGGCTATTTGAGTTTGATTTGTGATGACTAGTCATATTTTGGGTTTGTCTTTGTGAAAATATATGCGTTGCAACACATATAGGCAGGTAATGTGGAGAGATTTCTCCGGAACTGTGTAAACTTTGAACGGCGCAACGATTAAGTGCCATTTTTATAATATTGCATATTTTGCATTATTTCTGAGCATGCCTGCTTTCAGCGCACTTCGTAAGTGGTGCTGCTGTTTTGGAAACCGGTTGAACATCGAGGAATCTGCTCCAGCTCCCCCAGAGGGGACTCCTAATAGGGATATGTATGTGAAGCATGGTCTTTCTTCCATAATGTACAGCACAGTATGGAGGAAATACACAAAGAAGGATCCTGAGTTGCGATGGCCTTTGTATGGATCGTTTGATATACGTAAGATTGAGTATGTGGAACAGTGTATGTGTAAGCGACGTGCTCGTCAGGATATGTTTGAGTGTGTGCGATTATGGGTGAAGGAAGTGCGTGAGCGAGAGAAGCGTGAGAAAGCGCTGTTTGATAAAGAACAGCGGAAGAATGATCATGTGCGAGCGCAGGAAGCGAAGCGTCGGGAGGACAGAGAGCAGACGGACAGACAAGAGAAAGAGCGTAGGCTGCAAGTTTCGGGTCAATATGTTGTTCGGCAGCCACTTTATCCTGTCCTTAATAATGCTGATGATGATTTTTATTTGCTAGATCGCTCTCCGCCCCCTTATGTTGGCGCATCCGCTCCGCGGCCGCAAGATTCTGACCCGGCTTCGGGTAAGGTAGACACGCGGTCCATGCTGTCGGCCGAGCAGATGGCTGAGCTTCGGCAAATTTCCTTCCGTGCACTTAAGGGCAAGGTATCCATGGAGGAATTACTCCAAACTTGGGGGTCGTGGCAGGAGAGAGATAAAGTGTATTTTCTGGGTCATTTCGCGGATGAAGTGATTGATGCTTTCCGGAAACGTTCCGGTGTCTTTGAGCCTGACGAAGTGTCTTCGGATGCCAAAGCATTGCGTAACGGTGTTTTTTCTCCCCCTAAGGCTCCTGATGCGGCTCGGCGGCTGTTCGCCTTGCGGGACGAGGTGCTGGCCCTCAGAGAAAAAGCGCGCCAACAAACAGAGGAGGAGAAGCAGTCGGATTCGTTTGCAGCAGGGGGCCACCCATCCACCTCCCTGTCAGATAAGGATGACGTAGTGCATGTTAAACCAATGCGAGAGGCGGCGCCTTTGTATGTTCCTCCTAAAGGAGCGGGGACTAGCTCGGACATTAACTCCGCCGATGCTAAGGGATATTTCGTGTATAATTGGGTTTATACTCCGTGGCATAGGGCTGATGTTATGGCATTAAAGAATGCATTGCCTGACCCCCGCAAGAATCCAGCGGCCTTCTACGAAGAAGTCGAGGGGGCCCTGAATTCTTGCATCATGACCTTAGCGGATATAGACCTGTTCTTTGGCCTTATCTTACCGCCGGATACGTGGCGATCTGTCCGAAGGGTAGATGATACAGTTGCCTTCAAAGCCCGGTGGTCTGAGCTTGAGGATGAGGACAGGGAGAGGAAGCCCGCACAGAAACCACCCCAGAGTATTTTAGATCTCCCTGCTGCTATTGTGGCTAAGTTGAAAACAATTATCCCCCCTAAAAAGATTGACTGGAATATGTTAACTGCATGTAAACAGACAGCTGACGAGTCAGTTGCAGATTTTTTCACGCGCTTCGAAGAAACGTTTCATGACTTTAGTGGCCAGTCGCTTACTGACGAAACGGGCCGCCACCTTTTTGCGGACAAATATGTGGCCAATCTGCTACCGGCGGTTGCGGCCCGTCTAAAAGCGAGTGAAAGTTCTTGGTCCTCCGCTACGCCGACGGCCCTCCTGACTATCGCCCAGTATTATGAGCGTCAGGAGCAAGAAGCAAAGGGCCAGGAGGAAAAGAAATCGAAAGATTTGAAAACAAAGGTGATGTTGGCGCAAGTCTATGGCCCGCCTCGACGAGGTAGTAATAGAGGTAGGGGAGGATCTTATGGTCCCCCCTCGGGCCGATCTGATTTGAATAGGAACCAGTGTGCGTATTGTAAGCAATCGGGCCATTGGGCCAGGGATTGCCCAGTGTTGCGTGCTTCGCGTCAGGGGCATACTCCGGGTGGCCCGAGAGGTAGAGGGGGTTTCTCGAGTTCTAGAGGGAATTCTAACGATAATGTCCGTTTTGACACTGCTGGGCAGCACCGAGATAGATCAAATGTTTTCGATCGCCAGCATCAGTATCACGTGTCGGAGATTGACCGATCGGGATATCATGATTCTCAGCATGCATAGGAATGCGTTGGATGGGGGTACGAATCAGTTGAGGTGCCGGTCGATCAGACGGGTCCTTATGTATCGGCTGAGGTTTTAGGCTCTACTGATCAGTTCCTAGTGGACACAGGAGCGACACGTAGTGCATTGTCTAGGCACTTGGTTCCGGGGGCTCCCCCATCCGGCTTAATGGTTACATCGGTAGGGTTTGACGGTACACTCTCCCGAAGCCCTCTTTCACAGCCCCTTACATTTAAGGTTGATTCTTTTTCTGCGCCCTGTCCGTTTCTGCTTGCTCCGTACACACCGGATAACATTATGGGCCTTGATATGTTAAAGCATTTTAGGGCTACGATCCGCTGCTCCCCTGAAGGTGTGAGGGTGATCTTAAATGACAACTACCCCCGGTCTGAGCGGATGTGTGCGATATCAGAGGATGCGTTGCTAGCTACCCTCCCTCGCGCTTTATGGGCGACTTCGGACACAGATGTGGGACAAATGGTGATTCCTCCGGTCCACATTAGTGTCCAAGAGGGGGCGGTGTTACCACGCCTCCCGCAGTATCGTATTTCCCAGGAGGGCGAGGAGGCTCTCATACAGATTGTGCAAGATTTGATCGCAGTGAGAGTAGTGGAAGAAGTTCCCTATAATATCTGTAACAGCCCGATTCTCCCCATTCTGAAAAAGGACACGGATGCTAAGGTCTATCGGTTTATAATTGATTTGAGAGAGGTAAACAAGATCGTGATACCTCAGTACCCAGTGGTTTCCGATATCACGACGTTGCTTACCTTGGTCCCGCCTACGGCGACCATGTTCTCAGTGATTGATTTGAAAAATGCCTTCTTTTCCATTCCCATTCACCCCGATAGTCGATATCTTTTTGGGTTCACCTTAAATAATAGATCTTATCGTTTTTGTAGGATCCCCCAGGGCTACACAGAAAGCCCTAGCATTTACAGTCAGGCTTTGAAACGACAATTGGATTCCTTTGTTCTGCTCGAGGGGGTCGCCCTCATTCAATATGTCGATGACATCTTGCTGGCGGCTGACACCCTGGAGTTGTGTGAGAAAAGCACGTTATCCTTACTTTCCTTTTTAGCATCCCACAATCATAAAGTATCTCGGAAGAAATTGCAATTCTGTAGACCAAAGGTGACGTATTTGGGTCACCTTTTGTCTAAGGAGGGGCGTGCACTCACACCGGATCGTATTCAAGTAATTTTGGACACACCGAGACCATCCACGCAGAAGGATGTGCGTGCATTTTTGGGTCTTGTTTCTTTTTGTAGACAGTGGATATTGGGGTTTTCTCACATAGCTAAGCCATTGCTAGCTCTCTTGACAAAAGACACGCCTGTCCCAATCCCTTGGTCAGATGAGTGTGATGCTGCTTTTCAGCAACTGCGACAGGCCCTTTGTTCAGCACCAGTGTTAGGGACCCCTGATTATGCAAAACCCTTTTCGCTGTATGTGCATGAGAAAGATGGATGTGCATTATCAGTTTTAGTGCAGATGCATGGCGATAAGCAACGCCCGTGTGCATACTTTTCGGCTGTACTTGATCCTGTCGCCCGAGCATTACCAGGGTGTTTTCGCTCGGTTGCGGCGACAGCTGTGTCAATACGCCAAAGTGAAGGAATTGTGTTATCCCATAAGCTGTTGGTGTTAGTTCCCCATGCTGTTGATGCCCTGCTTAATCAAACAAAGACACAGCATTTGACCAGTGCCCGTTTAACGGGATATGAGTTGACGCTCTTGGCTCCTCATATTACGTTGAAAAGGTGCGTAACGTTAAACCCGGCCACATTATTGCCATACCCCGAGACCCAGCTTGAGGCGCGGAAAGCGCATGATTGTATTCTTGTGACTGAGGAACAAACAAAGGGTCGTATTGATCTCCAGGATACGCCCTTTCCAGATGTAGATGGAGAACTGTGGGTGGACGGATCATGCCTGAAGCTACCAGATGGTACGACTTCAGCAGCGTATGCAATTACCACATTACAAACAATAGTGGAGACAGCACGCATACCACAGAAGTCAGCTCAAGCAGCGGAACTGATAGCATTAACACGAGCATGTGAGCTCAGTACAGGATTGTGTGTGAATGTTTACACAGATAGCCGCTATGCCTTCGGAGTAGCGCACGACTTCGGCCTACTCTGGAAGGAGAGAGGGTTTTTAACGTCACATGGGGTACAGATAATGCATGGAGAGTTAGTTCACAATCTTTTAACCGCATTGACATACCCAAAGAAAATTGCCATCGTTAAGTGTAGCGCCCATAGGAAAGTAGTTGATAGAGTTGGAGAAGGGAATGCTTTAGCGGACCGAATAGCACGGGAGACTGCGATGCAGCCCGGTGCTACTGCCATGTATGTAGTAAAGTCACAGGTGGAAAGATGGCGTGATGCGAAGGAGGAAGTGCGAGAAATGCAAAGGACCGCTTCTGATAAAGAGCGGGAGAAATGGGCTAGCGAGGGAGAGTTGGATGATGAAGGCTGCTGGAGGAATAAGCAGATGGATAGATGGAAATTACCTACGGCTTTTGTACAACCTATGGTTCAGATGGCACATGGGCTAGCACATGTTGGAGCTTCCGCAATTGTGAAATTGCTTACCCAAGTTTGGGAGCATCCAGAGATTGCTAGCACGGCAAAGAGGGTGGTGCAGACCTGTATGATTTGCCTGAGGTATAACCCAGGAAAGGGTACTCGAACTCCAGCAGGAGGATTTGCGACACCCACTGCACCCTTCGAGGTTCTGCAGATGGATTACATCCAGCTTGAGCGCTGTAACAATTTGAAGTATGTCCTAGTAGTGGTTTGCGCCTTCAGTAAATGGGTTGAGGCGTACCCTACGAAAGACAATACTGCAATGACTACAGCGAAGCTGCTGCTGAAAGAGTTTTTCCCTCGATACGGCGTCTGTAGACTTCTGTGGAGTGATAATGGCCCTCACTTTGTAGCGGATGTTATAAAGTATGTCTTGAAGGGTCTAGGCATCACTCAGAAGTTCCACGCCGTGTTTCACCCTCAGTCTGCAGGACTAGTCGAGAAGTATAATGGTACACTGAAGCTTAAGATCGCTAAAATTCAAGCTTCGACGTCTTTGACTTGGCCAGACGCCCTGCCACTGGCGTTACTGTCAATTAGATCAGTACCGCACTCCCGAACTGGCCTTACGCCATACGAAATCGTATTTGGACGCCCAATGAACATTTGGGGTCCACCAAGGCCTAAGGCTGTGTATGATGTACCTTGTGTAATGATGAGCGATTATCTGGCACAGTTAACGGATAACTTGGTTTCTATTCATCAACAGGTCCGAGAGGCGCTCCCTGATCGGTCTACCGGCGAAGGACATGGTCTCCGGCCTGGGGACCATGTCATGGTGAAAGTCTTCGACAGGACAAACAGCTTGGAACCGAGATGGGTGGGCCCTGAGCAGGTCCTCCTCGCGACGAGGACGGCTGTGCGAGTCTCGAACAGGAAGAATTGGATCCATTCCTTGCACTGTCGAAAGGTACCGCCCGGATTGGTGGAGCCGGCCGTGCTGACCGATCAACGAGAAATCCTGGCAGCGGAGGCAGGCCGTGCTGGGGAGCCAAACGCCACTGAGGAGCTCTTTCCGGACCACGCGACTTCTGGAGGAAGGCGATATCATCTTCGACCACGGAAGTGAGTTTTCTAGTACCGGGACATACTGTCAGAACGGCCCTTGGGTTAGTGAAACGGAGAGCCGATGAGGCAAGGGGGGGGGATCAGCCCTGCATTAGTGTAGTGACACCCGTCTTGGCCCGCTGGTGAAGAAATCAACCGCTGCCCAAGGGGAAGAGTTCTGACAGACCTGTTAGTTTCAGGAAGATATCAGGGTATTGTTCTTTTTGACATGGAGAAGAAGAAAATCCTTTGTGCATCGGGGTTCATGCTGACAGTAGCTATTGTTGGGATAGCCACATGGTTTGTGGAGGAGGTAACTCCTGCTCGGAAAACACTTGTGTTGACGACTCCAGTGCCTGCGGAGCACTACTTTTATACATTACCATATCAAGAGTTGAAGCATCGACAGTCCTATTTGAATAACACTTTCATTCAGATGCTGCATCATACCCACGTTGCTACGAACGCTACGAACTGTTGGATATGTGGGATGATGCCAGCCCATCAGAAGAAAGGAGGTACGCCATTCATACCACTTCCTTTCTCTCATAATGGCTCTTGTAGAGCATGGTACACTTTGCTGTTTGCCACTCGGAAACCGACAGTGGGACGATTGCTTTTCAGACTCAATAAAGAATGTCATCAGGATAAAAATGGATATCCGCAAGCGAATGGGACAATTTGGGAATGGGAAGAGTACCGACCAGACAATGAATCCATTCCCTACATCTTTACGAACACAAGAGACACTGTGGGAAAAGATAAATTTGTAATTCAAGTAGCACAAGCTCAAGCGGACCTGTGTGTCCAGAGTGTGGGCTTTATCCCTGTTGGTGTCAGTGATTGTATCACTGTCTTGAACATTGATGGATTGAATAATAGTACCTTCCTAGCGTCCCATAATACCTACTTTGTGTGTGGAAATAAAGGTTATTACCGTTTGCCGGCTGGGTGGTCTGGGGTATGCTATGTATCATTCCTATTACCTCCTGTATTCCTAGCACCCGCATCTTATCATAAAGATTTGAAATTGTTGAATAATGTGACTGTAAATAGGTATAAACGTACTCTATCGATTGATGATGTGGATCAGACTGATACCAGCTTGCAGCAGTATATTGATTTAACTTAGGACTGTTTTTCTTTGTTGGAGCCGCTTTGAACAGTAGGAAGATCCGAAGATTAACAAGAGTGGTAGAAGCTGTAACAAATCAGACTGCTGCTGCTCTTGGGAATCTTACGGAAGAGTTACAAATCACTAGGATTGTTGCATTGCAGAATCGTATGGTATTAGATGTCATATTAGCTGATCGAGGTGGAGCTTGTAAAATTATTGGAAGTAGCTGCTGTGTGTTCATCCCTGATCATACGCCATCAGTTTATAACGCCATTAATAAGCTGCATAAAATAGCAGCTGAAATCCACGCAGAAAACGGCACTTGGTCCTTTTCTGGATGGTTTTGGGCATTGGTTACTGCCTGGGGATGGAAGGTCTTAACTGGTCTCTGTATTATTATAGCAGTTCTGTTCCTTTTTTGTATGTGTGTTCAATGTGGACCATTGTTCTGTTCTGTATGCATTTCATTCTGCATCCCAGATAAGAAAGCTATTGCCGATGTTGCTCACCAGAAGCGTCTAGCTAAAGAGGTTGAAGGAATGATGACCATTGACATATATGATGATTATTCTGGTAAACCGGATGTCTTCAGTAAATGCTGAAAGGGTCGTCTGTTGTAACTTGAAACAGTAATGTGATTAAGCATTTACCAAAGACATTAATGCTTTCCCTTCAGATCATGTTTTCTCCGTTATGTTAACCGAAGTTTGGCCTCCATTTTGTGTTGTCATGCTGCCACGTGTTCGCCACGAGGAGAGTCCGACCTCTGTGTTAGTTGCTCTTGTAATCTGCCCAGTAACAGTCTATAAATAGCCCTTCTGTCTATCTGGCGCATGCCCAGACTTGACCACATCTGTTACTAGTTAGCCTTGCTTGACCATGTGTTCGCGGGCTCAAGGAGTGTGTTGGCTCCGCCCATGTATTGATTCAGTATCGAGAATGACCATAAATGGTAATGTTCTTCGTCTTCATGTTGTATCCACCCACTTATGAGCCCCTCTACTGTGTATAAAAGGGGACCATGTACGAATGTTCTTTGTGCTACTCTATGCAATACTGAAGAGTGTTGTGTGGATTGTAGGACCACCCTTAAGGGTTAATAAATGCTGTTTTTGTACTTTGCAGTTTCCGTGCCAACTTCCTTATAGATTCCGTTACAGGAGAGCGAACCCTTGTGTCTTGCGGGCCTAGCTGGGGCCTGAATTCATCAAGATTGTGCAACACCACGGACGGAGACTGAGGAGAAAAGCGGTATGAGGCACAAAGACGGAGACTGCGGAGAAGAGAAGCGCAAGGCACGAGGACGGAGACTGAGGAGAAGAGCAGCGTGAGGCACAATGAAGGAGACTGAGGAAAAGAGCAGCATGAGGCACAAGGAGGGAGAGTGAGGAGAAGAGCTGCGTGAGGCACGAGGACGGAGAGTGGGGAGAAGAGCTGCGTGAGGCACAAGGATGGAGAGTGGGGAGAAGAGCAGCGTAAGGCACAAGGACGGAGACTGAGGAGAAGAGCAGCGTAAGGCACAAGGACGGAGACTGAGGAGAAGAGCAGCGTGAGGCACAAGGAAGGAGAGTGAGAAGAGCAGCATGAGGCACAAGGAGGGAGAGTGAGAAGAGCAGCGTGAGCTGCATTCTAAATATTTTAGAGGTCGGTCGGGGGATTTATGTCGAACTAGCTGTGAAAACCCAGGCAGACTAAGGAACACTATGTTGGTCTACTGTTTGCGACAGTAAGGGGCCCATGGATGTATAAAGAACAGTGTACACTGGAAGGCCCTTTAAATTATGGTGTTGCCTACCTAATGTAAATCAATATTGTAGATACTGAAGACAAATTGTTTCCGTGAAGTAGTGCTATATACAATGTTATTAAAGCAGCATGCAGGGCAATTTGACCTAAAATGTTTTTTCAAAAGATGGGCCGGCTACACTTATCAATAACTAATGTCCAGGATTTATTTTTTAAAAAGGGGAAAACTCACCTCTCTTCCGCTAACCCTGTCTTTTTTGGCCTCACTGGTGTCCAATGGCTGCTCCTCTGAAGTCTCGGGGGCTTTGGGAGTGGCCACCTTAATTGTGTATCAAGAAAAATAAATGCTGTTAAAAAGGGGCAGCAACAGCTTAGACAAAACAGTACTGGACCTTTTAGCACCTAGCACAGTAGAACGAAACCCAAAATACTGAATACTGTAGTTCAACAGATACCTTCCATGGGTTCGGCACATATATTTTGTATACATCTCAGAAGATTCATCTCAATTATTACGATCCCATAATTTCAGCAATACAGAATACTTTAGGTTTTGTCTATGGACTTCAGAGGTTTATATAGATAGCAAGCAATGATTTTTCCATTTTTGAGTATTTTGACAGCACAGCTAAGGAGAGGGAGCAAGTGAAGGTGCAAATCAATGGTAATTCTGAGATTCCACAAAGCATATATTGGTCAATTATGCCCCAAGATGGCAGTAAGGCCAATGAAGAAAAGATAGATTGAAATTGTTTCTTTTACAGCAAAAGCTGGCAATGCAGGACTGTCCCTGGACAGCTCACCGAGTGAGAAATGTTCGAGCAACTTGGGGGGGGGGGGGATTAAATAAATACAGTACCATTTTTCAAATACCTTGTTTGTCCAATCCCTCAAGTAAGCTCCTTTAAAAAATAAACACACAAGCCCTATGCGTACCTATATAATTTACACCACTGTTGGAGAAGGGTCAGGGATTACTTTTACAGCTAATATTTGCGGCTTTATCATTTGGGGTTCAGGCAAGAATGAAAGTGGCATAAGTGATACTATCAGAATCAGCTTGAGCAGAAAACACTTCAGTATAGGGTAACACTTAATGTGCGTTTCACTTTTGAATAACTACACGATTTGTACCGCTTGAAGCGCAAATTAACACTTTAAAATTCGTAAAGGGGAACATATGTGCCACCAGAATGCTACACTCGTAACTTGGCTGAGTTCATGGTTTGTGTTTTTCTACACAAATTATGGTGGAGAAACGCAAGCATGTTACCTGCTGGCAGCTCGTCTTCTGCATCACTGGACTTGTAGGCATAGCTGCCAAGGTTCCAAATTGCTATGTGTGACTCTTTCATAATTTGTGTAATTCTGAGTGACATATCATCGTCTAGGAGTGACACTTTCTCGCAAGCAAAATCACGCCATAAAGACAAAGGAAACATATAAATACAAGAAATTACACCCATATGTTTGAGGGGAAAAGCTAAGAAGAACTTGAAACAGGTGCAAAACAACTGATGTTTGCAGCATGCATATTAACCCTATGCGCTAGTTTATGGAGAGTTGAAACTGCTACTAGACTAGTAACTCTCCAGCAGGAGCTGTAACACGCATGTCTATGCCCATCACCCCGTCTCCCAGCTCTGCCGCAGGTGCGGCTGAATCACAAGTAGGAAAAGGATCTCTGTGGCTAAAGCAATAACCCACTGAGCTGACTACGTAAAATACAGTTCCTGATGTCAAGGTACACGAGTCTCCAGCAGGAGCTTTTGCACCCAAGCACACTGCCACATCTCCCAGCTCAGCTGCAGGTGTGGCTGGAAAACAACAAGTAAGAAAAGGATTGCCATGGCTAAAGCAAAACTCCATAAAATACAGTTTGTGATGTTGTAATGTGAAGGAACACATTCTTTGGTGCAGGCATGCTATCTGTATGCACTACTGTATGATGAGAAACAAATCATACCTGCCACTTACAGCCGGCAGCCAAGGTTCGAAGTGTTTAGCAAAAACGAGTCAACCCAAATTTTAAAATTAACTCCAAGCGGTCCACCCAGGTCGGCGCACTGCTCCCTGCACCCAGCTTCGCAGGCACGGGCCCAGATGAGCTGCGTAAGTAATTAGTTAATACACTAACTCATGCACTTGACAGCCACGGGCATTGATTGGGGGCAAGATAAGGATCGTGTTCACTATCCTTCTGCTCACCAGCATCCTTTTCCTTGCTGTCCTTGGAGCGGGTCTCCCACTGGAAAGGAGACAACGTTTGAATTCACCAACAAAAGCCCAGCTATCAGACTGTACAATCACAAAACAGGGATGACAACGGAGCTCCCGCAAGCTCTTAGATAATGACCGGGCGCTGCGTGTGGAACAATTGTAAAAGTGAAAGCGCAATGAGCTCCAGCAAGCTCTTTAAATAATGGTTTCCGTGGAGATGTAAAGGTGCGGGGAGAATCTGAGGTTACGTTAACATCAAAATAATAAAACCGGGCGCCGTGGTAGGCAGCACGGCGCCCGAGCACATTCATTATTATAAACAAAAACAACGCATCGGAAACATAACAAAAAAATCATGAAACCAGGCGCCGTGGTAGGCAACGCGGCACCCGACCACATTAATTAAAGAAGAAACGGCGCATAACCGCTCGACGTTTCAGGCTGTAACAGGCTGCAATGCCTTGACCAGTCCGGAGGAGAGGCCAGCGCGCACTTTGTGAGGTGGAAGCGTGCACTGGCGAACAAAAGCAATTACTAAGTGAAATCCCCTCAGCTAATGAAGCATGTTGTTGTGGTTGAGTTCGGAGAAACTCAATAAAGAAAATAGAACAGGTCCGGTGCAACAACAGAGTAAAGGGGACAATAGCCATGGGAGGAATTAAGGAGGGGCTATCAAGCCTCATAATGAATCAAAAGCAAGCATTTACACGCAAGCCAATGGTAGCGGGTTCCCTACTTACTGCCCCCTCCCCGCCTATCTCCCTCATTCCTGGCTGACGTCAGGGCTCCCGGCTCTGGTATCTGACCCCCGGGCAGCAGAAAAGTAAAACATCCTGAGTTGCCTTGCCTGGTGATCGTGAAATTCGTCATCTGTCCACTCCTGCAGCCTCGCGCGCACGCATCCATTCATCACACGCTTGCTTAGGCATACTAAAGTAGATGCCTGCTTGTGCCCCAGGGGGACCGCAAAGTGCATTCTGATAGAGAAGCACTCTAGTAGGTCCCTGCTTGTGCCCCAGGGGCACTGTACATTGCACGCAATGGAAACAAACATCACTCCCTTTACGGGCGTGTCTTGGAGCGATGTCAAGGAGCGGTGGCGTAACATATAAAGCTGCCGACGTTGGAGCTGGAGAGCAGAGTTCGATCCTCGGCTTGGGCACAAGGTCCGCGTGGGCTGTATTAAACAAAAATAATTTATAGGAGGTGGGTTGTATTAATCACAAATAATTAAACAGTCTGAGCTGAGTGAGGAGAGAAAAATAAAACAAGCATTTTCAATGCAAAAGTATGAGTAGGTTGTGAAAAATAAAACAAGCATTGGCAATGTATGGGGGTGTGAGAAGGCATCTGAAGAAAGTAGTCTGTGCAGTAAAGGGACCAATAGCCGTGGAAGGACACAAATGAAGAACATGTCCATCATAAGGAGGGACTAACAAGCCTACAACCAATTGGAAGGCACCATTTAAGACACTAGCCAATGACAATGATGGGTGGAGAGTGGGTGGAGCTTATATACACTATAGTGTATACAGCATGTCTCAACGAGACAGTGCAAGCACTGCCTAGGCGAGACCTAAAAAGTCACAAACACACAGAGAGACATAAATACGCACAGGGAAAAAGAGAAAGTTATAAAAATAATTAAATAAAGGGCGGGATTGTGAAGTGGGTGATCAGAAGTAGGTGGATTTGGTAGGATTGAAAAGTTGGGAAAGAGCAGGCAGGAGAAAGCTAGGCAGAAGGAGGTAAAACAAAATGGCCGCGCGGTTGTGGTGCTGTTTGCACTAATTTGTCAGTGCGGATCGAGCTACCAGCAGTAAATCACAGCGTGAGCAGCACCAAGTGCATTTTCTGCCCATTTGCAGAGCTCCCAGGAACTCAGGGCGTTTTTTGGGTAACTCCACAGACAGACACTCCAGGAGCGGCGCACACTCCTAGCTGTCAGCAGCCTGCAGGTGGCGCTGGTGTCTGGAGTGTATTCATAACAAGCTCTCTGGAAATAACTGTTTGTACTGAGTCACATTAAGGGCACACATTTTTGGGCCCATATCATGGGTCGCATTAAGGGCACACTTGCATGATATCTTGTGCACATCCACAGAGTGTTCTCATGCAGTGTTAAATATTTCGGGATACTGCCACCTTCTCCATGCTCAGACCTTGGGAGTCCAAATTGTCCCAGTAAACCTGGCCAAGGGCATTACCATGGATTTCTTCGTAGAGTTCATGACATAATCAACCACGGAGTACGGGAATTATGAATTATCTCTGAATTTATAGACTGATATTCCCTAAACATTCAAGGAAAATGAATGTACTAAAAGGGGTGTGAAGTAAGGGAATGAAAGAGGGTTAAAAACAGGCCGAAACAGCAGACAGAGCTATTTTTCATGCAGCTTAGATTACTTGAGCAGGTGTAGGGGCCATGTAGAGTCTAGTTGAATCTTACCTAGGACATGAACGTAAGGGCAAACTGCTGTGAGGTTTTCCTTATTTCTGTTTCTGGGGCCCTCTTTTACCATTCATGTATTCATTCAATATACATGTATGCAGGCTTGCCTTTGGCCCGGTATACTACCCCACACTTCACAGAGTTTCTAAAGTGGGTGTCGTGGGGATTTCTTCCTTTTTGAAGAGCAGGGCATCCCAGGGCTCGGTCATTCCTGGTTTGCTGGCAGCCTTCCTTGGAGCTGTCGGGTGCCGCGTGGCTCTTCCCTGAGCCTTACCCTGTTCATCGTCTATATGGATCCACTGGCAGAAACTGTACGCCCTTTCGGGGTGTCACTCGTTTCTTATGCTGATGGTCCCCAGCTGCTGATATCCCTCTCCCCCGATCCCAGGAAGTGGCCAGATGGTTGGCCGACTGTGAACTCAAGCTCCATGAAGACAAGACTGAGGTCATGGTTTTGGGTAATAACATCAGTGAGAAAGTTCCAACTCCTCTGCTGGATCGTCTCGAGGGACTCCCTAGTCCTAAAGGTGTGACAAAGAGCCTTGGACTGTGGCTAGACTCTAGTCTCACACTGGAGTACCAAGCAAACAAATCTTGCGACGGGTGGCTTTGGTATCCTTAAACTTTAAAAACTAAGGTTTTAAGCCTGCTCCCATTTTTAGCTAAAAGATTAATTGTCCAGGTCCTCAGCATCTCTCGCCTTTACTATGGCAATGCGCTTCATCTTGACTCACCACAGACCACACAGAATGCTGCTGTCCGGCGTCTTATGAATTGTCCGCGGCACACATCTGGAAAAAGGCCCTGAAGGCTCTTCAGTGGCTTCCAGTGGAGCAGCGCGCTCCATTCAAGGCCCAATGCCCTCTGCATAGATCACGTTACAAGAGAGGCCCCACTCTTAAGATCTCCGGATATTCCTGGAAGGTCACTCAGATCCTCTTCTTCTCACTTGTTGCAAGCTCCTGAGTTCAGCAGATCTCACAGGGGGGCTGATCTTTTTCCCATCAGGCCCCCAAACTTTGGAGCACTTTTTCCCTTGAGCTACACCAGTTGTCTAGTGAGCGCTCCTTTCGTAAGGCGTTGAAAACCTGTCTTTACAGTAATTACCCCTTGATAGTGAGCTGGCAACAATGAAAACTGTTCTAGCTCTGGGAGGCCTTCGGGGAGCTATGTGTATTGTAGGTGACAATAGGTTGATAGTGCAATAATAGTTCACATGGCATAGATTCAATATTCATGCAGCATAATATTTAGAAAGAAACATAATAGATTGAAATCACAATCCCAAGGCTTGATTTCCTAAAATAACTATAGGAGCGTGACATTTGCACAGTTTGAGTAATTACCAAATGTCAGCAAAACGTCATGAATGAAATACAAATCTGAGATTTTGCACAATAGTTTAGGGTGAAATGCTTACTCAAGTACATTTTTGGCACAAGAAAGCATTTAAACAAAATCACAACAAACAACGGCTTGTGTTCTGTTGTTCCAGTGTGTTTGCGACAAATTGCATGTAAAAGCTCAGTGTTCAAATTGGTGTCATTTCAGTAATGTTCCATAAATGTTCGCAAATTTCCTATTTCACAAACTGGGCAAATATTTTTGCACAGGCCTAATACTAATATCAAGAAACAGAATGTAAGAGCTGTACTTGGGCCTGTGTGATTTCACACAGTGGAATTACTGACCCTGCTGATGCTAGCTATATGCTGCTTGGAACAACACTTTCAGGGTCTGATTCACAAAGGTAAACTTACACGTTTGTGTACGTTTACTGTTAGAAATTGTGTTTCTGGTTGGCAGAGGTATGCACCCTGTCCAAGCACGAACCACAATCCTAGTCAGGGTAAGTCACAACTCACCCTCTGGTAGCTTGGGACTGAGCAGTCAGGCTTAACTTAAGAGGCAATGTGTAAAGTATGTGTGCAACACATCATACAGTTAAAAACAGTACAACCACACAAAATATTCCACACCTAGTTGGAAGAATAGCTCTTAATTTAATAAGTAAAACAAGACCAAAATGACTCAAATGTAATAAGTAGAAGTCAAGATAATAATTTTTAAAGAATAAAAATAGCACTTAGAAGCAATAAGCACCTATGGGGTTAATTGGCTGCACTGGACCGGAACAAAGTCAAGATTTCAGACCGACTGCAATGGATCTTGAGCTGGGCTCAGGACCCATGCAGGGCCCGCTGAACAAAATTACCTTGATCCTAGTCGCAAACAGTGAGATGCGGGGTGTAGCTGAGCGTTGCTTTGATGTCGATCCCTCAGTCGGGCGATGAGTGGATTTTCTCTACACCATGATGGCGATGCTTTCTTTCCGAAGATGAGGCGCCGGTTGCGAGATGTGTTGGTTCCAAAGCCGAGGCACCGGTTGCGAGATGTGTTGGTTCCACAGCCGATGCACCGGGTATCTCCACGCAATTGAGGGGATGTGCCGATCAACTCTCTGCAGTTGTGGTGTAGCAGTGGTTCTGATGCAGCGGTTCTGATGGCGATGCCCTGGTTCCAAGTGTGATGCACCTGTTCTTTTCCAGTAACAGTGGTGATGCATCAATTCAGCTCTTACAGCAGAGGAGGCATCAGTTCTGCTGGAACAATCACCTCTGTCCACTTCCAATGACCCAGGCACAGGAGCAAGATGGAAGACATTGATGTGCCGGAGCCTTGAGAACAGGAGGCTAGCCCTTAAAGTCACTCTGGGTTTAAGTGATGAAGGTCCAGTCAGAGAGAGCAGCAGGGCAGCACAGCAAGGCAGCAGTCTTCCAGAGCAGCAGTCCAGCAGAGTGGCAGTCCTTAAGCACAGCTGTTCTTCTTGGCAGATTGGTTTCAGGCCCAGAAGTGCACAGAGTTGGTAGAGTCAGAGGCCCAGTACTTGTACCCAGTTGTGCCTTTGAAGTGCGGTTGCTTAAAAGAGGGGTTTTTGAAGTACACAGAGTGCCTTTCCTCCTGCCCTGGCTTCAAACTCACTACGAGAGGTATGCAGCCCTTTGTGTGTGTGGACAGGACATAGCCTATTCAGGTGTAAATATGAGGTTGTGCCTAGCTCCTCACTCCCATCCTCTCAGGAAATTGCATGAAGTCACGCCTAGACTTCCTTCGTGTGTGACTGTCTAGACAGAATACACAAAGCCCAGCTGTCACCCAGCCCAGCCAGTGATCAGAGACAGGTAGCAGACACCAAATAGCTAAGAGCAGGACAATGCCTAACTTTCTAAAAGTGGCATTTTCAGAATAGTTAAAACAAATCCAACTTCACCATTACAGAAGATTGATCATTACCATTCCATAGATACTAAACATGGCAACTCTACCTTTTCTCAATTCGAAATTACAGTTTATTTAATGTAATAAGGAATACCTACTGTTAACCTATGAGAGGGGTAGGCCTCTCAGTAGTGAAAAAGAAGTTTGGGAGTTTTTCAATACCATGACATGTAAAACTTAAAAACACATGTCCTACCTTTTAGTTATATAGCACCCTTCCCTATGGCCTACCTAGGGTCTACCTTAACAGTGACGTATATGTAAAAAAGGGGAGTTTTAGGCCTGGCAAGAACTTTAACATTCCAAGCTGACATTGCATTTTAGAACTGCACACACAGGATCTGCAGTGACAGGTCTGAGACATGGTTAAGGGGCTACTTAGGTGGGTAGCACATTGAGTTCTGCAGGCCTATTAGTAGCATTTAATTTATAAGACCTGGTCACAGGTAGTGCACTTTACTAGGGACTTAGAAGTAAATTAAATATGCCAATTGGGTATGAACCAATGCTACCATGTTTAGAGGAGGGAGCACATGCACCTTAGCACTGGTTAGGGGCTCAGATTCCTAAAGCCAACAAAAACAAGGTCAGAAAAAGAGGAGGAGAAAAGTTTGGGGTGACCCTTCAGAGAGGGCCATTTTCCAACATTTACTCTTTTTCGATATTCAAAAAACTACAGCTTAATAGTAACTTCATCAACATGGAGACTTAGCATTTGGAGAAGAGAGCTGTGCACATAATATACTCCTGAAGTTGCTATTAAATTTCAGTTTTGTGTTTACTGAAATATAGTAAACTTACATAAAGTGTAAGTTTACCTTTGTGAATCAGGGCCTCAGAGTCTGTCCTTTCTTTTCCAAGCATGCCTGAAGGCTGAGAAATTGCTCACTTGTGATCGGGTTGGTGTGTTGCAGACCTTTCCAGGAACATCCTTGTCAGACCATGACTTTAGGCCCGATTTGATTTTGGTGGACAGGGTTCTGTGACATAGTAGCCAGTCTGCAAAACAGACAGTCCACCCATGCTGTTTAGAGTCTAGAGGACTGTCATGTTTCACTGTGAGGTGCCCCTGCTGGCTCTTCCATCGGAAACCTGAGAAAGGGAGGTCTTAGATCAAAACCCCAAGGGTGTGGTCACTGGCCCTCAAGAGTGAGAAATACCCTCCGTGGGTGATCGCAGGCACCAACTCGACAGTTACTGAAATGAGGAACAAAGTAGTGAGCTGACGCAGTGGCATTTATTTTGGAGTGGCGTAGTTTATTTAACTAACACAAGCATGCTACATATATGAAACAATGTTCACGTTGTCTTAGACTAAAACATCAGCAAAAACCTGGCTTCACTCTGCCAGGGAAAAGCATTTGAGCATCACAGCACACACTTTTATGCAATATACTGGCTAAGGATGAATGATAAGATGGATCAGTTAGAGAGAGAGAGAGACGCTTAATGATTAATGACACGATGTATTTAAACCCTAGGAAGGTTTAGATGTTCATTGTAATGCATTCTTTTTGCAGATAATCATTTGAAATACAGCTATGTCTGTGAATAAAGATCTAGGTGGCTAAAACATTTCATGGTGACTACATTTGCTACG
Organism: Triturus cristatus; assembly: GCF_964204655.1. Taxonomy (NCBI): domain Eukaryota; kingdom Metazoa; phylum Chordata; class Amphibia; order Caudata; family Salamandridae; genus Triturus; species Triturus cristatus. The sequence goes on along the minus strand of NC_140593.1, from coordinate 7,820,250 downwards.
GCTAAGACCTTGAAAACATGTTTAAGACAACTTAAATGGAAGCAAAAGCTATTCTAGGAAAGCATAGTGCCCAGAGGCAACCTCAATTTAAGACAACTAATCCTTAAAACTTAATTATTAGAAGCTGAAATGCAAGGGAATGGGTGTGGATCAAAAATGCAGAGCTAAGGAGGATATCTTTAAGAGATAAAGGAAAATCCCCAAAGAGGGGGATGTTCTACCTGAAATAGGCTGTAAGGTCCCAAATCAGATAGGATAGGCAGCCGGCTGGAGAACAGGCCTGTGGACAGCACAGAAAAGTTCTACCTTCCAACTGTCGTGTTGGATCTTAAATATCTTGATATGGGGAACCAGGGGTGGACCTGACGTATTTTCTGACGCCTTTGCCAACAGGTGGCTTGACCGCATGTGTTCCAAGATACAGGAAAGGGTCAACCGCATGTGTTCCAAGGCCGTGGGTGGGGTAAGGTGGCCAGGTGGCACAACAGTTGATAGGTCATGCCTGACCGCAACGTATAAACAAAGGAAATGTTGTGATCACGTACATTTCTTACAGTATGCATGTGACCAGCACCCACAAGGCAGGTGCAGTTTTTCATCAGACATTGCGGTTTATCTTGAGCAAGCTAACTTCCAAAAATAGGGTTTCAGTGATGATAAACAATGTCAACTTGTACCAGCTGAGTTTCTGTCTACGTGGGGGTGTGCAATGGCCTTGTAACGGTGGAAAGTTACTGTGTTTTTCTAGTGGCTTGGGCTTCCTCGTGTTTTCTGGTGCAACTGAAATGCAACTCTGGAAACCCTGGGCCTAGTAACTTCTGAATGTTACATACTGATATCATGGGGTGGTGGCCTTTGGGCCTTGGGCCTCCTATTTGGGCTTATGTACGTTGGGTTCTACAGGTGCTATGGACTTCTATGTGTCTTACTATGCTCAGTGGGAATATGGTAACTTAGCATGTTAGTAGGTTTTGTGTCGGGGAGCAGAAGCCTGACATCAACACTTTATTTTGTCAGGGTAGGTTAGGGAATGGCATTTAAGTTATTAAATGGTGGCTCGAGACCCTCCATCATCTCCCTCCTCTTGTTCATTCAACATGAACACATGCCTAAGTGAATATCTGCTGACAAGTGGTGGTCTCTCGGCTATCGGTGAAATCCATGGGGTGTCGTTAACATAGCATTCAATGTTATCGGGGAGTTGTCCTAGCTGCCTGGCCGCTCCCTCATCAGTCTCTGTACTCCACTGCGTATAGCCTGGGGCTGGCTCCCTGATCAGACACTCATACCGAACAGCATCAGGGGTATTGTTGTATGTATTTCTGGCTGGTGGGAGCGGAGGTGCCGTAGGCACACCATGGCGTGAGGCGATGAGGGGTAACTCTATCATTGGTACTTGTACTCCAGACCCATCCCCGGGAGGCCTATCCATATCTTCATATTTGGGTGTCTGGTAAATCCCTGTGCTAGCGTAATTTATCCCTACAGCCTTTGTGCTCAATTTCCTAATACAATGACTCCCTATCTGAAAGGCGCAACACAGAACCAACATAATTCCAACTACAGGTATTACTAGTTTCAGTATGGCTGTTAGCCAGGATGGCATCCAGTCAAAGTCAAACCAGTTCACTGGGATAATGTCCGCAGGGGCACCTCCTTCGTCGATCATCTTCTTTCCCAAGTTCGACAACTCCTCAATGGCCCTTGCAATTGATCCGTTGTCCTCGTCGTTTCCTGGTATGAACGTGCAGCATGACTTCCCTATTTTGTGGCACAGACCACCCTCCTTGGCGGTCAGCATGTCCAGGTAGTAGCGGTGCTCCAAGACCATCTGTCTGAGGGGACGCAGCTCTTCCCTAATTGCATTGAGCCCATCCCTAGTACTGTTGATGGCCTTCATAACCTCATACCGGGTGACTTCCAGCCAGCGGGCATTCGCCTTTGTTTGAAATAAGGGAAATGCTCCTCCAAAAAATAGTTGGGCGTCGTTGAAGAGGCGGAATTCTTGGGGAATGTTACGATGTGTCTCTGTTGCGAAATATTCAGCTGATCTCCTGTGGCGGTGCAGGAATGTAACATCCCCTGTCATTGGATGTGACAGTATGTGGGAGACGTTCGATGCTGGTACCACCAGATGTATCTCGTGCAGAGTTACCAATGAACACAGTCCGAGCCATTGAGGAGGAAGTTGAAAGTACAGGTGTTCACCGCAGGCCCAATAGTAGTCCATCAGGGTGGAGGTGCCGTACTGCATATCGAAATTGAATATTGTAGAGTTACAGTCTGTGTTACGCCCAACAGAGACGGAGCCATTGCCTATGAAGCAAAGAGAAGGATTTTTAAGTTTAAATGCCTTTTTATGTTTGTACAGTCTGTCCCCACCCCAGGTGTATCGGCTCCCTGCCTCCTTCCAAATTTGTGCACAGTCCTCTTCTACATCCCAATCAATATTTTCCTCCCACTCTGTTTCGCCCGACCATGGGGGGCCCAGGGATGCTGCTTTGCAGTATATGTTGGTAGGATCCTCCCACTTATCGTTGTAATATACTCGGGCTAGTACTGCCAGGAGCGTTCTGTTCTGGCATGGACAGTCTGGGCCAGGGAAATTCCCCGGGTGGGAGTGGTGATGGAGGTGCGGTAGTGTGTCACAGTCCGCATAGGGTGTTGAAATTGACATGTAGCGTGCTTGCCTATACAGCTCTGCTCGCCGATCCATATTGGGTCTATTTCTCTTGATCTTTGCTTGTATCATCCGCTCTATGTCCCATTTGTCAGAAGTGACCTTAAATATCACATTGTTGTTGTCCCATTCCGATATGTTTACAATTCCAACCCATATTTCAGCCCCTCCTACTAGCTGCACTAACCCCTCAATGCGGCAAAGGTAAAGGTGTAGCAAGCACATCACTGTTTGTGGTGGGACCTCTTTAGGGAAAACTAGTCTGTCTGCACCAACTGCGTGGGGGACATATGAACACACATAGCAGGACTCGTTTGACATTCTTTTCCCTATGGCTGTCATGTCCCGGTACCATGAATTTTCTTCCAGGGAGGAGTGGACTGAATGTTCTCTTATGGATTGGGGTAGGCTGAGCATAGGCCCGAGGCCTTCCTGTATCGTCACGAGGTGTTGGAACGTTTTAAATGGCATTCCCTTAGGCTTGTGTCTCGGGTCGATAGGGAGACCATGGATGACCCAGTGTTTTGTGGCTCTCCCTATATATGGGGAGATGGGGGCGAATCTGCGGGCTCTGTGACGGCGGGACGGGTGTCCATGGGCTACTCGTTTTTCCGTCAGATTGGCAGTCTTATCCCCAGTGTTCCCTTTGTCGTCTTGTACTACCATTGGGGGCTCGGGAGGTGAAGTGGTGTGTACGTTACTGGCTCTAGAGGCTGGGAGTTCAGGGCCTGTCGTGTGGTGTGGGGCTGTGTCTTTGTTTCTGGAGAATCCTATGCTATGTGTCGTGATATCTGTGTTCTGTGTGACCGCTGGTGCAGTTGCTGGTGTTGTAGGTAACATGGCATCAGTGGGTGCTCCTGTACCACTATTGCTTACAGCATGATAGCTCCTTACAGCAAGGAAAAAGATATACCAATTAAATGTAGCTAGCGCCACTCCAATGATAATACAAAACAGTACCATAGACAGTATACATATCTTTGCTTCGCGGCCACTGTATTCGTGGATCAGCACGTGAGTGTCCTCATCCTCTTCCTCCACAGTGGAGGGACAGCCGCTATCTTCGTTCAGGGGGACGCTGGCCATTTCTATTTCCTCAGTTAGTCCATTGTCTATTGTGGCGGCGGGGCAGGGTCGAGCCGGACGTCTTTCCTGTGGATCCATGCCTTGCGCTCCGCTATCCGGACAGCCGTTGGGGATGAATCTATTACTCTGAAAGGTCCTTCAAATTTGGGATCCTTCCAGCGCCGGACGTGCTTTCGGATAAAGATCAAAGTTCCAGGACGTATTGGTGGGAGCTCCGGATCGATGGGGCCCTTCTCCTTCCTCTTGGATACCTGTACAGAAAGGAACTGCGCTGCGCGGGTTAGTGAGCACAAGAATTCGTAAAGCTCAGCTTTAACAATCTCAGAAGATGACTCGCTATCCGTTTTGGGCCTTGTGGGAGGGACAGTTACATTGATGGATCGTCCGGTGACAAGTTGGTGGGGCGTGAGGTGGTGATCCGAACTTGGGGAGTTTCTTAGTGAGAAGAGGGCAAGTGGGAGGCAGTAGAGCCACTTTTTACCGATGGTGGCGCTGATTTTGCTTATTTTGTTCTTGAGTAGGCCGTTAAGGCGCTCACAAATGCCGTTGCTTTGGGGGTGGTAAGCAGATGTCAGTTTGTGTCTGATGCCTAGCATCGTGGTCAGGGAGGAGAAGATGGCATTTGAAAAATGACTTCCGTTATCTGTTCGGATGGCCTCAGGGATCCCGAAGCGGGAGATAACATCACGGAGCAGGAATGTGGCTGCTGCTTTGGCATCGCAGTGGACGCATGGTCCAGCTTCGATCCAGCGTGAGAAAGGGCAAACTACAACAATGAGATATCGATAGTTTTGACATCGATCAATCATATCGACATAGTCGATATGGAGCTCTTTGAAGGGGCCAGAGGGTTTGGGGATGGTGGAAGTGACTGTTTTGAGAGTCGGATTTGGTGAGTATTGTTGGCAGATGAGACATTTATTGACGAAGAGTTGTATTAATTCGTAGGCGTTGGGAATGAACCAGTCTGCCTGCAATGTAGTGGACATGTTATCTCGGGAGACGTGAGCAGGAAGGTGGAGTTGGTCTAGCGCCACCTGCAGTAAGGCTAGCGGCATAACGGGCTTTCCTGACATCGTTTGTCTGTAAATGAAATCTGCAGGGTCCTGCTGTACTCCCCTCTTTTTCCATAACTCTTTCTCTTGATGTGGTGCACTTTCCTGTATTTCCCTGAGGTGCAGTTGTGCGATCTTGTCGTATTGCTGTGTGTTGTCCATAGGACAGGCAACGGTCGAGTCCGGTGTCTCGTTAGTCGTGCCTGTGTGTAGCTGTGAATCTAAACTGTCTTGGTGTGTGTCTGTCTGCTGTATCGGGGCTTGGAAGTCATCATGCGTGGAGACCTGGTCAGCCGGTGGCAGTGCTTGGGCAAGGAGGATAGGTGTGTTATGAGTGTGTGGCCACATTACAGGTGGGGGGCCTCTGGCGGCCGCTTTGGCTGCCCAATCTGCCAGAGCATTCCCTCTGGAGACAAAGTCCTGTCCATTGGTGTGTGCAGCACACTTGACAACAGCTACCTCAGCTGGAAGTGTCAGAGCTTCAATCAATTCTTCTAACAATTGCTTGTGACATACAGGTGTTCCGTCTGATTTGAGAAATCCGCGCCTTTTCCAGCGCAGTATGCTTGAATGTGTTGTAGTTGTGACGTATGCAGAGTCCGAGTATACTGTGATGCGGTCGTCGGCCCCATGTTGTAACGCTGCAATTAATGCCGCCAACTCGGCAGCTTGGGCTGAGTAATGTGGAGGCAATGTTAATTGCTGCATTATACAGCGTATAGAGTCAGAGGACTCGTGCTGCTGGGCCCGAACTACTGCTGCTCCGGTGTACCTGATCCCTGTCTCTTGGTCGATGGTAGAGGACCCATCAACGAAATACACAGTGCTGTCTGGTAGTGGGTCCTCTTTTGCTGCTCCTGACTCATCTGGAGAGTACGTGGCGCAGTCATGAGTGTCATCGTCTGAGGCTGCAATGGGATGGGCAAAAAATGTAGCAGGGTTCACCGTGTGACATTTGACGACTTTCAGGGAGGGTAATGATAATATTACTTCATATCCTGACACTCTTTGTGTGGTTAACGTTGTCTTGGCTTTTTGAATTATGGCGAAGACGGCGTGTTCAGTGTATAGTGTCAGGGGGGATCCCATGACTATGGGGGTGCTCTTTTCTACAGCAAAGGCGGCGGCAGCAAGAGCCTGCTCACAGGGGTAATGACCCTTCATGACAGAGTCCAGCATGCCACTAAAGTACGCAATGGGTTTGTGACCCATAGGGTACTTCTGGGCAAGCACAGATGTCATGACCTGACCATTGCAGTGGGTGAACAGGTAGAATTCTTTAGTGTAGTCAGGTGAACCCAACACTGGTGCATTCGTTATTTCATCTTTTAGCTGTTTGAAAGAGGCTGTCATGTCTGGGGACCAGTTTATCTTGTTGCGTCTGTCTTTAGCTGCTTTAACAGCTTTCAGCAAAGGGGCTGTTATTGTTGTGAAGTCAAAGACCCATTGTCGGACATAGTTGACCAGTCCAAGGAATTTCTGCATGTCTTTTACAGTTTGGGGTTCTGGCGTTCTATTTATGGCATCAACTCTATCTGGCGTGACTCGTCTCCCTGAGGCTGACAGTATTTGGCCTAGATAGTGTACTTCTGTTTGGCAGTACTGGAGTTTGTTCCTATCCACTTTGTAACCTCTGTCGGCTAAGGTGTGGAGCAGAGCGATGGTGTCTACTCTACATTGCTGTTCCGTGGTGCTGCAGAGCAAAATGTCGTCAACATACTGCAACAAGGTGCTGCCGCATTGGAAGTTGGATAGGTCTTCTCTGACAGCCCTGTTGAAGACGCTAGGGGATTCGCAGTATCCCTGAGCTAGACGGGTGTATGTCATCTGGACCCCTTTGAACGAGAATGCCAATAGGTACTGGCTGTCTGGGTGAAGGGGGACGCTAAAAAACGCATTTTTCAGGTCTATTACGGAGAAATATTTCGCGTTCGGGGGAATGTTTGTCAGGATGACGGAAGGGTCTGGGACAATGGGAAACTCGGGTATCACTATGTTGTTTACGGGACGGAGGTCATGTACGAGACGCCATTGGTTGGTCTTACCCTTCCGCACCGGAAAAAGACAGGTGTTGCAACAGGAAACGCATGGGTATATTACCCCTTGGTCAAGCAGGGCCTGTATTGTGGGAGCTATGCCTTCTTCTGCTTCCTTTGACAATGGGTACTGTTTTATTCGTGGTAATATTGCTCCGACTTTTAAAGTTATCTTAAATGGAGCGGCAGAACGAATGAGACCTACATCATTGGGGCCGGTAGTCCACAGGTGTGACGGAATTTGAGCTAAGTCTTCCTCGCGCACTGAATCAATTTTTGGAGGGGCAGTGGGTGTTCTTTTCTCTACTGTCACTGAGAGGGGCACCTCATACTGGTACAGAATCTCTGTCATGGGGCACTGATCGGGATCGCTAAAGAGCTGGTCGTCTGAAATGTCTCTCACCTGGTGTCCGGGCTCAATGAATATCACACAGGCCCAGGAACGCATATAGTCGTCACCTGCTATGAACGCCCCATATGTCGGTGTAATATGGAGGGCAAGTAGGCCTAAAATCATGCTTGTGTCTGATATCTGGGCGTTCCTGGATTGTGGGCGGAAGAGGAACTCCTTTGGGAGCTGAACTGTGCGGTCATGCAGCTCTGGGGTGTTGGCCACAACGATATGTACTGCAGTGGAAAATGCTTGCTCGTCTACAGGGCGAGCTCGTATGTGGGCTGCCAAGGAGGAATCAACGGCGAGTGCCATCATCCTTGCCAAGGGGGTGCCTGGTATCGAGCAAATCATAGTTCCATTGTCATGGAAGTGTATGGACATGTTTAATTTTGTCATGAGGTCGCGCCCCAGAAGGTTCACTGGAGAGCGGGGGGAATAAAGCAGTGGCTGTTCCAACACCCGGTCTCCTATTTGTATGGGCACTGGTTTGGTGAAAGGGACCCTTTCTATTGCCCCAGAGAATCCCTGTGTGTCCGCTACTTGGCTGGAAATGGGCAGAAGTCCGCCAGTGATGCAGGAGTACGTGGCGCCTGTGTCAATGAGAAAGCTGTATGTTTCGTTGTTTATCGTGACCAGGACGGTGGGGTCCTCTTCACCGCTCATGGTGCATGACAAAACTGGGCACACAAGGGTTGTCTGTGGGCTGGCCTAACAAGTGTACCCCCCTTGTTGGTATTGGTGGGTGGTGCTTTGTGGGTACGAATTGTTGGGTGTAGACGCGACTATGATACCCCCTACGGGTGTCGAACTGGGGCCTTGGGGCATCGCTTGGTATGTAGGTATCTGCTGTTGTTGAAGCATAGGGGCATGTAATGTAGCTTGTGCCTGTTGCATGGGGACCAGTTGTTGTGGGGGTGCCTGTTGAATTTGTGCCATTACTGGCGTTTGTAGTTGTGCTAGCTGCATGTTCTGCAGGGGGACAGGTTGGGCGTGGGTGTACTGTAGTTGGTGTTGCTGCGGGTATGACTGTTGTTGTTGGAACTGTTGTCGCATCGGCTGTGATTGGCCCCTAATTTGGTCCATGGACTTAGTACGACAGTTTCTTTGTATGTGGCCTTGTTTGTTACAATAGAAGCAAATTGTCGGTCCTGACTGCTGTTGAGTTCTCTGCTGGCCCATACCATTACTCCTGCCTCGCATGCCCGTATTATTGCTGTTCATACCGTAATACTGTTGCTGGTCGTTATGATGGTGCTGTTGTGCAGCAACGTTTTGCCCTTGGAGTTGCTGTGGCGTTTGTACATACTGTACTAGTGGCAGGGGCTGGGGCTGCACTTGGGGCATGGTATGTTGTATCGGCGCTTGCACATACTGTATGGCTGGTTGTTGTACTTGTGGCTGTTGTGGCTGTGCATATTGTACAGCAGGCTGCAGCACCTGTTGCGGAGTATATTGGGTATTGGTGGTGAGCACATTTTGAGCGGCTTGGGGAAATGTGGTGACGGCTGTCATTTGGTTCACTGGAGCGGCCAACATGACAGTATCCACAGTGTCTCTCTTTTTGTTAAGCTTCTGCTGCACCAATTTTGCAGCTGCATTTTCTATGGCAAGTTGCCTATTTTTTTCCTGTTCTATCTTCTTTTTGCAAAAATGTATGATGTGGTCTTGTATTTCAGGCCATGGCTTTGCTTCCATGGCAACTACGCCATCTAATTTTTCCTGTACTTCCTCTGGCAGGCCTCTCTTAACCATGTGATAAAAAAGTCTGCTGTTCCCCCCCGTGGTATTCCAAGAGTCGCCTAATTCTTGGTGCCACTTTTCCTTCATCCTAGAGATGAAGGTAATCGGGTCCTCATTTACTTGCATTGTTAATGACATGAGTGACCCAATGTCTGGGACATCGGGGTATTTTAGTGTCAGTTTTGTCCAAACCCCCGCTCTTATTTTGTCAAAGGGTTCTCCGTCGTATGTTGTGTCATTCATAGTTATCAGTCCGTTACTGATACTTTTAAAAATTTCTTCCGCTTCTCTCCCCATGAGGGAAATGAGCAAACTTTTCATATCGCCTATCCCTGGAACTGTGCCTGTTGTATTTTTCTCTAGGGCCACTATCCACTTGCCTGCACCCTCCGTGAGGGGGGGGAGGTTCTTTTTAATAGCTTCTCTTTCTGCAAACAACCAGCAGTGATATATTGGGGGGTCCTGCTTCCTCTTGTACAAGAGTGGCATTTGGCGAGCAAATCCCGCATCTTGAAGCGTTGGTCTCGTGGTGTCATACCGTCTGGCATATTTCTGCCATATTTTTAAACTGGCTCGCATGTAGGCATAATCCCAATCCTCATCCCCTGCACCTTGCAGGATGCATTCTACGGCTGTAGCCAGATGCTGAGGTTCAAAAGACCCGTCTCTGGGCCATGGGAGCATCTGCGGGGCCAGAGACTCCGTCCAGCCAGCCAGGTCGTCCGTGAAAGGGTTGACAGCATAATCTGAACCCTCTCCTGCTTCTACTATTTCGTTGGGAGTCATGCCATTGTTCTTTTGTAGGGCATGTGAGCTACAGAGGAGCATGCTGTTACCTTTCTTGTGTCGAGTGTTGCGCATGGAAACGGCACCAGTGACATCATAGCTGATGTAGGCGTCAGTGACAGGGAAGTCATTATCAGGGAAGTCATATACGGTGTCATCGGGGCGCCCGTGCGTTCCTAGTATCCTAAGGTTATCTACTTCTGTGAGTCTAGGCTTCCGTTTTCCCCCTGTATCCCTTGAACTCGTCAGTCCCTGAGCCGTTTGGTGGAAGGGGTTTGTATTTGTCGCCGCCCGTGGTTGGCCGGACGATCGTACCCTAGTTGTGGCGGGTGGTGGGGCGAATGAGTTTGCCACAGGTGCCGTAGTTTGTGGGGAAAGTGAGGGCATTGGTGCTGCTGCCTGCGGGCGTGGGGACTGGCCGGCGTGGCCTGTTGCGTTATTCCCGCTTGTGCCCTCAAAGGCCCCCAAAGGTGTCGTCACCTTGCCTGTGGAGGGGTCCGTAGTTCCCGGGGGTGGAGGGTCGGTGATCTGTTGTTCAGTACAGCCTAGTGTCCCATCCTCCGCTATGGCTGTGGAAGTATGTTTTTGCACGTGTTGTGTTGTTGGAATACGTGTCGGTGTTTGAGCGGTATATTGTTCCGGGCGGGCCAGGATCAGTGTCTCAGTTAATCTGTCATTAATTTGTTCCAATCTTAGCGACATGCGTCGTATTGAAGGAACTATTGAGTCTGGCTCGAGGCGGTGTAGCACTGGGTTGCCAAAGAATTCTGTGGCGGCGTATTCGGTCGGACTACATTCTAGGCTTTCGTGTGTGTTTGGGGCCGATCTCCATTGGTCATAATGGACTGGGGGTGGTGGCGGAGGGAGCCGCTGCCCCTTGCCCATCTGCTGTTGGACAGAGGAGAATGTGGTCATGTGGTCGGTGGTGTCAATGTTACAGAATGGCATGCGGTCTTGGAGCGTGGCTCCCTGCTCCTGGACTTGCGGAGCAGTTGCGTCACGGAGGGCGTCGAGGCGGGGATACAGTGAGTGGGGAGATGTAGTGGACGAATGATGCGATGATGTGTTGGAAGCGATAGATGACGCGATGGACGCATCATCTACATCTTCATCGCTTTCTTCGGTGTGTAGGGCAGAGGCAGCCGTGGGGAGGAGTCTTAATGTAAATTGCGCGTCTATTGGCCCTAGTAGGCCAGGTACTGCAGCGTGCAGTGTTGGACCGTTGTTGGAAGTGGGCGACGGGGGCTGGGCTGCTCCACCCGGGATGCTCGGGGATGGTCCTGTGATGGGGGCTGCTGTGGCTGACACTGTGACGGGGGAGCTTGGGCCACTGCTGGTGGCCGGTGGTGGCTGGGTAATACAATGATCGGTGGGAGGCGGAGGGGGCTCAGATGTTGCGTTGATATCGCAGGGGAGCTGACTATATCCTACCGCCGGCATGCTATTAGTGGTTGTCTGTAAGGTTAGTTCTTTTCCTTCTGTGGACGGGAGCACGGGATACATGCCACTAGCTTGATAGGGTGGGGGTGCCGAAGGGGCAGTGGGCAGGGTGGGCGTGTGCTCTTGCGTACTGTCTTTAAAGATGCGCCAGAGATCTAAAGTGGCCTTCCTTTTTTGCAGCTTGGTACCAGTGTATTTGGTGTTCAGGAAGGTGGTGGCGTGCTCCAGAATAGTTTTATTAAAGCTCCCTTCCGAGGGCCAAGGGTGGTCCATATTTTTTGTCAACTTATGGAGCTCCCTACTATGCTTTAGTATCCTTCCCTCTTGTCCGCCGAATACGCTCAGGACGTGCTGAAGGGGTGTCGCCATGGTGGGATATGGGTGCGGTCGCAGAATGTGTTCCTGGGGTGGTGTATCTATGCGCCCCTAGAGGTCTGGCACTAGTTCTGTACCTACCCCTTCGAGGATGCGGTCATATATACCGTTCTGTAATTCAATGTTTTGGGAGGGGGTGCACCCAGGGAATGTCAGCTGTCCGCCGAAGCAGGCGTCAGCTATTTTAGATTGGAGGGGATTTCTTGGCCAGAAACCTGATACAACTGTGGTCTCTCTTGGTGGGACCTCCAAAATAAAGAATATTTGAAACACAGTATGTGTTTTATACACAGTGGAACTCAGTATCCTACTCATAGGGCTAGTTAGTGCGTGTTTGTGTCACCTGTAGAGCAACGTGGAAATGGCGGGGGATGTGTGGCTGGAATACACGGGCTGCCTGTGTCTACGTAGTGAGGCTAGTTGTGGGGGCTGTTGGGGTCTGTGGAGTGTGTGTTCAGGGTGGTGTTACAGGCAGGGAGAGGCAGGTCTCTGATAAGTTCTTCACCTACTTCCGTACATACTATGTTGTACAGTATGAATCTTAGGTGCATTTCATCAGGCCCCCTGTAGTTTCCTTCTGGGGAAAGGTCGGGAAATTCGAGATTGTGGCGGGCAAAGGCAAGACGTATTTGGCTTTGCAGTGGGTTTCGTGGCCAAGAGGAGGTGAATACGGTGGGTAACTCTAAGCCTGGGGACAGCAACCGAACCCCTATGTAGATCCAGTCGGGTGTTCTGTGCACTGAGGTGCCAAATATTCGTTTGTCGTACACTGCATGGAGTGCCTGCATGGGGCTGTTATTTGTGTCGGACTCTAGGTAAATGACAGACCGGTATTACAGAGGTGTAGTGAGTAAAGGAGCACTTATTTGTTGGTTTGTTTGTGAGACTTGTTTGTGTAGTCGGCGGGGCGTGAGAATGCTGGTGCGAGAGATAGGGTTATTTGGCAAGGGTGCAACTAAGAGACCCCTGAGCCCCCCTTTTTGGCTATCATCGGCGAGAGCAAATGATAGACAAAATGTGAGGAGGTGGGCTGGGTGAAAAACCGTGCGTGTGAATGGAGAGACTGTAGCGAAGGCACCCAGTTGAAGGAAGGAAGGAAGGAGACTATCAGTGGGCAATGGAACATATGCGGGTGGGGGGTGGTGCAGGAAGTGTAGTACTGAACAGAGCGCACGCACTGAGGCACATGAAACAGCAAAAGGAGCTGGCACTGACACAATGAAAAGCACCTAATATGCACAGCACAACGCGGGAATAGGAAAGCACACAGGGGACGCGGGACAAAGAAGCGCAATACATTTTGAGACAAGGCGACAGAAAACATAAACAGAAGGGAAAATAATGAGAAGTCAAAAATAACAACGACATGGCAATCCCCAAATGAAAACATTGCAGTACACCCTGATCCCAAAATAGACCATGCAGGAGCCGTCGCGCTGGCAGTGGCGGGAGGATGGAGAGAGAGAGAGGAATGGGAGCTGGCAAGAAGATGAAAAAAGGGGGGGGGGGTAGTGGGGGGAGGAAAGAAAGGAAGAAAAAAGTGGAAGAATGAGTGCAAGGGAGAGGGAAGAAAGACAGAGGGGAGGTAGGGAAGAAATGCAGAGAAGGAGGATATGGGGGGGGGGCAGAGGGACAGAAAAGTAAGTGCAGGAGAGAAAGTTGCATGGGGGAGTCAGGGAGGGGAGGCGGAGTGAGGCAGAGGAACGGGCCGGAGCCAGGCAAGGAAGTGCGTGCTTGTTGGATCGAGAGATCTGCAAACACCACAAGGTAGTGTCCGGCGGTGGGTGGGTGTAGGGTGAGGCACCGGCAAGGGCGGCGGACGAGGGGTACGAAAAAGTGGCGCAGAGAGCCGAAGAAGAAGGGAGATACCGATAACCAAGGCACTCAACCCTTGCAAATAGAGATCAGGAGGGGGTGAAACAGGGGGATAGAGGCAGGTGGTCCCCATGGGTGATGGTGCGCCAGCAAGAGAAAAGATGGAGATTGTAGTGTCAGGGCGAAATCTATGTGTCCAGAAAAAGCAGGGGAAAAGCACGGTCTCACAGTCACCGAGGCGTGAGACACACACACTATGGCTCCACACACAGTGCTATCCTGTGTGCCCTCAAAAGCACGGTCTCACAGTCACCGAGGCGTGAGACACACACACTATGGCTCCACACACAGTGCTATCCTGTGTGCCCTCAAAAGCACGGTCTCACAGTCACCGAGGCGTGAGACACACACACTATGGCTCCACACACAGTGCTATCCTGTGTGCCCTCAAAAGCACGGTCTCACAGTCACCGAGGCGTGAGACACACACACTATGGCTCCACACACAGTGCTATCCTGTGTGCCCTCAAAAGCACGGTCTCACAGTCACCGAGGCGTGAGACACACACACTATGGCTCCACACACAGTGCTATCCTGTGTGCCCTCAATGATACAGAAATAGACGACTAACCGCAAGTCTGCAGGCGATAAAAAAATGAAAAGGAAGGCATGAACAGAAGAGAACGAAGCAGGGCAGGACCACACAGGAAGGAAAGAGAGTTCGAAAATCGTGACCAGAGAGAGAGTGCTGTAGGGTGTGAGGTGTGCCTCAGTCAGTGCCAACCGGCAGCGGTACTCGCAGGCAGCCAGGCGTGACCAGGGAAATGCAAGGGAAAAAAAAAACCTTGTCTTACCCGAGGTCTGTACTGGCGCCGGCGGACCCCCGACGGTGGCTCCTGGGGAAGCACTTCCTCCACCGCAAGCTGTGGTACGATGACACGTTGGGCGCCAGATGAGAAAGGGAGGTCTTAGATCAAAACCCCAAGGGTGTGGTCACTGGCCCTCAAGAGTGAGAAATACCCTCCGTGGGTGATCGCAGGCACCAACTCGACAGTTACTGAAATGAGGAACAAAGTAGTGAGCTGACGCAGTGGCATTTATTTTGGAGTGGCGTAGTTTATTTAACTAACACAAGCATGCTACATATATGAAACAATGTTCACGTTGTCTTAGACTAAAACATCAGCAAAAACCTGGCTTCACTCTGCCAGGGAAAAGCATTTGAGCATCACAGCACACACTTTTATGCAATATACTGGCTAAGGATGAATGATAAGATGGATCAGTTAGAGAGAGAGAGAGACGCTTAATGATTAATGACACGATGTATTTAAACCCTAGGAAGGTTTAGATGTTCATTGTAATGCATTCTTTTTGCAGATAATCATTTGAAATACAGCTATGTCTGTGAATAAAGATCTAGGTGGCTAAAACATTTCATGGTGACTACATTTGCTACGGCTAAGACCTTGAAAACATGTTTAAGACAACTTAAATGGAAGCAAAAGCTATTCTAGGAAAGCATAGTGCCCAGAGGCAACCTCAATTTAAGACAACTAATCCTTAAAACTTAATTATTAGAAGCTGAAATGCAAGGGAATGGGTGTGGATCAAAAATGCAGAGCTAAGGAGGATATCTTTAAGAGATAAAGGAAAATCCCCAAAGAGGGGGATGTTCTACCTGAAATAGGCTGTAAGGTCCCAAATCAGATAGGCAGCTGGCTGGAGAACAGGCCTGTGGACAGCACAGAAAAGTTCTACCTTCCAACTGTCGTGTTGGATCTTAAATATCTTGATATGGGGAACCAGGGGTGGACCTGACGTATTTTCTGACGCCTTTGCCAACAGGTGGCTTGACCGCATGTGTTCCAAGATACAGGAAAGGGTCAACCGCATGTGTTCCAAGGCCGTGGGTGGGGTAAGGTGGCCAGGTGGCACAACAGTTGATAGGTCATGCCTGACCGCAACGTATAAACAAAGGAAATGTTGTGATCACGTACATTTCTTACAGTATGCATGTGACCAGCACCCACAAGGCAGGTGCAGTTTTTCATCAGACATTGCGGTTTATCTTGAGCAAGCTAACTTCCAAAAATAGGGTTTCAGTGATGATAAACAATGTCAACTTGTACCAGCTGAGTTTCTGTCTACGTGGGGGTGTGCAATGGCCTTGTAACGGTGGAAAGTTACTGTGTTTTTCTAGTGGCTTGGGCTTCCTCGTGTTTTCTGGTGCAACTGAAATGCAACTCTGGAAACCCTGGGCCTAGTAACTTCTGAATGTTACATACTGATATCATGGGGTGGTGGCCTTTGGGCCTTGGGCCTCCTATTTGGGCTTATGTACGTTGGGTTCTACAGGTGCTATGGACTTCTATGTGTCTTACTATGCTCAGTGGGAATATGGTAACTTAGCATGTTAGTAGGTTTTGTGTCGGGGAGCAGAAGCCTGACATCAACACTTTATTTTGTCAGGGTAGGTTAGGGAATGGCATTTAAGTTATTAAATGGTGGCTCGAGACCCTCCATCATCCCCACCCCTGACGGCCCATCAGACTGACTGCTATATTTAGAGTGAGTGGTCAGTTGTCATTTTTTCTGTTTGGGATCACAAAGTAAACACAGGCACTCCAGAACAAAAAAAAACCTCTCAGGACGTGTAGGGAATTATTTATTTTTCCCCATAACAAGTGCACCCAAGGCATGGAAGTTACATGCCACCTGTGGACTGAAACACCTGTTGTGCCATCACCTATAGTGGAGGTGCAAACATACAGTAAATGTTATCCTGTGAAGCCTGACTGCTGCAAAGTGCAATCTGCAGTGTGACCTGTCAATATAACCAGTATTTGACAGGGACAGGAGAAATTATTCCGTTTAATATTAATAAGTCACCCCATTGTAGCCATTATAGCCCACTAGGTAGTGTAAATGGAATTTAAAAAGTAGAGAACAAGTTTAAATTCAAAGTTAACATTTTCTTACAGTGGCTAGCGCCCAAAAGCTTTTTTCACTATAAGAAAGCTCTAGCTGAGAAATACTGGGAAGCAAAATTATATGGTAATCTTGCTATCTCTGGTTAGGGACAAGCTATGAAACTTTTTAAAATATTTATTAAAAGCTCAACTTAATGGTAAAATCATTCGTTAATAAATATTAAGGATAAGTAACATTTAGAAAGCTACCTTTTCTCTGCCCGAAACCCCTGGAGGCAAAGGCCAAGATGTACTGAAGCCTTGTGATGTCCTTCAATCAATCATAGTATTTGTAAAGCGCACTACATAACCGTGAGGGTCACAAGGCGCTGAGGGGAGGGGGAGTGCTGCTACTGCTCGAAGAGCCAGGTCTTGAGAAGTCTTCTGTAGGTGAGCAGGTCCTGGGTCTGCCGCAGGTGGGTAGGGAGGGTGTTCCAGGTCTTGGCGGCGAGGAAGGAGAAAGATCTTCCACCGGCAGTACAGCGGCGAGGGCTAGTGTGGCTGATCGGAGCTGGCGGGTGGGGGTGTAGAAGCTGAGTCGGTCGTTGAGGTATGCTGGCCCGGTGTTGTGGAGGGCCTTGTGGGCATGGGTGAGTAGCTTGAAGGTGATCCTCTTTTTGACGGGGAGCCAGTGTAGGTCTCTCAGGTGGGGGGTGATGTGGCTGCGGCGAGGGACGTTGAGGATCAGTCGGGCGGAGGCGTTTTGGATACGTTGCAGTTGTCGCAGGTGTTTGGTCGGGATACCAGCGTAGAATGCGTTGCCATAGTGCAGCCTACTGCTGACGAGGGCCTGGGTCACTGTTCTTCTTGTTTCGGTGTGGATCCACTTGTAGATCCTGCGGAGCATGCGGAGGGTGTTGTAGCAGGAGGAGGAGACGGCGTTGACCTGCTTCGACATGGAGAGGGAGGAGTCGAGGATGATACCCAGGCTGCGTGCGTGGTCCGTGGGTGTCGGTGCTGTTCCAAGCGTGGTCGGCCACCATTGAGTCATACAAGTCGATGGAAAGCAATGCAAGTCCTTAATTAATATTTAGTAAGCCACACAAGGGGCAATTTGAGCCACCTTGCGAGATTTTGTAAAGACATGTAATGCAACGCAGCAACTTGCACTGAATTGCATCACTTTTAATTGTGGTAGGCATTTCAAGCATGGATGTTGCCATGCATCCACCTATGGAATTAGATGCAATCTCAAATTTATTACAGTCAGTAAACCTGGGATTGAGCCAAAATGGTGCACCTATTGAGGCTGGTGTTACAAGAAGAAATATTTATAATTCTGCAACACACATTGAAAGAAAAAATAGCTTCTTAGGATTGTTTTTGTGCAGGAAGGTATCGCTTCTGGCACAAAAACAATGCAACCTGTAAAGCAGGGGTCCTTGCATCATGATGAATGGGTGTCTACCTTGGCACTAGGCAGCACACAGTGTGTCAGTGCAAGGAGGGAGCAAATGTGCACCGCATCTTAGTAGATATGGCAAATCTTTGCTCTCGTTTTTTTGCAACGCAGCGCTGCAAATTGGTCCCCTTACTTCATAGCGTTGCATGAAACTTGAGTAAATCAGGCTACAATTTCCATTAGCTCTTCTTCAGTGGCCCAGCCAGTGATTAACCCTGAAGAGGTGTGAAAATATGCCCCCAAAGCAGAGATAATGGTTTGGGTGTGGATTTATATTCTTCTCTTCCTGTGGCAGGAAGGCGAGAGGGGTGGATATAGCACCTTAAATTATTTCATTGGGGTCTCCCCTGTCACAATTAAATGTTAAGTGGCACCTGGAAAGGGCCCAGCTTTTGTACTGTCACAAAACCCATTGGTAAAAAAGCTACGCCCAGAACGGGTTTGGAGTGACCAGAGAGAAAGGGACTGTCTATTGCTTTGGCCACACTTCCGGGCGGGCACACACACTCTGCACAAGGGTTTGCCCATCTTGGATTGTGAGAGTGACGGTCACTCTGGCATTATTTGAAATAGGGCAAACAGGAACTGCTGCAATGGTTGATTGGGTTATCCCTGGGAACTTTTACCCTATTGGGAGGATCTAGGAGTCACTCCCACCCACTACATATATGTCACCTCCAGTCACCCTATTCATAATAGTTGCTGGACCTACGGAAGAAAAAAGGAGAGGACTGGCCCTGCAGTTAGTGCCCTGAAGGGAGACCTGAAGGATTGGACCTGTTCCCTCTTGTACTCAGGATAAAGAAGTGAACTTCAAGGGCCAGTTGGCTGATCTACTGTGTAGCTACAGGGCCACAACAAGCTGCAAGAGGCCTTTTCACTGAAGTTCCCAGCTGTCCAGTATTTGACTAGACCCTGATGGTGGCCTCTGTTGCTTGAGTCATGGCACCTAAGTGCTGTCCCAAGGTCCTGAGACCCTTGAGTGTGTCTGATTGCACTTCTCCTTCCACCAGTAAAAATCCGGGACCTGAAATATTTTTGGACTTCTCCAGAGGACAGGGATGAACCACCCCACCGATCTTCCCAAGTGGTGACCTCTCTGGGCTCGTAAAATCGTTTTTATTCCACTTGGAACTTCTGCGCAGCAAAAAGTCTGATTAAAAGTAAGGGTGGGCAGAGAACTCCGATCTGCCGGAGGAGTTTGAGGAGCTTTGCTGCTCTGCACTCTACTTTAGAGTGGGAAGTTCGGCACAAACATAACTCCGCCGGCGGAGCAGAGTTAATTTACCATCACCCAGTATTACCCTTTTATTGCTGGTGCTGCTGGTTTACACACCCGTCGGTAAAAAGCAAACTCTTCCATTGTAAAACAGTCGGGACAAACCTGAGGCTGTTATAATCGACTCCCGTTGCAGGGATTCTGCCCAAGAACAGAACTATGCATAGGATTATGGGATCTTAGTAAGTAGGGACTGTGCCATCCTACCACCTGAGTACCCATAAGTCCAGGACCGACTAGCTATAGTGTCTTACTTGCTCTCCTACTCACCGACAGTGAAACAAGTAATTTGACACACCAGAACACAACACTCCCAGATCTCTCAGGATCCGCAGTAACAAGACACACCTTTTCGCACTCACTCTTGTACCTGGTCACAATAAGATCTGACAGAGACACTGATGTACTATAAAAATAAATTAAAGGACTATACCTACCAATAGTCCCAACACCATTACCAAATAATCAGTCAGTTGGCAGTGAAGAAGGTTCAATCGTTTATTAAACAAAATACTCTATAGAGGAGCCTCTCCGAACCTCACCCATCAGCTGCGCCGAGAAGGCTGTTGGCTCGTATTCAAACATGAGGTTATATACTTTTTGGTTCAATACATACAATCACTGTAAAAGGAAAATCACCAGTTGGCCCTCGAGCTCCAGGAAAGGACCATATATGGCACACATCAGACCAGTACAAAGGCTTGACTATCTATTACTTATGAGGTCTGGAGGGGTGACTCCCTTTCGTCTTGGTGCCTTGGAGTGTAGGCACGGCGCCTCCAGGAATGCGCTTATCGCCCCCAAAGGCAGATGCGACCTTGAGTCTTCGAACAGTCGAGTAAACAGCTGCTACCAGTAACTCAAATGAACTGGGGCCTGACAACTGCACGTGATCAACGCGTTGATCACGGCACATGCTCGAGTATATGTTCAGAAGATGGCGTCTGTA
Organism: Triturus cristatus; assembly: GCF_964204655.1. Taxonomy (NCBI): domain Eukaryota; kingdom Metazoa; phylum Chordata; class Amphibia; order Caudata; family Salamandridae; genus Triturus; species Triturus cristatus. The sequence continues at coordinate 7,800,240 of NC_140593.1, read as the reverse complement.
TGGTTCTCGGCCTACTCTTTTAGCAATAGATATACAGGGAGGAAATAAACGAGTTTCCTCCAAGCAAAAGCATATATATCAAACAGGGAATGTACGCATAGATGCATCATGCTAACATAATATAGGTCCGATCCTCCTTATATACGGGAAATCTAACTTTTTTTATCCCTCAGAACGGCCCTTTTAGCATGATGTAGCTAACTAAAACAGTTCAATCTTCAAATATCCCCTCATCTATCTGCATTAGGTCTTTGAGCTCCTGCTGAACTAGCTGAGCTTTTACCGCTGTTGGGGATGGACCAGACACCGAGGAAGTGAGTTTTGTCGCGCAATAAGAGCAACATGCCGGTCCACATTGTACACAAACACAACACGTGAATATGATACCGGCTATACATGCCAGCACCATCAAAATTTTCCATCCCCAAGTAGAGAGCAGACCCCAGAACCAACCAGAGAGAAACCACGTACCAGTTTCTACATGTATCTTGGAAGCTAAATGATGTAGCTTCTGTATAGCCAAATGAACGGAGGGGGCGGAGCCAGGAATATAAACACAGCAAGAGCTGCCGATCACATGGCATGCTCCTCCTCGATCTGCCAAGATAACGTCCAAAACCATACGGTTTTGAAGTGAAACAAGTCTGGTCGCCTGTAGCTCTACTGTTATATTGGTCAGTATTACTGCAGTAGTGTTAATTACCCCTTCAACTACTCTAGACAAACGTCGTACTTCTTGGCTGGTAATCATAGGCCCCCAAAAGGGTAACACTCCCTTCATAATGTCGGTGAAATGCTGCAGTGGAGTATCGGTCTGATCTACATCAGTGGTATCTATCACTCTTTTATTTCTCCTAATAAGCACGTTACGTTTATCTAGTCGGTGATCCTTCTGATAATCAGAAGGAGCAATATAGACTTGAGGGTACAGGAAGGACTGGTAGCAACGTCCATTCCAACCTCATGGAAGCCAAGTATAGGCACTTTCTCCACAGACAAAATATACATTAGGAGGGGTTAACAACGGAGGGCTGCTAAAGGTACGCAACTGATAAGTGTAATTACATCTGCTTTTCCCTACTGATATGTACCCTGCTCCTTAAACACAAAACGTAGAGGTGCTGTTTAAAACAGGCACTGAAATAGCCCTATCTTCAGTAACATTACGGTCCTGAAAGTGTCAATAATATTGAGTGAAATTGAATTCAACAAAGTCCAAAATTTCATTTTTCAACCAAGTGGTATTTTCGTGAGTTATATACATATTCATACAGGCATTCGGATCTAAGGTTCCCTCTCCATTATTCCCATCGGGGTTGAATCCTTGATGAACCTCAATTTAAGCTAAAATCATTTCATAATCTCTCTCTGAAAACCTTAGAGCGCTCACAGTGTAATGCATATACATCATAGAAAGCAATTTGAACCAAGCCTCGCAACTTCCCAGAGACAATGTTAGAGATATAAATAAGTCGTGCTTGTGCATAACAGATGGTAAAAGACCACAAACCCAACAATTCGTAGTATTGGTGGCACTGTGTGCTTGATTAAGCATTTCAATTAATGCGTTTTTCACATAAGTCTGACGATGCCTTTCCTTATGAGGGGCTAAAGTATGAAACACATGTTCCGGAGGTGGGGTAGTTGTTCCTAAAACAGTATGCATAGGGTGGCGAAATTCTAGATATATGAATACTCCCAGTAATATAATTAGTAAAATTGCTATAGTAGCTTTAAATGCAATTTTAACACGATTGGTCCAACTAGAAAAAACAGGCATAGATGTAGGAAAATAGCGGGGTACAAAAGGACGTTCCTCTTCAGGAACAAAACGAGCAAAGGGATACATGCTAACCAAAAGTCCGACAATAAACTAGGGCAATGCAGTCCAACCTGCCAGAGGGTACTTCTTTCCTGTGTCCGGTCAGAGCCTCACAGGCAGGCTCCTATTGTTCATCACAGATAATACCAAAACAAACTTCTCACGTTAGAGTTATGTTCTCACACAACCCTTGAAGAAAACACAACCTGGGCCCCTTTGAACATGAAATTCAGTCTTTCTTTTTGAACAGAGCAAACAAATGTTCAAGGCTCTCAGCGCGTTCAGTCCAGTGTCTCGCTCAGTACACCAGAGGCGTATCTAACTGACATTCATAGCACAGGTCTCTACCCTATCACTCAAGTCTCTCCCTATCTCCTACCATGTTCACCTGGTGTACCGTGTTGTTTTCTGGGCCGCAGGTTGTATCGAGTATGGCCAGGCACTTCTTGATCAGAGAACAAAACAGAGGATGACAAATCCGGTGAAACAGGGGTACTGCGAGCTTCTGGGTTAGCTGTAGGAACAACAGAATCTGGGGCGATCAATTGTGCTGATGACAGAGCCCCTTCCGAGCCCGGTGCACCTTCTCCTTGCCCTTCTCCAATTACCTGGGTGTCAGAAAAAGGGATTAATCGAGGAACTCGCTCACTTTCTTGAGTCAGAACCACGTCCTGGATTCGCTGATCATATGGAAGCGGGAGGGGTAGTTTTTTCAGATGTGACACATGAATCCAGTGTCGCTTACCGTTCACTTTTACCGCCATCCGCGTGGCCAACAAGACTTGAAACGGTTCAGACCATCGAGGATCCAGACTGGATTTTCGCTGATAATTACGGACCAGAACCCACTGTCCTGGTTCCAAGCGATGTCCCGGACCCTCCGACAGTTGCTGCAAAACTATTGAGACCTGTTGATGAATGGAACGAAGATCTTTAGTCAAAACATACAAATAGTCTGTCAGCATAGGATACTCTATATTACGAAATGTTCTGGGTCTCGGGACGCCCCAAACATTAGCAGGGCGCCCAAAAATTACCTCATATGGAGACAAACCAGAACGAGAATGTGGGGTAACTCGTATTGACATTAATGCCAGCGGCAGAGCATCTGGCCACTTCAATCCAGTACTTTCTTGAATTTTAGCTAATTTGAGCTTTAATATCCCGTTATACTTCTCGACCAACCCAGCGGACTGGGGGTGTCGAGCCGCATGGAATTTCTGTTTATTCTGTAGTCCATTACACATGTGTGATGAGTTCTGCATTAAAATGTCTTCCGTTGTCACTCCAGATCACACGAGGAAATCCGTAGCGAGGGAAATACTCCTTTATCACCACCTTTGCCGTTGCCAAAGCAGTGTTTTCTTTTGTCAGGTAGGTTTCTATGTCAGTACGAGCACGGGAACAGGTGGAGGTCGCGCATGAACGTACCTGTTCAGAAGTGACCACGCATTGTGGGGATAGTTGTGAAACGTCCCAGTATATTTCCGAACAGCAAACAGCACGTGTCCCTGAGTTTCAATTAAACGCTAAGGTATCAAAAACAGCCCCCCCCCCGTAAAATGGCATTTGTGCTCGTAAATTAATCGCCGACAAGGCGGTGCTGTCGGTTACGTGCACGCAGCCCCATTTTATGCACGTTACAAGTGTTTATTACATTCGCACACTAAATGCAACCAAACGCTACCACTTGTTTCTGCTTCGTGTGATTAATGCCCAATGAGACGCCTGCCCAAAGTGTATGCTCTTATTTTAAGCTCAAATTGGTTTACAAATTCATTATGTAATGTTCCACTCCCTGACCTCTGTCTAGGAAGGTTAGGGACCTGGGTCACCGCTCTCTTAATCTGGGTAGTCAAGGGGGGGCCTAGCATGCGCGCCGCGCAATGACTACACCACACACTGTCACTTGGTTGGGCGCGAACTAACTGGTTCGCCCGCCCGTTTATTATTTATACATGCGCTCACATCGGGGACATGAGCGCAACCTACGCGTGTCTTGCGGCGCTCTAGCTGAAACGCTAGAGCGCTAACTGTAACACATTACAAAGTAGCAGAAGCATTAAAGTCCAGTTTATGTTTCTTACATCTGGAGACACCGTTGTGTTATTTGTGGGGCACCTGTTTCAAGCAGGGTCCACGCCTCGAAGCATTATTTATTTATTTGCAGTTTTTATAAATAGCCTTACGTTGCCTTATGACCACTGGAGAGTGCCAGAGAGTCTGAGAACTATCGGCTGAGGATATTTGTGTTAAGGATCCAACGGAATTCGAAGCATACAGGCCTATGCTGTATACACTGTGTGCTACGATGGAAGAATCAACGTCTCAAAAAAGGCCAGCCCAAATAGTTGTGTTTTTGCCAGTGATTCATCAAGACTATGGTTGAATTCTGTTGGCAAAGTGGGGAAAATCTACCTTCAAGTTTCTGCTGACTGGATTTTTTTTGATGAATCGGCTACAAGATGGCTGGCTGTAGGGTTCTATCTTGAGTCTAATGTGTAGGGTGACCCCCTCCGACCACTGTCACCAGTCCTGAAATATTCACCAACAAATTATTGATTTCAAAATCTATAAAACAAAACAATGCAATGTTAAAAACCAAAACATAAATAAAAGGCATTGTCATTTACAATGCCAATAGCTCAAACTCGCGTAAATGCGAGACCTATTGCATTGCAAATGCTTGTTCTCTCCCTCACTCTGCCGTTCTTTCCTTCATTCCATACTTCCTTCCTACTTTCATTTCTTGCTCGCTTTCATCTTTCCTCACTCCTTCCCTTTGTTTCTTCCATCCTGTAAACCTCGGTCCCTCCACGCATCCCTCCTTTCCTTTCTTCCTTAATCCTTGGATCCCTCCCTCAGGCCCTCCTTTTCTTCTTTCCTTCCTCTGTCCTTCCTTCCTTCCATCTTCTTTTCTTTCTCTCCTACTCCACCATCTTCTCTTCCGCTCTGTTTCCCTCACTTCCATTGTTCCTTCTTCATTCATCCTTCCTTCCTCTCTCATGCTCCTCCTACTTCAGTCTTTAGATACTTCTTTCTTTCCTTCTATCTTTACATAGATCCTCCTCCTTTTAATACCTCTCTTCCTCAAGGTCCCCTGTATGGCAATATCACTTCTTTCCTTGCCAACAGGGCCCTGCACCAGCACGGACCCGTGCTCGGACACATATCACGGGCCCAGTGCTGAGTCTGAAGTCGAGGTGAGGTCTGAAGCAAACTTCATAAGGAGTCACGGAAACTTCAATGCCTTCCTCACCATCCACAGCTACTCCCAGCTCCTCATGTACCCCTTTGGATACAAATGCACCAACCCGGCAGACTAGTCCGAGCTGGTGAGTGACCCCCAATCCTGTACTGTTAAGACCTGTCTGTTATTCTCTGTTTGCTTGGCTTTACAGAGGGTTATGTATTGAGAACCCGCCAGAGGGTCTTTATTCTGAAATCCCTCGACCTCTCCAGTCAATCAGACCCAGTTTTGTATTTCCTTTCACACAGCTGCATTATAGGAGTTTAAAGCAATAAACTGGTTACAGTTGTAGAAGATGACAATTTTGTAGCTTTACATGCTGGTCACCTAAGGCCAGCCTCTGGGAGGCTTTTCATATCACAGACCAGGTCTACATTGTGCCACAAGTGTCCCAGGAATAGGCCCTTGACTTTGTGTCTGGAGACCAATGTATGCTGCAGCCTTTCCACTATGTGATTCTCAAATATTTTGTTCAGAATATTGGACCTCCATCTATTTTTTCCCCAGTTAATTTTGAAAGTGTTATTGATTTGCCTTCTAGAAATATATTGTAGTTTTTTAACTCGGGTTTAGGTGTCAGGATGTTTAGAACTCTTTCTTAAACAAGCATTAGAAATGCAATAGGTCTCGCCTTTCATTAAGTTAAAGCCATTTGCTTTGCTATACAATACCATTAGCAAAGCAAAGGGCTTTCACTTAAAGGCGAGACCTATTGCATTTTCAATGCTTATTTTGGCTGTGGTAAAGTGGTTGGTTTACGTGCTGATAACGAGGTGGGGACATTGGTAGTAAGCATTTAACCAGTGCGGTGAGGTCTTTGACCATGTGCCTCATGGTTGCTATCTCACAGCTAAGGGTGTTGATGGACAGAGCGGAGTCATGTGGAGCAAGTGTTTGATGGTCTTCGCTGCCTTGTGCTTGGGATGTGCTTAAACCAAAGGAAATGATGGACGGAGTGTTGAACATTGCAAGCACTCCCCCCCCAGTCAACTGATCTGGGTTTAATCCATCACTGTTCTTTAGCCCACTCTGCCACCCCAGTTCAGACATGGCTATATGCAAATCAGTCTGACCCTGTGCCTCATGGGAACAGTCCAGCCCGAACTGCCAAGCCATGTCTTTCCTGGACCGGAAACAAGCTTGAATCCAGTGGCAAAGTGAGCAAGGGACTCACGTCTGAGCATACCATGCGAAATCAAGACCCAGAATCAGGTGTGTGACCTGGTGGCCCGCGGTGCGTGGCTGCATGATGTGGAGGGTGCCATGGTCGTGGACCACGGGCTTGGAGCTCCCACCAGCACATGGTGGGCCCTCTTGGAGACACACCGGTGGCGGAAGGTGAGCAGTGAGGCCTGACTGCGCATGGGCGGGCAGTCTCCGCTGGGCGGCAGGAGGGGCTGGGGGTGCAGCAGCCTGTGTGTGCAGGGGCGGGCATGCGATGATGGCGTGTGCTACTGTATGGACTCTGCCATTCATGTCTCTGGCAACTGTTTCAGATGAGTGACCTGGGGAACTGCAGTGTGTACCGGCACATGGTTGGAGACACACCGATGGCTGCAGGTGAGCGGTGGGGCCTGGGTCCGCAGAGTCAGCACTCTCCCTCCCTCCCTCTTTCTCTCTCCCTCTCTCTCCCTCTATCCTTCTCTTCCCCTCTCCCCCTCTCTCTCTCACTCTCTGTTGCTCTCCCTCTCTGTCCTTTGATGGGCGCCTGTCATACCTTCTTATCTGTCTTTCTGTCTTGCAGGCTGTGACTTACAGAAGACCCGCCGTGCCTCTTCATGATTGTTTTTTTTTGTTTCATCTGTAATAAAGATTTTTTGGGGATTATATGATGTGGATGTGTGTTTCCATTTTTATGGCCACACCTGTATGTTAGGTGTTGTGGTTGTGAGACTTCAGGTGATTTGTTTGGGTCATGGTTTCGTGGAGTTGATGCGCATTCTCTTTGTCGGAAGGGAGGGGGGTGGGTGGGGTCCCGGGGGATGTGGGTGTGTCTTGTTGCCCTCTTGGTGCTCCGGGCTGCATGTTCAGTTGCTTGGGGGCATCTGTTGTTCTTCATGTTTGGCTATGGGCTGTGCTTCCTTGGCTGCTGCTTGTTGTTGTCCGACTTTGCACCAGGTCAGAGCAGATGTTAGTTTCCTGCTGCTAACGTGCCTTATTGCCTGTTTTGTGTTCTTATCACAGATCTGGCTGGTCGTTGTGAATGTTGTGGAGTGGTGTTGTCGCGCTTTTGGCACGGGCACACCTACTCTGCATCTCATTAGCGATAGTTGCCGGGGTCCTCCGTGGCGATGTTTTTTGAGGATGCTATCGCCGGAAAACTGGCGGTATCGGCTGTTTGCACCAGCTTGTGAATGGGGCGGTAATTTTATTGCTACTTTGGCTGTGATAAAGTAGCAGCTGAGTGTTTCCTGTATTAAGATGCCTGTAGTTTATTTAGAGTGTAGATCCCAACAATCAACAAGTCTCAGCGCCTGTACTGTAATGTCTGACATTCGAATGAGCTGTGCAGCTACTGGGCTTGCTTTCATCTAGTGCCTCAGTGCCCTCAGTTCCAAGAGCCATTCTGTCGTAATCTAGCACGTTGTTTCTTAAGCCCTTTAGGAAGACGGAAATGCTCTCTTAAGATTGATTTATAATTTCCTCTACTTGGAAGAAAGGGGCTGTTTCGTTAAATAATGAACTGTGTCCAGTAAGAGTTCTCTGGCGCAGGTTTGTGTTCAGTGACTGTGGTGGAGAGGGAAGTATGCACATATATGTAAACTCCCTCTCGCAGCTAACCTGTGTGCACCTGGCTTGCACGCCATAGGGAGACCGTGTGCTAAACCAAGGTTCCGAGTCTTCAGTAAACATATCATTTTGCATTGACTAGCTGGACTACCTCCTTAAGTCTCACCTACAGAAAGCTGTAGCTGTCGGGCGATGCTCCTGTAATCGCACAAACAGTACGGATACTTCTACAGAAAGGGGCTTAGGACAGCCCACTTGAACCATCTGCTGCTGTGGTTCAGCTGGATTTACACACAGCTCAACAGGGTTCTTTATCGGAATGGTATCAGCCCGTGACACTTCGAGCATCAAAACATCTCGGAGAGTAGTTCCAGACACGCACACTTCCATCAATGGTGTTTTTTTTTACCTGAGGGCCCATTGTGCTCTCTCCTCACCCCACCCACTTATGTGTTGCTTCCGCCCCTTCCTGCCGTACTCCTCATTTGATTTTTTTTTGTTTGTTTTTTAAGGGCGCGGCAGTTGCAAAGTGATACTCGAGTGCTCGCTTCTGTTTTTCGTGCTCTCGCTCATTTAATTTCTAGTCTTAATCCATTAAAAACCCTTGCATGGCTGGTGCCCCCGCGCTCAGCGGAACCCGAGTAAGACGGTTGGGGGTCAAGTCATGGCTGTCGTATTCTCCTGCACGGGGGAGACTGACGGGAATGACCATGCTGAGTCAAAAACATGACATATGTACAGAGTGTTCGCAACCTCCTCCTGGCTCATCCACTGACACCCCCTTCCGCTTCTCAGCCGTAACTTAGCGGCCTTCTCTCCGCCCTCTCCTTCTCTCCGCCCTCTCCGCCCTCTCCTTCTCTCCGCCCTCTCCTTCTCTCCGCCCTCTCCGCCCTCTCCTTCTCTCTGCCCTCTCCTTCTCTCTGCCCTCTCCTTCTCTCTGCCCTCTCCTTCTCTCTGCCCTCTCCTGTGTTCTCATCTGCTTCATTCCCGCTTCCTGCTCTCTACCACCCTGTCCCCACCTTAAATCCACTGCTACTCTCTCCCTGCATCCCTCCGTCGCCTGACTCTTCCCCTTATGCTACTACTTTCCTCTTCCTACATATCTCTTGCCTACTTAGTCCATGTTCTCGACTTCGGCGCCTACCTATGCCTATCGTTGCCTCTTCCTCTCCCCCCTCCCGCTCTCTCTCTTCCTTCGATCTTGCTAGGTGTCTATCCTCTTCCCCCTGCCATCTCTGTAGTCAGCCTGGATCGCTGTTTTCTCGTTTTATATATATGATCATTACCACTTCCTTCTGGTTGGCTTCCCCACTCCATGCTCTCTTCGGCGCCTCGTGCACGTCCTCGGTGTGCGTATCTTGGTGTAAGACGGCTGCTCTCTCCCCCTCCAGTCGCGGAAGACTATGGAGCAATAATGCTCACTAGACTCCTCTGTGCGGGTTTCGATGAAGGTAACCATTGGCGACACAGCCTTTATGCTCACGAGACGTTATACATTGTGCACTAGCCAACATGCCCATTGACTGACGCAACATATTGAGCCTTGAGCGCGATGCCCGGCTACCAGCTGAACCGTCGGAATAAAGCGCTGTCTAGCTCCTTGAAGTTCTTAAAATATAGTGTAGTACGGCATTGAGTTAAATGGAAATGTGGTTTTTGAAAACGAACCCTGCAGTCAGCCAGAACCGTTCAACCAACTTCATTTTATCAACCTAATCAGTTTCATGGTTTCATATCCTGTAAACTCGCTGTTGTGGCTGCATCAGCTCAGGTAGTAGGTAACCTCACCTTGTTTCATCACTAACCACAACATGGCAGCTGCAAAGATAAGGAGTCTGGCATGTCTGTGCGCTGACGGTGATTAATCTGGTACTTACTTTCTCATTTACCATGTACAAATCTGAGTGGTCTTTGATTGCTTTTTGTTCTCAGATTGACAGGTGGGTACCAGTCTTTCATGAGCAGTGTCTGTTGCTTCGCATCTGCAGACCGCTAAACGTATTGAACTGCAGCTTCTGCAATGTGCACCTCCTTCCGATGGAATGTACCTACAAAACTTTCAGAGCAGATCCACAATCCCTGTCTAACTGCATTGCATTTATCCAGTGCAGATGCTATGCGTCACTTTGTTGATTTTATAGTTTTAAGGTCATGTGCAAGGTCTATTTCTTAATTATACATAAACAACTCCCGCAGGCACAAAAATGAGCAAAACTTTGCACTTATAAAGTCTCACAAAATTTAAAGTGAAGTTAAATTCACATGATGTGAAATTTGCATATTTTGTGAGACTTTGTGGCCATAGTTTTTTACCAAGATACGTTCACATTTATCAATGCTGGATTTAGAAAAATGGATCATAAGAGGGAAAACAAGCATTGGCATAGCCAATAGGTCTCGCCTTTGGGATCTTATAAGTGTTTAGCCATGCAACAGTTGATGTTGTTGCACCAAGGGTATTGTGCTGGATAACTAAACAGTTATAAGATCCCAAAAGCGAGACCTATTGGCTATGCCAATGCTTGTTATCGGTAGACTTAGAGGCATTCTGGGTGGGTAGGCAAAATAGGATCAATTTTCTCTAGAAAAGTGGGATATGTCCATGTTCAATTTTGGGCTGTTTCCTGTCGCGGGCACTGGGTCTACCCACACAAGTGAGATACCATTTTTATCGGGAGACTTAGGGGAACACAAAATTGTAGAACATTTGTTATAAGCTATTGACTTTTTGTGCCTGTCTGTCTTCCAAATGTAAGACAATGTGTAAAAAAGAAGTCACTTTGAAATATGTCCTTTAATTCACATACTAATATGGGTAGCCACAAGTTCAGAGATGTGCAAAGAATTACTGATTCTAAACTTTATATTTTGTTCCAATTTTGGAAATAAATGGGCGTCCTTGATACCTATTTTTCACTCTTTATATTTTACCAAATGAATTGCTGTATGCCCGGTACACAATGAAAACCCATTGCAAAGGGCAGCTCGGTTATGGCTCTGGGTACCTCGGGTTCTTGGTGAACCTACAAGTCCTATATATCACCACAACCAGAAGGGTCCGGCGGATGTAACGTATATTGCTTTAAAAAATCTGCCATAGTTAGAAGAAGTTACTGGTGAAAACGACACAAATGGCAGTTTTTTTCAACTCAATTTCAATATATTTTTATTTCAACTGTTAGTTTCTATAGGAAAACCTTGAAGGATCTACACAAATGACCCCAGGCTAAATTCAGAATTGTGTCTAGATTTCTGGAATGTATAGCTTTCTGGGATCTATTATTGCTTTCCCATCCATTTCTACCACTAACTGGAAGGAGGTTGAAAGCACACAAAATAGTAAAAATAATAGGATATACTCCCAGTAAAATGCCAAAACTGTGTAGAAAATGTTGGTTTTCTGACAAATGTCTGCCTGTCCCTGAAAGCTGGGAAGGTGGTGACTTCAGCACCACAAACCCTTTGTTGATACCAGTTGCAGTGAAAAAAAACAGACACTTTCTTCTGCAGCACTTTCCCCCCATTTTTTCAACAAAAAAAAAATGTTGCTATATTTTGGCTAATTCCTGAGTCCCCTTCGAGGGAATCAACAAACCTTTGGTATCTTTAAAATCCTCAGGATGTTGGAAGAAAAGAACACAAATTTGGCATGGATACCTTATGTGTACAAAACGTTACAGGGGCCTAAGCACAAACTATCCCAAATAGCCAAAAAAAGCTTAGTGCAGGTGGGAAAAGGCCGTGCAACGAGTGTTATGTTTGGTGGCCTGTCCCACCTTGCTGAGATCCGAGGGTTGTGCCACTCTCGGCAACCACTCTCGGAGTAACAATGGGGTGGAGGTGAGAAAAGGGTGTGGCCGTAAAATACGAACCAATAAATGGGACCTGGACGGCCATCTCGTGATTCAGTGACCGCACGAGCATTCCCTGTGTGTGTGTGTCCATACTTTTTCCATATAGTGTCTCCACTATCCTGTGGCACTCTCCGTTAAACCAATAGAACAACTGGCGATGAGAATGGTCGAGCCCTAGTGCCAGCAAGCACTCCTACCTGTGTCTGATGGCGGCAGTCCCGGCCCTGCGCTCTGTTCCTGCTCGAGGCCATCATTGTGTCTGCTGCGAGGGACGAGGTGGCTTAAGAGCGTTGAGTGCTGTGCCACAGCAGGTGAGACTTCAGCTGGCCTGCTTGCCTACAGTCCCACCAACTAGCGCCGTAGCATAGCGGCCAGTGCTTTCCTGCGGCCCAGCTATACGCTGACGGCCCGCGTGTGAAGTGCGCCCCGCTTCCGAGGCCATGAGGGCTGGCCCCACCCAGCCACGTGCTGCCGTGCCGTTTCTACTTTAGCGGCCTGGAGCACGGACAATCAGCGCCCGCTATGCCCGACAGACGAGTGAGTCCGCAAAGAGTGTAGATCACCCCCGCGTCGGTGTTCTAAACCTCACTGCTGTGTCACCAGGATTACGGTCACGCATTGGAACATCCACCAGAGTCTGGGGTTCATCAGTCCATGTGGAACGCACACATTATGTCCACTGTGCCATCCGTCGAACCATTCCTGCTTGATGGCCCGCCATCTGCGCAGGAAGCCAAACAAAGCAACTGGTTAGGGTGTTTTGAGACCAACTTTGTGGCCGTAGGCCTACAAGCTGAACGTCAATGTCCCATGTTACTGCAAGTGGGTGGTGCTGCACTACACAAACTGGGAGTCGATAGGGGAAGCTGGACCGCTGCATACATATGCCACGCTGAAAGGAGCTCTAACCGCGCATTCTAGCCAACCCTTCCTACTGCGAGACAGCTCCCAGAGGAGTCAGTGGACAGTTTCTACACCGGCTCAAAGAGCTAGCAAGCAGGTGAACACTGCCGGATGCCAATGATGAGATAAGGGCGGAATTAGTTCAAGGGTGTACTCCTCCCCCCCCCCCCCCCCCCCCCAAGCTGAGAGAACACATACTCCAAGTACCGGAGATGTCAATGACAGACATGCTGACAATGGGAAGTACGAAAGAATTGTCGAAGGTGCGAGCGGCGCACATGGAAGCAGTGCTACAACGCAGGTGAAGACGGAGCCGGTTTATGCCGTGTTATCTGGAGCTTTAGACAAGAAGTTGGTGCGCAGCAAGCCACAAGCCTCCAACAGAACATGCTATGGATGTGTTGGGCCTTTTCCACACCAAGGCCCGTGCCAGGCTCAAGGAAAAAGGTGCTCTGCATGCAACAAACTTCACCACTTCGCAAAGGTGTGTCGCTCTGCCAAACGGAAGGGACAGCGAAACAAACAAGTCAACACCATGAACACTCCCCAGTCCATGGAAGATGAGGAGGACATGGATGATGACGACGTGGAGGGAGCCGTCCATGTCATTCATGCCATGCGGGAAACATCCTTTTTCCTGCATGCGTTACTCCGCAGTACCATTACCCCACAGTTTTTACACCGCAAAATCTTTTACAACACAGGGCTTTACACCACAATCTATTACATCACATTCCTTTGAGAAGCTGGGTTTCTGTTGCAGTAACCCACCAACTTTTTGCCAGACTACTGATGCATTATGACTTGATGTGCCCTGGGTCCCTGCCAATCAGGTTCCCAGGGCCTGTGTTCTTTTCCCAAAACTGTACCTTGTACACCCAATTGGCACTCTCTGGCCACGGTCAGCCCCTGGTAAATGGTACCACAGGTACCCAGGGCACTGTGACCAGGGAAGGCCTCTAAGGGCTGCATCACTTATTGTGCCAGCCTTAGAGGTCCTGTACCTTTACACTCACACACTACCTTTGCAGGCTGCGTGTTTTGGTGCAGAACAAAGTGAAGAGTCGACTTGGCACACATCCTTGTGTGTGCCATGCCTACGACCCACCGCCCTGGCATAGATCTGTCACCCTTCTAGCTTAGTGCCTTATACCAGTGGTGAGGGTACAGGTGCATGAGCCCTGTACCCCTACAGTGTCCAAGTCCATTCTTAGACATTGTAAGTGCAGTGCTGCCATTAGGAGTATATGGTGCTGGGAGTTAGTCATTACAAACTCCACAGCACCATAATGGCTACACTGAAAACTGAGAAGTTTGGTATCAAACTTCTCAGCACATTAAAACCACACTGATGCCAGTGTGGGATTTAATGAAAAATGCACTCAGAGGGCATCTTAGAGATGCCCACTGAAAAACGACCAGCCTCTAGTGGGTTCCCTGACTGGTACACACCAGCCTGTCACCACAAGACATGTTTCTGGACCCCTAGGGTGGGAGCCTTCGCTTCCTGAGCCCAGAAACAAAGCCTTTCCTGGGCAGAGGTGTTCACACCTCCCCTAGGCCAGGAAGAGCCATCTGAGGCAGGAAAGCTTGAGAGGCCTGGCAGCATTTGTAATGTGACCCCCAGCCTCTCCTGCTATCAGGAGCAGGCCCCCTGCCTGTCTTCCCTCCTTTTTGGCGGGAAGACAAGCGGGAAAAATTAGCCAGCCTAGAAGGTGTGCCCAGCTCTGCCAACCCCACCCCTCAGGTGGGGGAGGTGAGGTGAAGCCTACGCTTCAGTGCCCGCCATCTTGCAGATGGCAGGCACTCCCCAATCAGGATTAGGGATTGTATTCACTCCCCCACGAGAAGTGAGTACACCAATAGTGTAGTCACCGCAAGGTCTGTAGCCCTTTGGCTACTGACCTTGAGATCCCTAAAATGCCCCCTAAATGCAGTATTTAGGGGGCAGCCCTGAACCAAGAAGTCAGACAAGAACCTGCAAGAAGAAAAGAAGAAGGACTGAACAGCCGTGCCGAAGCTAACAGGAGGAGGAGGCCCACTGACTTGGCCCAAGCCCTACCCGCCTGTCCCAACCTCGAACCTGCTCCAGTGAACTCCTGGTGTGTCCTGTAGCCAGCAACCTCGACAAACCTGGAGCACCTGGCTGCCTTCAATACCAAAGAGACTGTCTCCCTTGAACACTGGATTTGTTCAAACAATAGACTCCAGTTCCGCAAAGATCCGCAGGTCTGCACCACTCTGCACCCGACGCCCACGGCCAGAGTTCGAGTGGCCCAACACCAAGAGGAGGTACCCCCGGTGATCCTGACCCGAGATCCGGTGAGCCCTAACCTACCTCAAGCCTCCAGCTTGCGCCTGTAGCCTCAAACCAGAAGGTCCCCCCAACCACGACCGGGAGCTGGTAAGATCCGACCCTAAAAGGCACCCCTGCACCCGACACCCCGCGGCCTTGGGTATACAACTGTATATTTACTGCAAAGTATTTATCAGTTACCTGTGCCAGGCTTGCTTGGTTATAGGAAATAAAATAACTGAAAGAACACTTTTACACAAAAACAATTGGTCTGAAGTTCAGTCTTTGAGTGTGTGAATTCATTTTCTGAGTGTGTACAACAAATGCTTAACACTGTCCTCTGATAAAGGCTTACTGCTCTATAACACTACCGCAAATAGAGAGTGAGGTGATATCCACTTTACCTCTGCCTACCTTTGGGGTTCCACTGGACTCTGTGCACACTATACCTCACTTTGGTATAGTATATACAGAGCCAGCTTCCTACAATTCCCCAAAGTAACGCCATGGTGGAGTTAGAATAGTAAATTGTGTTGTAATGGGGAATGCGTTGTAATGGATTGATTTGTAAAGCCCTGCGTTTGTAAAAGATTTTGCGGTGTAAAAACTGAGTGGTAATGGCACGTGGAGTAAAAGTGTGCGGGGTAAAGTGTCCTATTCGGTAAAGTGTCCTATTCACACCATGCAACCGGACGGAGGTCCAAGAAGGCGGGTTTGGAAATCCAGTGTACGGATCGCCATACACCTGGTTCAAGCACTGATTGACACCGGGGCGTCTATCAATATCATGGCACGCTCAGTGCTGCAGACCATTCCCCTGCAACCGGCTCCACGATGCACGTCAACCCAAGTGTTCGCATATGGATCCACTACTCCTCTTACCACTAGTATCGCCCATGATTCCCACTCCACTCGAGCCAAAATACACGTTACCCAGGAGGGGTCTGGGATGCTGCTAAGCTGCCAAACTGCCGAACACCTAAAGCTAGTGGCTTTCACCATTCATCAGGAGAGTGTGGAGTCATCGTGGCAGAATTTAAACCTCTGTTTGAAGCAGTGGAGGCTCCCCCATTGGGGTGTGGGGGCATCGCCCCACTGCTTTTTCGCAGTGGGAGAAGGCAGAAACAAAAACGGTAAAACCTACCATTTGTTTCTGCCTTCTCGCATTGCGAGAAAGCAAAAGTGCCTCTGTGCGTGACTGGTTGGGGCGGGCGGGTGGGCGGTCCTGCTCGACAGCAGGGGGGAGTGGCTTGCCCAGTGTTGTGCGTACTGACTGTTTGGTTGGCGCTGGAGCCGACCAACAGTAAGTACCCACAACAGTGAATAAGCCACTCCCCCCCTGCCCTCGAGCAGGACCACCCACTCTCCTGCTGCGCCTACAATCACAACTCTGCCATTTGCAGCATTGTGACTGGCTTGCGTAGGGGAGTGAAGCTGCCTGCTGGCTGCTTCCTGTTCCTGCTTCCTGCAGCAGGAACACGCGGACCCGGCTGCCGCTGCACCAGTACAGCGTGACTGGCCAGGAGCGGAGGCGGTGCGGTACTCGGCACTCAGGTACGTTTTATTTGTTTTATTCCCCCCCCCCCGCAACCCCTTCCCTCCCTCGAGCATGCCGGCCGCCGCTGCTTATGTTGTGTTTAAATGGCTTGTCGTGGAGCATGCAGTGAAACTCCATGTGAAAATACCACTATGGGCCTTTTCTGCTTCTGGCGGCTGTCCATCCGCACTGGTCCATTGTTATGCATACCAGTAGGTTCCGCAGGAGCGTCTGGAATCTGGAGAGAATACCACAGCCTTCCCCCGTGGCCCTCCGACTCTATCAGACTCTAGAGTAACGGATGGCACACCAGGGGAAAACAGGGAAACTAAACAAGGGAAGGCGGGGATACTTCAGCAAGGAGAAGGGTTCCACGTCGGGGACAGGTGAGGCTGAAGACAGCTGCAGGGAAAGAAGGGTTAATTCAGCCTTTGCAATAGTTTTTTTTTGTTTTGGTTTTTATAAATTTTTTATTGAAATTCTTGTGACAAAGTTACAATCTGACAATAACATAAGTTGGCAAACAGAGAATAATAATATAAAATAACATGAAGAAAATAATTGCATAGATTGGCGAGCAAAAAAATAAAAATACAGAATAACATGAAGAAAATAATTGACAAAATGCAAGAATCGATCATTACTCAAAGTACAGACTCCAAATTCTATTAAACTGCATAATCCCACCTATTCGCTGTGCGTATCGCATTTCAGTCTTTCTAACATTCCGAATTTTTTTAAACCAGGCGTTAAAAAGAGGAACTTGAGTTGACTTCCAGTTTTGCAGCACCAATGACCTTGCTACTGCCATTGCAATGAATAATAGTTTAACGATCTGTTGTGTCAAGCCAAGATCAGAATCGTATCCATACAATATTAATTTAACATTATAAGTAATCAGAATCCCACAATACTTTTGCAAATATTCAAATATCTCATTCCAGAAGGGCATGATTTTAACACAGTAAGCTATAGTGTGGGACCAGTTTGCGGGAGTATATTGCTGGCATCTAAAAGAGGTGGCAGTGGTGTTAGTGAACATTTTAGCAATGGCAGCAGGAGTACGATACAAGAGCCATTTACTGAAGAATAGCATTCTTCTCTAGTTAGATCCTCGAAGAACACTGAAATTCAGTTTATTTATAGTTTTCCAAGTATTAATAGTAAGTACATGATTCTCCTGTTCTTGCCATTTTTTAATTGCTTTTTGGCTAAGATCGTCCTCAGTATATTGTGCTAAGAATCGTTTCCATACCCCTGGCTTCCTCGTCCTAGAAGTTATAAACAGATCGTCCCATAACGGATTGGAGGAGCCAATGCTTTATGGCTCTACTTGTAGCAACGTTTTAAAGATTGAAGCATACGAGCCAAGTAGCATGAAATTCCCTGGAATAATAAATTGCATCTCTCCTGGTAACAGCCATGTCCCCTCCCTTAAGAAATCTGACAAAGAATGAAATCCCAGACGTGCCCAATGTAGTGTAATGTCGACTCCAATCTTCATTCCAAGAAAAAGAAGAGCATTTCTTAAGGGGGTTCTCATATTATATTGCGGGAGAGAATATCTTTTAAGAAAGGCATCACGACGCTTGGAAAAACCAAAGCATCGTCTTATATCGAGTAAGTTTTGGTAATTTGGGAGTATGTGGCGGAGATGGGATCTGAACCTCATGACAAATTCTGTCAAAAAGAAAATTAATAAACACAGTTGGGGTCTGCATTCCAGATTTGAACCGCTCTAAATATTGGGCAAAATATGCACTATAATAATCTTTAACATTGGGTACGGCTAAACCTCCCAATTCCGTATCGGCGTAAAGAGTCCGCATTGCTATCCTGGGACTTTTTTTTGCCCATATAAAACCTGAGAATAGTGATTGGACTTTTGAGAAGAAACCACTGGGCAAAAAACAGGGAATGGCAGAAAACAAAAAATTAAATAACGGAAGAATAGACATTTTTATGAGTGCCACCCGCTCCAGGATGGAAAATGGCAGCGAGTCCCATCTACTAAATAAGGATTGAACCTTACATAAGAGAGGATCAAAATTCAACTTAACTAAATCGGAAACCGAAACAGAATACATAACTCCTAAATACCTCTTCGGTCTTAAATTCACACAGCCAAATAAATCAGTGTGTAGCTCAACCTCACCCCCACCACAGACTAATATTTCAGTTTTTTTTTTATTAATTCGGTAACCACCCAATGTTCGAATTCTTCAAAAAGCTGAAGAGCTACAGTTTGAGATTGAATATCCGACTTGATCAGAAGCAAAATATCGTCGGCATATAGTTTGATTTTTGCCATGGCAAGAATAGGAGGAGAGATATTTACGGATTCACGAATGGCTGTGGCTAATGGTTCAATAAAGAATGCAAAAAGAATAGGGGACAAAGGGCACCCTTGCCTGGTGCCCCGTTGAACCGATACTTTACCAACCATAACTGAATTAATAATTATATTGGCTTTAGCACCCGTGTACAGATTATGAATTAAACTAATAATCTGTGGAGGAATTCCATAGTGCTTTAAAATAACAAATAAGGTTGTCCATACCACCAAATCAAAAGCTTTTTCCGCATCTAATAATAGGACTAAAGCTGAAATTTTATTTGTCTGAAAATAGTCTAAAGCCTCAGTAAGAAAATGTGTATTAGTGGCTAATTGTCGGCCTGCCACAAAGCCATTCTGATCCGGGTGAATAAGATCCTTCGCAATGTGATTGAAACGTATTGATAATAATTTAGTAAGGATCTTATAGTCAGTATTTAATAATGTGATAGGCCTATATGAGTTGGGATCTTTAGGATCTTTGCCTTTTTTGAGAAAACTAACAACTGTACCCTCCCCGAAGGAATCTGGAACTTGCCCACCCATTAACATATAATTAACTAATTGTAATAATAAATCAGAGAAGACGCAGAAGAAAACCTTAAATTCAGCGGGGAGGCCATCCGGGCCGCAGGCCTTACCAATTGGGAGGTTCTTTACCACTAATTCCAGCTCTGATTTTGAGAATAGGCGCACCATTGCTCCACTGTCTGCCTGAGATAGAGAAGGCATATTGTGTCTTGCTAAAAAATTACAGAGCCTAGAATGGTCTATTTCCTGATGATGACTATATATCTGCTTATAGTGAGAAAGCATTAAAGTGCCAATGACATCAGGCTGTGATGTATCTATCAAGGTGACAGGAGACTTCAGAGTACGAATTACATTTGCAGCAGCTTGCTCCTTAGCCTGCCACGCAAGGAGTTTGCCAGAAAAATTACTCTCCTCATAACTCCTTTGAGATTGTATAAGAAATTGCTGTTCACTCTGTGTAGCAAAAAGTGTACTAAGTTCACGTTTAATTTTTTTTGCACAAGACTAGAAAAATTGGATTGTTGAAGCCGAGTTAGTGAGCAAATTCTTTGATAGAGTAGGGTCCTAGTTTGTTTAATAGTACGCCATTATTCTGCGTCTTTACCGATTATGATACCACGAATAAAGGCTTTTAGTGAGTCCCAAATAATATGTAGTGGAGCCGTGTATGAATTACGGACAATAAAATCAACAATTTCCGATTTTAAAAAGGAAACCCAATTACTATCTTGTTGATACTTTTTATTAAATATCCATCTCTTGGGGGGCCGAATTTCTTCCCCTACTTTAAACTCGATTACCAGCATTGCGTGATCTGAAAATCCATTATGCAAAAATTTCTGATATGAAAATTGTAGGAGAGTAGGGTCTGCTTTCTATGTTCACCCCCACTTTTTGCTTTTGCTTTACTGGTTTTCGACCTAGATGTGGCTGTGGGCCTGCTAATCAGACCCACAGCCCTGCTGTTCTCTCTCTAAATTATACTATGTACTTTAGGTGCATAACCCATTTGGATAGGATCACCTTATTGGCCCCTGTACAGTGTACCCTAGGTACCCAGGGCATAGGTGTACCCTAGGCCTACCAGGGGCTGCAGCATGTATTATGCCACCCCTGGCCTGGCCTTCCATTTTGACACAACTGGTTGATCACTCAGCTGGGGCAAGGTCGTGTAATCACCCCTTGCTTAGGTGTAGTAGTCCTATACCTAACTTACATATTGACACATGTGTACCTATCAGTCACTCCTATGGCAGGCCTTGACAATCCTGGAGGCAGAGTGCTTGGTAACATGTGAGATGGTGCTCTAGCATGAGCTGAGCCTGTCTGCAGCTTTCGGAACCTTGTCCTTATAGCTGTTCTATGATATAGCCTACCATATACTCTTAAAGTGCCTTATAATCTTAGACGGTTATGGTAACTATGGTTTGGCTTTATCGAAACATGTCGTGTAAGGTGTCTAACACTGTGGAATAATACCCCCATGCCATTTCTGGACATGAGAATATTATTCCCCCCTTCTAGAGGGAAAGACATGTTAAAATCATACTTCAACTGTTAGCCTCTGACCAAAGCCTCAGCATCACAAAATGGATGCTGCTGCCACGACACAAGTCTGACCTCCTGCAGCTGGGAGTGATCCCAGCCAGGGAGGCCTGGACAATAGGTTTCCTGCTTGGGGAGGTGCTAGCACCTCCCCAGACAGCCTTTAGTGTATTGGGGCAGGGTGGGCTGAAAGGAATGAGACATGCCTGGGGCACACAAGGTGTTCCTTGCATAGTCCAGTTCAAACCGGCGCTGGGGCACTCCAGCCCCAGCTCTGGCGCGAAACTGGACAAAGGGAAGTGGGTGTAACCACCCCCTCCCAGGTCCCACCCATAAGGCGTGACCTAGCAGGTATCCCAGCCCCCCAGATTAGTATAAGAGTGGGAGTTGGGCCTCAAGACTTTAGATTATCCTGAACCTGCAAAACTGAACAGAAAATCTGGACCTTCGACATTCGAGGAAAGAAGAAGACTGAAGAATCTCCCTTGTAGCCAAGGAGTGGCTACCCTGTGCAAACAGGCACCATCAAGAGACTACCCTTTGCTTTGCCCACGTTCTACGAGGAACCGACTGCAGAGCCTGACCAGAGCCTTGACTTCCAGACTTCTCTGACCCTGATCCACATCTACAGCAGAGCTGAGATCCGTGGAGGCGACGAGCGACGTGGGACCGGCTACCTGGAAAAAGTGGCTAGTAACTTAAAGCGCAGCTTCTGAGGTACCCTCGAAATTGTGCACCGGGGATTGAGAAGCCCCAACCCCAAGCACCAACTGCACCGAAGATCAGCCCCCCACACTCCACGAGTCCTGCGTGGGGCCCTTCAGCATTTTCCTGCTTGCCGCGTCTGTCCGGTTGCTTGCCCGCTGGCTAGTGGCCTTTGTGACGACACACCCTGAAATCTTCTGCGCTGGTTTGGCTCCTCCAGACTGGCTCCCGCTTCTCTGCAAAGAAGAAGCACCCCAGACCTTCCTGGTCTGCACCAGAAGCAAGTCCTCCGTTCTTCGTGGGTTCCGCTTGCCAAGGCTTGGTGAGTCCTAGTCCAACTTCGACGCCGCCGACAGCAAGAGCCTTCGTGGGACAGCTCGCCTCCTGGTCCTGGTCGTCCTCGACGCTTCCTGGTCCTCCTGGCTGCAGTGACAAGCTTCACCTTCACCTGCAATCTTCACGTCATCGCCTGGTTCCTTCCTGGTTCCACGTGGTCACTGGCTAGTGACCTTGACTCTGTCCCTTCTGCTTGCAGGTTTCTTCTCTTCTTGATCCCAGCCTTGGGATCCACCGGACACTCTTCACTGACTGCCTGTCAGCATCTTTCTTCAGGCATCCATAGGAGTCGACGACGAAAACGACGCAGCTTCACCCCTATGCACCCGCAGCCTGTGGGCTAGGTAACTTGGGTACTCCGGTGCTCATCAGGATAGTGACTATCCTAGTGTCTAGTTTTCAAGTCTCAACTTCCTAGCTACTCCGAAAGTGTCCTAAATCTACCGTTTTTCTAAACTGTACTATTGCTATTGACTTTTACGCATTACGCGTGAGTGTTTCCACTCTGCACCCGAATCCCGTGGGCCTCCCACTTCCTAACTAACGCTAGTGTAGTGTAGCCCCAGCGATTCCCTAGGCCTAGGCCTATTCTATTTCCGTGACAGTGGTTCTTATACCACTTACTTAGTATATGGTTTGCGTGGCCCCTCGGGCCTAACTGTATTACTTACCTGTGTGACTTAATGTATGCTTAAATAAGACTGTGTTGTACTTACCTCTAATCTCATAAAGAGTGCTGAGGGTTTGACTAGAATAAATACACTTTATTTTATATATATATCTGTTGTGGTGTCCTTTCATTTGGTATTCAAGGGATTATATATGGTATCACAGCTGGCTTCACATGCCATTCAGAGTTTAGCCTAAGACTGCTCTTGTCCATGCTACCACTAGGATAGCTGGTCTATAAGGTTGACTTTACAACCAATCACCATAAGGGTATTTGGACTGATATAAGGTGTACACTAGAACTAGTGACATCATACATTAGGCCAACTTCTCACATTGGTGAGCAGCGGTTGGGATCTGAGCTTGCTGTTGTAATACCATTGTAATCTTGAGATACTAAATTGAAAGATCACACAGATATTGTCTAGGTACATATAACATAGATTATAATACTTAAGTCCTACTGGACTTTGTAGTTGTAGGTTGAAGGGAGTAACACACCCTGACTACAACTACTAGAGAGGTTTAGTAGATACAACTAGTGTAGGTAGGTGCACACACCACACCCTCACTAGATCATGTCTCTGAGAGGAGATCAAGTAGATGCTCCCTCAGGAGGATCAGGTCTGCAAAAGACCCCCTCTAGATATGATACCTTAACATTCCAGGAGATGAGACACTTGTGTACCTCCAGAGGAATAAAACAGGGTGCAAACCCTACCCTCCTTCAGTTAAGACAACTCCTAGAGGAGTATGACATTATTAGGGCATCTCAGGCAGGTACCCTAGGTACAGAGGAGGGTCTACCCACCACAGAGGAGTCAGAGGAGACTTCAGATGAAGAGGTAGACAGCCAGGGCCAAGTAGGAAGACTTAGCCAGGCTAACCTAAGCTTACATGGGAGTTTGCATGGGGTCCCCCCTTACAGACCCCCAAGTAGGCTTACACAGAGAAGCAGGAGGGACAGATCCCCTTCAAGGGAATCCATCCACTCCCATGTCTCTAACATCTCTAATGCTTCCTCTCACAGGGGAATGACTTCACCTGAGAGAAAGGAGCATGCAGCCAGAATGAGGGAGGCTAATCTGAGGATTCAGAGGGAAGAACTTGCCCTTGCCAAAGAGAAGCTTGCTCTGGCTAGAGAACAAAAGTTAAGTGGGTTAGAACCCACTGGTGGCAGCAACATTCCTAGAGATAGAGACAGGCACTATGATAATAGAAACCTGAGCAAGATTGTCCCTCCCTACAAGTGTGGGGATGACATCCACAAATGGATAACTGCTTTGGAGAGAGCTTGCAAAGTACAGCAGGTACCCCAAAGTCAGTGGGCAGCTATCTTGTGGCTCTCCTTCTCTGAGAAAGGCAGAGACAAGCTCCTCACAGTTAGTGATGAGGATGCAGATAATTACACTGTCCTGAAGAGTGCTCTGATTGATGGGTTTGGCCTAACCACTGAACAATACAGGTTGTTGTTCAGGGATACCCAGAAGACACAGACTCAGGACTGGACTGACTTTGTAGATTGTGCCACTAAGGCTCTGGAAGGCTGGCTAATGGGAAGTAAGGTTAAGGACTATACAGGATTGTATAATTTGATCATGAGAGAGCAAATACTTAACAACTGTCAAAACCAGCTATTGCATCAACACCTGATTGATTCTGATCTGACTTCTCCCCAAGAATTGGGAAAGAAGGCAGATAGATGGGTCAGGACTAGAGTTAAGCAGAAAACCCAGAACCAGGGCGGTGATCAGAAAAAGGCAGACCAGAAGGGTAATGAGCAGAAACAAAAAGACCAGAAGTCTTCACCAGGCCCCCAAAAGGCTCAGGGGGAGGGTGGTCCCAAAAAGGATAAAAAGAAAGATGGCCAAAAGAAACCATGGTGCAACTATTGTAAGTCCAACTCACATTGGTTTAGTGAGTGCACCAAAAAGGATAAGCCCCCAGCCACCATTGCCCCTAAGGCAACTGTACCCCCTAGTTCAGCTGTAAGTGGTGGTTCCCAGCAAAAGGGTGTAGTAGGGTTAACCCTGGGAACTGAGGAGGATTCTGGCCTAGTCAGAGTACCTACTCAGGCTGTTCTGATCTGTGATGGGGACTTAGCTTTGTCCTCTACTGTAGGCCCCAGTAACCTGGGCAAGTACAGACAGACACCTTTTATCAACCAAAGAATGGCTCAGGCCTACAGGGACACTGGAGCTAGTGTCACAATGGTGACACCTGCTTTTGTGGACCCTGGACAGATCATACTAGGTGAGAATTACCTAGTGACCAACGCTAGCAATGCCACTACCTCCCATAGTGTGGCTATTGTTAACTTCTCCTGGGGAGGGGTAACTGGCCTCAAGAAAGTTGTTGTTAGTTCAGACCTTCCTGTAGAGTGTTTACTGGGCAATGATCTTGAAACTTCAGTTTGGTCTGAAGTGGAGTATAGGACCCATGCAGAAATGCTGGGGATAGATGCACATGTCCTTGCTGTGACCAGGTCACAGGCCAAAAAGTGCACCACTGAACAAGTGCTGGATCCTGAAACTATGGACCAGTCACAACCCAAGAGAAAGAGCAGTAGGGTTAAGGCTGTGCCTTCCCCCCTGCCTCAGGTGGTGGATCAGCCCTCCCAGGAGGATGATTCTGAGAGCCCTGAAGGAACTGTCCTAGAAGAACTTGAACCTGATCAGGTTGAGTTTCTTGGGACAGGGGGGCCTTCAAGGGCAGATCTGAGGCAGGCTCAATTAGACTGCCCCTCTCTTGAACCCCTCAGACAGCTGGCTGCTGCTGAGGATGCAGGGAATGCTCAAGGTACCCACAGAGTGTATTGGGATGAAGGGCTACTGTATTCAGAGGCTAGAGACCCCAAGCCTGGTGCATCCAGGAGGTTGGTCATACCACTGAAGTTCAGAGGCTTCCTTCTAACCTTGGCCCATGATATTCCCCTTGCAGGACATTTAGGCCAGAACAAGACTTGGGACAGGCTTGTCCCTCACTTTCACTGGCCCCATATGTCAGAAGATACTAAGGAGTTTTGTCGCTCCTGTGTCACCTGCCAAGCCAGTGGCAAATCAGGTGGCACCACAAAGGCCCCCCTCATACCACTACCTGTGGTGGGGGTCCCCTTTGAAAGAGTGGGCATAGATATTGTAGGACCAATGGACCCACAAACAGCATCTGGGCACAGATTCATACTGGTGATAGTGGACCATGCCACCAGGTACCCAGAAGCAATTCCCCTGAGGACCACAACAGCTCCTGTTGTGGCAAGGGCCCTGCTTGGAGTGTTCTCCAGAGTGGGCTTTCCAAAGGAGGTCATTTCTGACAGAGGTACTAACTTCATGTCAGGATACTTGACTGCAATGTGGAAGGAGTGTGGTGTTAACTATAAGTTCACCACACCCTATCACCCACAGTGCAATGGGCTTGTTGAGAGATTCAACAAGACCCTAAAGGGAATGATAAAAGGATTACCAGACAAGCTTAGGCGAAGATGGGACATCCTTTTACCCTGCCTTCTGTTTGCTTACAGAGAGGTCCCACAAAAGGGGGTTGGCTACAGCCCTTTTGAGCTTTTGTTTGGGCATCCTGTAAGAGGACCCCTGTGTTTGGTGAAGGAAGGATGGGAGAGACCTCTCAGACAACCCAAACTAGACATAGTGGATTATGTACTTGGTCTCCGCTCCAGGATGGCAGAGTATATGAAGAAGGCTTCTAAAAACCTTGAGGCAAGCCAAGAACTCCAAAAAGCTTGGCATGACCAAAAGGCTGTACTGACTGTTTACCAGCCAGGACAGAAAGTGTGGGTGTTGGAGCCAGTGGCCCCAGCAGCACTCCAAGACAAATGGTCTGGACCCCACACTATTGTTGAGAAAAAGGGAGAAGTCACCTACTTGGTGGACCTTGGGACTCCCAGAAGCCCCCACAGGGTGCTTCATGTCAACAGATTGAAGGCATATGTTGACAGGGCAGACATGGGGCTACTCATGGCTACAGATGAGGGGCAGGAGGAAGAGAGTGACCCTCTCCCAGACCTGATGATGGCTCAGTTGATGGTGTGGTCTTTTCTGACAGCCTCACTGTACATCAGCAACAGGACTGCAGACAGGTTCTGCAATCCTACAGACATATGTTCTCTCTGACCCCAAGTCAGACAAACTGGTGCACCCATGAGGTGGACACTGGTGACAGTCTGCCTGTGAAGAGTAAAATCTACAGGCAACCTGACCATGTCAGGGACTGCATAAAAGTTGAGGTACAAAAGATGTTGGAGCTGGGAGTCATTGAACCTTCAGAGAGCCCTTGGGCTAGTCCTGTAGTTCTTGTGCCAAAACCTCACACCCAAGATGGTAAGAGAGAGATGAGGTTTTGCGTGGATTACAGAGGTCTCAATGCTGTCACTAGGACAGATGCCCACCCAATACCTAGGGCAGATGAGCTCATTGACAGACTGGCAGCTGCTAAGTTTTTGAGCACATTTGACCTAACAGCAGGCTACTGGCAAATCAGACTAGCTGAGAGTGCAAAGGCCAAAACTGCTTTCTCGACCCCAGGAGGACATTATCAATTTGTGGTAATGCCCTTTGGTTTGAAGAATGCACCTGCCACTTTCCAAAGGTTGGTGAATCAAGTCCTTACTGGGTTGGATGATTATTGTGCAGCTTATCTTGATGATATTGCTGTCTTTAGCTCCACCTGGGAGGATCACCTGGTCCACCTGAGGAATGTTTTAGAGGCCCTGCAAAAGGCAGGCCTCACTATCAAGGCCACTAAGTGCCAGATAGGGCAGAGCAAGGTTGTATACCTGGGCCACCTAGTTGGTGGGGGTCAGGTTCAACCACTGGAGAGCAAGATCCAGACCATAAAGGACTGGGCTCCTCCAACTACCCAGACTCAGGTCAGAGCTTTCTTGGGCCTGACTGGGTACTACAGAAAGTTTGTTAAGAACTATGGGTCCATAGTGACACCACTTAATGACTTGACCTCCAAGAAGATGCCAAAGAAAGTTCAGTGGACAGTAAGCTGTCAAAAAGCATTTGA
Organism: Triturus cristatus; assembly: GCF_964204655.1. Taxonomy (NCBI): domain Eukaryota; kingdom Metazoa; phylum Chordata; class Amphibia; order Caudata; family Salamandridae; genus Triturus; species Triturus cristatus. The sequence goes on along the minus strand of NC_140593.1, from coordinate 7,772,696 downwards.
TGACCTGAAGCAGGCCATGTGCAGTGCACCTATTCTGAAAAGTCCAGACTACTCCAAAGAGTTCATTGTCCAGACAGATGCTTCTGAGTTAGGTGTGGGAGCTGTTCTTTCACAACTGAATGTAGATGGTCAAGACCAGCCCATTGCTTTTATAAGTAGAAGGCTGACCCCTAGAGAGAAACGTTGGTCAGCTATTGAGAGGGAGGCCTTTGCTGTGGTTTGGGCCCTGAAGAAGCTGAGGCCATACTTGTTTGGCACTCACTTCAAGATTCAGACCGACCATAAGCCCCTCTTGTGGCTAAATCAGATGAAGGGTGAAAATCCCAAACTTCTTAGGTGGTCCATTTCCCTACAGGGGATGGACTTCACAGTGGAACATAGACCTGGGACTGACCATGCCAATGCAGATGGACTCTCCAGATATTTCCACTTAGAACATGAAGACTCAACTGCTCAAGGTTAGTTTAATGTCCCTAAGTTTGGGGGGGGGGGGGGTTGTGTAGGAGAGTAGGGTCTGCTTTCTATGTCCACCCCCACTTTTTGCTTTTGCTTTACTGGTTTTCGACTTAGATGTGGCTGTGGGCCTGCTAATCAGACCCACAGCCCTGCTGTTCTCTCTCTAAATTATACTATGTACTTTAGGTGCATAACCCATTTGGATAGGATCACCTTATTGGCCCCTGTACAGTGTACCCTAGGTACCCAGGGCATAGGTGTACCCTAGGCCTACCAGGGGCTGCAGCATGTATTATGCCACCCCTGGCCTGGCCTTCCATTTTGACACAACTGGTTGATCACTCAGCTGGGGCAAGGTCGTGTAATCACCCCTTGCTTAGGTGTAGTAGTCCTATACCTAACTTACATATAGACACATGTGTACCTATCAGTCACTCCTATGGCAGGCCTTGACAATCCTGGAGGCAGAGTGCTTGGTAACATGTGAGATGGTGCTCTAGCATGAGCTGAGCCTGTCTGCAGCTTTCGGAACCTTGTCCTTATAGCTGTTCTATGATATAGCCTACCATATACTCTTAAAGTGCCTTATAATCTTAGACGGTTATGGTAACTATGGTTTGGCTTTATCGAAACATGTCGTGTAAGGTGTCTAACACTGTGGAATAATACCCCCATGCCATTTCTGGACATGAGAATATTATTCCCCCCTTCTAGAGGGAAAGACATGTTAAAATCATACTTCAACTGTTAGCCTCTGACCAAAGCCTCAGCATCACAAAATGGATGCTGCGGCCACGACACAAGTCTGACCTCCTGCAGCTGGGAGTGATCCCAGCCAGGGAGGCCTGGACAATAGGTTTCCTGCTTGGGGAGGTGCTAGCACCTCCCCAGACAGCCTTTAGTGTATTGGGGCAGGGTGGGCTGAAAGGAATGAGACATGCCTGGGGCACACAAGGTGTTCCTTGCATAGTCCAGTTCAAACCGGCGCTGGGGCACTCCAGCCCCAGCTCTGGCGCGAAACTGGACAAAGGGAAGTGGGTGTAACCACCCCCTCCCAGGTCCCACCCATAAGGCGTGACCTAGCAGGTATCCCAGCCCCCCAGATTAGTATAAGAGTGGGAGTTGGGCCTCAAGACTTTAGATTATCCTGAACCTGCAAAACTGAACAGAAACTCTGGACCTTCGACATTCGACGAAAGAAGAAGACTGAAGAATCTCCCTTGTAGCCAAGGAGTGGCTACCCTGTGCAAACAGGCACCATCAAGAGACTACCCTTTGCTTTGCCCACGTTCTACGAGGAACCGACTGCAGAGCCTGACCAGAGCCTTGACTTCCAGACTTCTCCGACCCTGATCCACATCTACAGCAGAGCTGAGATCCGTGGAGGCGACGAGCGACGTGGGACCGGCTACCTGGAAAAAGTGGCTAGTAACTTAAAGCGCAGCTTCTGAGGTACCCTCGAAATTGTGCACCGGGGATTGAGAAGCCCCAACCCCAAGCACCAACTGCACCGAAGATCAGCCCCCCACACTCCACGAGTCCTGCGTGGGGCCCTTCAGCATTTTCCTGCTTGCCGCATCTGTCCGGTTGCTTGCCCGCTGGCTAGTGGCCTTTGTGACGACGCACCCTGAAATCTTCTGCGCTGGTTTGGCTCCTCCAGACTGGCTCCCGCTTCTCTGCAAAGAAGAAGCACCCCAGACCTTCCTGGTCTGCACCAGAAGCAAGTCCTCCGTTCTTCGTGGGTTCCGCTTGCCAAGGCTTGGTGAGTCCTAGTCCAACTTCGACGCCGCCGACAGCAAGAGCCTTCGTGGGACAGCTCGCCTCCTGGTCCTGGTCGTCCTCGACGCTTCCTGGTCCTCCTGGCTGCAGCGACAAGCTTCACCTTCACCTGCAATCTTCACGACATCGCCTGGTTCCTTCCTGGTTCCACGTGGTCACTGGCTAGTGACCTTGACTCTGTCCCTTCTGCTTGCAGGTTTCTTCTCTTCTTGATCCCAGCCTTGGGATCCACCGGACACTCTTCACTGACTGCCTGTCAGCATCTTTCTTCAGGCATCCATAGGAGTCGACGACGAAAACGACGCAGCTTCACCCCTATGCACCCGCAGCCTGTGGGCTAGGTAACTTGGGTACTCCGGTGCTCATCAGGATAGTGACTATCCTAGTGTCTAGTTTTCAAGTCTCAACTTCCTAGCTACTCCGGAAGTGTCCTAAATCTACCGTTTTTCTAAACTGTACTATTGCTATTGACTTTTACGCATTACGCGTGAGTGTTTCCACTCTGCACCCGAATCCCGTGGGCCTCCCACTTCCTAACTAACGCTAGTGTAGTGTAGCCCCAGCGATTCCCTAGGCCTAGGCCTATTCTATTTCCGTGACAGTGGTTCTTATACCACTTACTTAGTATATGGTTTGCGTGGCCCCTCGGGCCTAACTGTATTACTTACCTGTGTGACTTAATGTATGCTTAAATAAGACTGTGTTGTACTTACCTCTAATCTCATAAAGAGTGCTGAGGGTTTGACTAGAATATATACACTTTATTTTATATATATATCTGTTGTGGTGTCCTTTCATTTGGTATTCAAGGGATTATATATGGTATCACAGCTGGCTTCACATGCCATTCAGAGTTTAGCCTAAGACTGCTCTTGTCCATGCTACCACTAGGATAGCTGGTCTATAAGGTTGACTTTACAACCAATCACCATAAGGGTATTTGGACTGATATAAGGTGTACACTAGAACTAGTGACATCATACATCAGGCCAACTTCTCACAAAAATTTTAATAAACTAGAGGCCAAAAAGAAATCAATACGAGAGGAGGATCTATGTCTACCTGACCAATAAGTGAATTCTTTTGTCAGATCCCCACTCTTCTTACCTCGTGTTTGTGGAGGAATCCCACAGGGACGACATGGGCAACCCCCACCTGCGCCCTTCTGTTGCTGGAAGGATAAAAGACACTACCCAGGTCAAGGAGGGAACCGGGGGAGGTTGCCAGGAAGGGTGGTGAGAGCGGGAGTGGATGATGTGAAGGGGCACCCTTCGTGGCTCTTGAGGCGGTGTGGCAGTCCCCGCTACCTAAAGGCAAGAGGAGACAGAGGTGACTAAGGCACAGATTTCGGTAAGACCCCACATCCCATGGTCACCGGGGACATATACAGAGCTCTATGGGGCAGGAATCCCTACTTGGTTACCTGGTAGTCGGTGTCATTCGCTAGGGACCTGCTGAGACGATATCTGCGATGTCCGTGTAGTTGTGTGGCTCGCCCAAAGAGGAAAGAACATCCATAAGCGCTCCTGTGCTACGTGGAGAGAAACTATAACGGCGACTTCGTGCAGTCGCACGAGTCGTCAAAGCAAACGAGATAGCGCCCCTGCGCTGAGGTATGAACAAGGTTGTGGCGACTACGTGCCATCGCACGAGTCGTCCAGGCAAACGGGATAGCGCCACTGCGCTGAGGTATGAACAAGGTTGTGGCGACTACGTGCCGTCGCACGAGTCGTCAAAGCAAACGAGATAGCGCCACTGCGCTGAGGTATGAACAAGGGTATGGCGACTACGTGCCGTCGCACGAGTCGTCAAAGCAAATGAGATAGCGCCACTGCGCTAAGGGGGAAACAAGGCTACGGTCCAGGGAGGGTGCAACACTCCTGCGCTGTGGGAAGAACAAGGAGAGGGCGATTCCGTGCATTCGCTCGAGTCGCCAGGAAGAAACTGTAGGCGCCCTTGCGCTGTCCGGACCGACTGTCCGGTTGCTGGTGGAGCCTTCGCTACGCTCCTGCGTGTCGGCGAAGCTCTGGGTGGAATCCGAAGCGCCGAGACTGCAGTTTCCCGCCGTGATATTCCAGTGCGGCCGGAAGTGACGACTGGCCGTCCCGAGGCATCAGCTGAGCACTGTGTGAAGACTAGACTGTCACCTTCCAAGGGTAATAAGGGGAGGAGTCTCGTTGTGAGGGATGTCCGTCCGGTTTTCAGGCTGCTGGCGTGAGAGGCGCTAGGGAAACATGACAGCACCCACCCCTAAAACAGACCAACCCCACGGCTAAAGAGGGGTAACAGGACGAGGTTTCTGAGGGTGTCGGGCATGAAAGGCTCTAACTACTGAGGGAGCATTGCGGACGTGTGAAAGGGGTTCCCAGGAGCGTTCTTCCGGGCCATATCCCCTCCAATCCACCAGGTAATAGAGCTTCCCCCTGGTTCTACGGGAATCAAGAATGGCCCGAACCTCGTATTCCACGTGGTCATCCATGGGAACAGGAGGAGGGGGCTCTGCCTGTGAACTGTCAGGGTGTGCAGGGCGCAAGAGGGAGACGTGAAAGACAGGGTGGATTTTCAAGTGAGAGGGCAGAGAGTTTCATAGATACAGGGTTGACGACACGGGTTATGGGATAAGGACCTACATAGCGGGGCAACAGCTTCTTGGGCCCATGGGTGTTGAGGTTCTTGATGGATAACCACACCTTGTCTCCCACTACATAGGCTGGTTCGGTTTGTCGGTGTTTATCCGTGTGGTGTTTGTAGTTTTCTTTGGCTTTTGCGAGTTCAAAACGAGCTTGTTGCCATATGGTGCGGAGGAAGACGTGGTGTTCTTGTAACGTAGGCACTCCGCATGACTGGACCTCTTCCCAAGGAGTCGTCCTGGGATGGAGTCCCTGGAGGCAATAGAATGGCGAAACTCCTGTTGCTGTATGCTTACTGTTATTGTAGGCGTATTCCACCATCCATAACACCTTAGACCATTCCGTTTCCATAGAAAGCAGCAGGCAACGGAGGTATTGTTCCATAGTGCGATTCGTTCGCTCGGCCTGGCCATCAGTTTGGGGATGGTATGAGGATGATAAACGGGCTTCCATATGTAAAAGCGAGCAGACTTCAGTCCAGAAGCGGGACACAAATTGAGTACCTCTGTCTCTTATCAGCACCGATGGGATACCATGTAGTCTTACTACGTTCTGCATGAACAGGGCTGCCAATTCCGCCGCGGAAGGTAGATGGGTTAATGGTACAAAATGCGCCATTTTAGTTAGATGGTCGACAATGGTAAGGATGGTGGTGTGTCCTGTGGAGGTCTTAGGGAGTTCTACCATGAAGTCCATTGAGACAGTGTGCCATGGGCAAGGGGGTACCGGAATAGGGTGTAACAACCCTACTGTGGGTTCTGAGAGCGTTTTACCTTGCGTGCAGATGGCACAGCGGGCGATGTAGGCTTGTGTGTCACGATTAAGGGTTGGCCACCAGAATTGTCTCTGCAGTAGTTCCCTGGTTTTCAGGTATCCTGGATGAACGGCCAGGGGGTGGTCGTGGCACAGGACCAGCGCTTGTTGCTGGTGGGTGGTCAACGGTAAATAATAACGCCCGTCCTTGAACAGGAATCCGTGGTTTTCTGTGAGACCTTGGATGTCTCCGGCCCATTCGTCCCTGGTTTTCTGTTGTAGCTCGTGATGGAGTAGTGTCAAGAAATCAGAGGACGCCACTACTCCCTGGAAGCATCGGAAGGGAATAATGGGTACTGGTTCCATGGAGGGCGTCTGGTCTTCGTTTTCCTCTAATCGTGACAAGGCGTCGGCTTTAGCGTTCTCCTTTCCAGGTCTATATGTGATCTGGAAATCGAATTCGTTGAAATAGAGTGTCCAGCGTAGTTGTCTCGCCGTCAATGGTCTGGCTGAACGAAGGAACTTTAGATTCCGGTGATCGGTGAAGATGGTCACCGTGTGTTTAGCGTCCTTGAGGTAGTGTCGCCATTCCTCAAATGCTGCCTTGATGGCCAAGAGTTCCTTATCTCCAATGGAGTAGTTGCATTCAGCGGGTTGCAACTTCCTGGAGTAGTATGCTACCGGGTGAAGCATATTGGTCTTGCTGTCTGTCTGTGACAGTACTCACCCTAGGGCGTTCTGTGAGGCATCGGCCTCTACATTAAAGGGACGTGTAGGGTCAGGATGTTTCAGGATTGGAGCCGAAGTGAATCGGGTCTTCAGTTCTTGGAATGCATGTTCTGCTTTGGCGTTCCATGCAAACTGTACCCTTTTGCGTAGGAGACAGGTGATGGGGGTAACAATCCGGGAAAATCCATCGATGAAGCGTCGATAGTAATTCGCGAATCCTAGAAATCTCTGGACTTGTTTCACAGAATTCGGGGATGGCCACTTCAGGATGGCGTCGACCTTTCTGGAATCCATTTGAACACCTCCTGGTGTCAGAAAGTGTCCCAGGAATTCCACTGTTGTGGTGTGGAACACGCTCTTCTCTAGTTTCACGTACAGCCCGTGTTGTTGCAATTGGTGGAGAACGGCTCGTACGTGTTGGAGATGTTCCTCCATGTTCGCAGAGTAGATCAGTATATCATCGATATACACGATGCAGAACCGGTCGATGTAGTCCCGTAACACCTCATCGATGAAATACTGAAATGCGGCTGGGGCATTGCAGAGTCCGAAGGGCATGACGCGGTACTCGAATAACCCGTACCGCGTCCGGAAGGCAGTTTTCCATTCATCGGCCTCTCGGACTCTGACTAGATGGTAGGCCCCGCGCAAATCCAGCTTGGTGTAGATGGCGGCGTTTTTCACTTGGTCCAACAAGTCAGGAATTAAGGGTAGGGGATACCTGTTCTTAATAGTTATGGCGTTCATCGCCCTAAAGTCGATGCAAGTGCGTAGATCACCCTCCTTCTTCGCCACGAAGAAAAGAGGGGATGAGACTGGAGATTTAGAATGACGAATGAACCCATTCTGAAGGTACTGTGTGAGGTAGGTTCGGAGATGGTCGTTTTCCTTTTCTGTGAGGGAGTACACCCGGCTACAAGGGAGCGTGGATCCCGGTATCAGGTCAATTCTGCAGTCAAAGTGACGATGCGGAGGTAGGGTATTGGCTCCTTGTTCATCGAAAACCCGGGCCAGGTCTTTGTATTCGTGGGGTATGGTTGTCTGAGTGACCAGGCCCATGCCGTCTCTAGGCAGGATACAGGCCTGGACCTCTTTAGTCACCGTTTTCCTCTCTGAAGGGTAGCAGGATTGGGCGCAAAAAACAGAGTCCAAACTTGTTTTGCCAGTAGCCCAATTAATCAGGGGGTTATGCTGTACCAGCCAGGGAATGCCCAATATCAGCCTGAACTGAGGGGCATCGATGATGTCGAAGGCGATGGTCTCAGTATGCTGGTTTTCCATCACCATCCGCAGATCCTCTGTTTGGTACCGGATCAATCCTGAGGTCAGGTCCGTACCGTCTACTGCCTTCACTAGTTTGGGTTTTCTTTTGGCTCGTTTCAGCATGCCCAGACCCGTCATATAATGGGCATCGATGAAGTTCCCAGTCGCTCCAGAGTCGATTAGGGCTATGACATGCCAGGAGGATCCTGTAGATGACTGTAAGAGCACCGGCACGCCCATATGGTGGTGGTTGGCGCAGGTGTTTGAGGTCTGCTTCTTCTCGGTTTGCAGTCCCAATAGACAGACCCCATTGTCTACTGGGAGGTCCCGTTTCCTGTCCTTTCTTCTCTGGTGATTGATAGAGCAGAAGGCGTCCTATCCGTGGGCTGGCGTGGCTTTGCCGGGCAGTCCCGCACAAAATGACCGTTCTTGCCGCAATAAAGGCATAGGTTCTGTTTTCGTCTCTTTTCCTTTTCTTCTTTCGTCAAGGGAGCACGAACATCTCCGATCTGCATGGGCTCGGGCGTGTCACGGGATTTCGGGGCGTCCCTGTATGCTGGGAGTCTGGTCTCACCTCCTTTGGATCGTTCGGTTCTTCGCTCTTGTAGGCATAGTTTTGTTTCACTACCATGTCAATAAACTGACCGATGTCCTCTGGTGGTTCGGTTATCTGGGAGATGAGGTCCTTTAGGTCTTCCCGGAGACCCCTATAGAACACTGATATTTGTTTGGATTCCGGCCAGTGAGCCTCCACTACCAATCGATTGAAGGTGGTGATGTAGTGCAATAAGTTCGTGTTACCCTGTTTTAAATTTAGCAACCCATTGTCCGCGGCCTGCACGAACGTATGGCGGGCAAACATACGTCTCATGGTCTCTTTAAACACAGGAAAGTTGTATAGCAGTGGCTCGTCGTTCTCCACCAAGGGAATTGACCACTGAGCGGCGTCACCTCCTAAATACGAGAGAACAAAGGCGACCTTCGAGGCATCATCCGGAAATGTAGTCGCTTGGGCCATGAAGTGTAGGTGACACTGGTTGAGGAATATGCTATATTTCGTACTATCGCCGTAGAAACGTTCTGGTGCGGCCAACTGCGCCATGGGTTGTGCTAGAACTTGCACAGGAGCGGAAGCAGTCGAGAGAGTGGATGCCGGACCCCACGGGTTAAATAAGGGTGGTCTCAATATGCCTTCTGGTCGGGGCTGTTGTACCGGGGGCGCGCCCCAGGTTCCTGTTTGTCCTGCACCCATTTGTCCTTGTAAGGCAGTGACATCGTTTCTCAGGCTCCGATTCTCAGCTTGGATGCTGGTCAGCATCGCTGCTATGTCTTGTAAAGTAACTTCGGGGTTCTCCATGTTGTCCGGGTGGGATAAGAAACTTGGGCTTCGGATTCTGTCAGATCCCCACTCTTCTTACCTCGTGTTTGTGGAGGAATCCCACAGGGACGACATGGGCAACCCCCACCTGCGCCCTTCTGTTGCTGGAAGGATAAAAGACACTACCCAGGTCAAGGAGAGAACCGGGGGAGGTTGCCAGGAAGGGTGGTGAGAGCGGGAGTGGATGACGTGAAGGGGCACCCTTCGTGGCTCTTGAGGCGGTGTGGCAGTCCCCGCTACCTAAAGGCAAGAGGAGACAGAGGTGACTAAGGCACAGATTTCGGTAAGACCCCACATCCCATGGTCACCGGGGACATATACAGAGCTCTATGGGGCAGGAATCCCTACCTGGTAGTCGGTGTCATTCGCTAGGGACCTGCTGAGACGATATCTGCGATGTCCGTGTAGTTGTGTGGCTCGCCCAAAGAGGAAAGAACATCCATAAGCGCTCCTGCGCTACGTGGAGAGAAACTATAACGGCGACTTCGTGCAGTCGCACGAGTCGTCAAAACAAACGAGATAGCGCCCCTGCGCTGAGGTATGAACAAGGTTGTGGCGACTACGTGCCGTCGCACGAGTCGTCAAGGCAAACGGGATAGCGCCACTGCGCTGAGGTATGAACAAGGTTGTGGCGACTACGTGCCGTCGCATGAGTCGTCCAGGCAAATGGGATAGCGCCACTACGCTGAGGTATGAACAAGGTTGTGGCGACTACGTGCCGTCGCACGAGTCGTCAAAGCAAACGAGATAGCGCCACTGCGCTGAGGTATGAACAAGGGTATGGCGACTACGTGTCGTCGCACGAGTCGTCAAAGCAAACGAGATAGCGCCACTGCGCTAAGGGGGAAACAAGGCTACGGTCCAGGGAGGGTGCAACGCTCCTACGCTGTGTGAAGAACAAGGAGAGGGCGATTCCGTGCATTCGCTCGAGTCGCCAGGAAGAAACTGTAGGCGCCCTTGCGCAGTCCGGACCGACTGTCCGGTTGCTGGTGGAGCCTTCGCTACGCTCCTGCGTGTCGGCGAAGCTCTGGGTGGAATCCGAATCGCCGAGACTGCAGTTTCCCGCCGTGATATTCCAGTGCGGCCGGAAGTGACGACTGGCCGTCCCGAGGCATCAGCTGAGCACCGTGTGAAGACTAGACTGTCACCTTCCAAGGGTAATAAGGGGAGGAGTCTCGTTGTGAGGGATGTCCGTCCGGTTTTCAGGCTGCTGGCATGAGAGGCGCTAGGGTAACATAACATCTTTTTGATAAGGGAATTTTAATCGCCATGGATCGCAAAGATCGAGTAAGGCGGAGTTCTTCATAATAGACCTTAATGACCTTGGTTTAGATTGTTTCTTTAAGAGACCAGTAGAATCTCGTTTTATATCAATAAGGATATTAAAATCCCCACCTATAATTATATCTCTCCTAACCAATAGTAGTGATTGAAATAACTCCTCATAGATGGGGACACGATCTTCCACTGGGGCATAATAGCTAACAAAAGTAATCGGCCTATTCCTATCTTTTATTACGCAAGTAGCCCAACACCACCGCCCTGCTCTTCCATCTTCAAACTGAATAATTTCTGCATCTAAATTGCGATTGATAAAAAGCGCGACTCCCCTTTGAGATTCTTGAGCACATGAGAACCCACGATATGAAGACCAATTTTTAAACATAGAAAAAGAGTTAGTTTTAATCCAAAGCTTTGTACTACACCTATCTCTCCCTCCCACGCAGACCACATGGCCCTAACCCCTCTCATAAGAGCGCCTTGGTAGTGCGCCCTGTTCCCCATGCCCCCTAGAACCCACCCGCACCCCCCCTCCCCCTAAGTAATCATGCACAAACAAAAGGAGAAAATAAAAAAAAAAGGAAAAATCTTCAGTAACCATCAAGACGAGATCAGATCACAATCCAGCATTAGCCTAGCTCTGGACCAACTTATCAAGCATCTCACGTGCCTCATCAACATCTGTAAACAGATAAAGTTTGCCCTTAATCAGAACTTTTAACTTTGATTGCTGTGCAATCGATGCTTGGGCACCTTTATCCTTAAATAGCTGGAGAATCTTTACAAAGTCTTTTCTCCGTCTAGCAGCAGCAGCTGACATGTCAGAGAAAATCCGGCACTTGGTAGTGGGATTAACGTGAAATTGTCTTTGCTTGAAGGCCTGAGATAGAATCATTTCTTTAACCCGAGCGTCTGCAAAATTGACAATAATAGTTCGAGGAAACGGAGAGTTGGGGAATGGATGAGTTGGAACTCGATGCGCCCTAGTGATTGTTAAGTCACCCTTAAACTCAGGGACAACCTCTCGAGAAAAAAAAGAAGAGATCCATTTCATCATGTCCGAACCCTCGTTATTCTCAATATTCTCCGGTACACCGACTATTCGAAGATTTGACCTTCAGTTATAATTTTCTAACTCGTCCAACTTAGATTCGAAAGCTTTAGAAAATTTAGAGGCAGTGGTAATTTCTTTCTGTAGGATCGTCAAGTTATCCTCCACCCCGGAAATTCTGGTCTCAGACTCTTGCAATCGATTTGAAAATGAAGCCATCGAGTCTTCAATTTTATCCAGACTTTTACAAATTGCCTCCATTTCCATCTTTTGAGATTGCTTCATCTCTCGGATTTCATGCAGAATCAAATTCAACATATCCTTGACTGAGATCTGAAAATCCCCAGTAGTCTCGGTGTCAATCCCCAAGATCGAGCTCTGAGGCAAAGTAACTCCACTGGAGACAATCGCAGAAGTACAGCTAGGAAAAGTGGAGAGATCTTTATCACTGAGAGATGTGGATCTTGGATTTAAGGGTGGAGGGTCTATTGAGCTTGGATCACCAATTGAAACAGAGCTTTCGATGGAAGGAATAACGATTGGAGAAGTAAAGAGGGTTGAAGCCCCTGATAGCGCTGCGCGGGTACCAGTAGTAGGGACAGATATTGCTCCTTTTCGCTCAAATAACGGAAATTGTTTGGAAGCCTTAAGAGCAGAGACTGGCGTAGGCTCTTTAGACACCTGTAAATCGAATAAGGCCACTGAATTGAAACTCGGGGTTGTCTCAGATATATTGGCTTCGGAGCCCAGTAGAGGCATATCCACTCCCTCCAGGGATGGCACCATTACCTCCTTTATCACACTGACAGCGGATTTGGAAGGATTTTGAAGATGAGCTTGAGTCGGGCTGACGCCCGGGAGGCCGTCATCACCTTCTCCGGAACTCTCTGAATTTTCAACAGAGGAAGTTTATCTCTCTACAACTGACCCAGCCCGCCTGGCCCTTTCAGAATTTTCGTTTAATTGCTGGCGTCGTATTTTAGCTTTAGCCCTGGCCGTCAATTGCTTGCCCATTGTTAAGACCGGTGACAACGTGATATCTCTTCAGCCTCCAATATAGATGACAGAAATACTGCAGGTCACAGTAACAACAAAATCCAGTCTGACAGAGAATGCCAACCAAGAGTTCAACCCACACAGCGGCTGCAGCACAAGCTATTAGACTGCGACAGTGGGGAAGCAGCTCAAGCCGACTGGACTGGCACCTCACTCTGTCCGAGTAATAGGATACGTAGGGAAAGTCAGTAATCAGCGCTTAAATCACTCCGAAATGACTCCACATTTCCATTTCCACAGTCCATCACAGAGTGAATGCTGGGTCTTGTAGTTTAATCACACCGCCCACACTTCAGCTTTGACAAATGACTAAGAAGCTAGTACCAATCTTCATACAATGCTGAAAAGACCTGCCACAGCGGTGGTGGCGGAGGAAATCTCTTACTGGAATCAGTGAAAGTAACAGCATCAAGAAGTAAGAGCTTCAGCGTTATGTTCTAGATGCTCTGTTCTGAAGTATTCATCGCTATTGATTACGAGATGCGCTATGTTCTAGATGCTCTGCGCTGAAGTATTCACTGCTTACTGATTACGAGTAGCGTTATGTTCTAATGCTCTGCGCTGAAGTATTCACTGCTTACTGATTACGAGTAGCGTTATGTTCTAATGCTCTGCGCTGAAGTATTCACTGCTTACTGATTACGAGTAGCGTTATGTTCTAATGCTCTGCGCTGAAGTATTCACTGCTTACTGATTACGAGTAGCGCTATGTTCTAATGCTCTGCTCTGAAGTATGCACTGCGTGCTGGTTACGAGTGGCGCTATGTTCTAATGCTCTGCTCTGAAGTGGGCACTGCGTGTTGTTTACGAGTGGCGCTATGTTCTAATGCTCTGCTCTGAAGGATTCCCTAATTAGAGGTTACGAGGAGCGTATGGTCGTAGGCTCTCCTCAGATGTCCAAGGCTCAGTTCTTACGAGTGGCACTGCAAGCCCCAAACCCTACCACGGGGAGTAAGAGATACAAGGGTGGCCTAGAGCCTGCAGGAAACATACTGGTGAATAACATACTGGTGAATATCATACTGGTGAATATGGTGCTGGCGGATTAAACGCTGACATAAGTGAATTGCATTGTCATCTCATGAACTGCATGTATATCTCATTAACTGCATATATATCTCAGGAAGTGCATGTGTATCTTATGAATTGCATTGTCATCTCATGAACTTCATTTATCTGGAACTACTTGGATAAACTTGAGTTATTTGCATAAATCTCTACAGTGTGGCGTTCCTTATTGTGTGCGTTCCTTGCTTCAGTGGATGTGCGTGTTGTATGGTCGCTTTACACACAAGCCTTTGGGTGCCCAGCCGCTCGTGTCACGTTACCCCCTTAGGGCCTGGAGACCCCAGGTCTTACATTGGTGGCAGCGGTGGGATATTAGGACCTGTGACCATACAGCACCCTTCCGTGAAGCGGAGGGCACCACAATTAAACGCCTGTTGTTTCAAAGCTCTGCAACTATTTTTTGCTGTATTTATTGATTCTGCTGTCCAGGCTGAGAGTGTAAAATAATTCTGGTTAGCTGGTAACTGTCACCCATATCCTAGGAATTTCTTCCTTAGTATCTAGGTCCCCACCTGTGAAGATGGAATTCCGGTTAGCTGACCTCGAGGGGTACTCGGTGAAGCAACTGAGAGAGTTCGGGCAGGGGATGGGGGTGCCTGGGGTGCGGAGGGCCAAAGGACCGGAACTCCGTACCGCCATAAGGGCATGGGTAGAGGCCCACCCAGAAGGGAGAGAGGATGAGGGACAGGAGGCGCCAGATGCACCTCAGGAGGAGAGCGCCCAGGAAGTACTAGACATACTTAATGTGGATATGTCTGAAAATGTGCCCCCAGGGAGACGTTCTGGGGCCAGAAGTAGGACAGGGTCTAGGAGGAGCGCGTCTCCAGAGGAGTACGAGGACAGAAGGGAAGAGAGGCAATTAAAGTGGGAGCTAGCGAAATTGGAACATGAAAGAGAAAGAGAAAACAAGAGATGGGCAATGGAGGAAAAGAAGCTGGCGCACGAGCTTCAGCTGAAATAGTTGGAGCTGCGCGCCCTCCAATTGAATGCGTCCAATAAGGACAATGGTGGCAGCATACCTAAAGAGTCTCATGAGTCAAAATTCTACCTACCTAAAGAAGTCATTGCCAATTACACAATGGGGGACGACATTGCTAAATGGTTGGAGGCATACGAGGTAGCCTTGACTGCCCATGGGGTACCCGAGAGTAATTGGGGAGGTGGTTTATATCGTTGTTGGAAGGCGGACCCCGAGGAGTCGGTGCGACCACCAAGGGGGGGCCCTCACACTGCACGAAGTAGCCGAGCGCTGCCGAGAAGTCTCCTGAGAGATCCTTCTCCTATCACGTCCTAGCACAGTAACACCACCACACAGGACTCAAGGAGGTTGTCTTGTGACAAGCAATTCTTTATCAGCAATAAAAAGGTTACGAGGTCAATTTTTACACGAAGGGATCGAGGGATCCACCAAAAGTCTCAGTGTCTCTTTGGAAGGGTCGGGGTAGCGGGACAGTCTTTGGCAGGAATGCGGTACGAGGGTACCTGGGGCCCAGTTCTTATCCTCAAGCTGGAGGACCTCCGGATCTCGGAGGGGTTGAGCCGCGACGGCGTCAGCAGGGCTCTGGCGTACAGTTCGTGGAGAGCCGCGATCCAATCAGCAGGGCTCTCAAGATGGTTTCTGCTCAGCTCGAGCCGCGACGTCGTCAGCAGGGCTCCGAGGGAGGTTTCAGCGAGGTTGGGCCGCGACGGCGTCAGCAGGGCTCCGATGTTCCAGGTGGTTCAGAAAGGGTTCACAGGAAGGAGCCGCGACGCAGTCAGCAGGGCTCGTGATGGTTCCGACAAGAGTTCTTCTCCGTAGGGTCAGCCGCGATTCAATCAGCAGGGCTCTCGACTCCGGGATACAACTGCCGAGCTGTGGTGGGGTCGCCCCAGATATAGGTCTGGAGCCCTTTGATGTCCGGACCTATGCGCCCGAGGGGGCGGAGTGGCCGGGTGGAGGTGGCCAGACGCCCAGCAGGAGAGGCGCCAGGCCCATGGGAGTTGCAGGGCGATCACACCTCGAGAGGGGAGGACAGTTGGGGGTCCCATCGATACTGTCCTCCGCCGGGGGCGATGAATGGTTCCTGCGGCACCCCCTGGCTAGTTCGTGGCGCCTCGATGTCGGGGCTTCGCTGGGGTCGAGGCCGGGTTGAGCGGGGTCGCGCCGGCTGGTGCACGGTGTGACGTGGATGCCAACAAGATGGCGGAGCCACGAGGAGTATGCGTCCACGTGCAGCTCCGGGTGAAGGGCCTTGGTGCAGTTCAGACGGGTGGCCCGTGACGGCCGGGGCGGGGAACGGGCACAATCCAGGGGGTTAAGGACCACGCCACGAGGCCGGGTCCAACAGGCGTCCCCCCAGCCGAAGGCATGGAGAGTCACCCATCTCCTTGGGGATTCTCCTCGTCAAGGCGGAAGAAGCGGGACAGGCCGTCGGCGTTGGCGTGGTCATTGCCGGGCCGGTGTTCGACGTCAAAGTCCATCCCTTGTAGCGAGATGGACCACCGCAGCAGCTTGGGGTTCTCGCCCCGCATTTGCATTAGCCATTGCAAGGGCCGGTGGTCGGTCTGGACCCGGAAGTGGGTGCCAAAGAGGTAGGGCCGGAGCTTCTTGAGGGCCCACACCACAGCGAAGGCCTCACGCTCAATAGTGCTCCAGCGTTGCTCTCGGGGCAGTAGTCGTCGGCTGATGAAGGCCACTGGTCGGTCGAGCCCCTTTTCGTCGGCTTGGGATAGGACGGCCCCGATCCCATACTCGGAGGCGTCCGTCTGTACCACGAACTCCTTCTGGTAGTCCGGGGCCTGCAGCACCGGAGCAGTACACATGGCTGTCTTTAGGGTGTCGAAGGCTGTTTGGCAGCGGGGTGTCCAGTGTACCTTCTTGGGCTGCTTTTTGGACGTTAACTCTGTGAGGGGGCCAACAATGCTCCCATAGTCCCGGATAAACCGCCGGTAGTATCCGGTGAGGCCCAGGAAGGCCCGGACAGCGGTCTGGGTAGTGGGGGGTTCCCAGGTCTGGATGGCATCTATCTTTGCTTGGAGGGGGGCCACCTGCCCGCTCCCCACTTGATGGCCCAGGTAGGTCACGGATCCGTGGCCGATTTGGCATTTGCTGGCCTTGATTGTGAGCCCGGCCCGCTGAAGGGCGGCCAGGACGGCCTTCAGGTGGAGAAGGTGCTCGGCCCAGTGGTTGCTGTACACGGCAATGTCATCTAAGTAGGCCGCGCTGAAGGCCTCAAGCCCGGCCAAAACCTTGTTCACCAGTCTTTGGAAGGTGGCCGGGGCGTTCTTCATTCCGAAGGGCATCACCCGAAAGTGGTAATGCCCATCCGGGGTCGAAAAGGCGGATCTTTCTTGGGCGCCGGGGGTGAGCTGGATTTGCCAGTACCCGGCGGTGAGGTCCAGCGTGCTCAAGTAGCGAGC
This sequence comes from Triturus cristatus, assembly GCF_964204655.1. Taxonomy (NCBI): domain Eukaryota; kingdom Metazoa; phylum Chordata; class Amphibia; order Caudata; family Salamandridae; genus Triturus; species Triturus cristatus. The sequence goes on along the minus strand of NC_140593.1, from coordinate 7,755,853 downwards.
GGCCCCTAGGCGGTCGATGAGTTCGTCGGCCCGGGGTATCGGGTGTGCGTCTGTCTTGGTTACTGCATTCAGGGCTCGGTAGTCCACGCAGAATCGCAACTCCGGGGGGTGACCGGGAGCTGCGGCCTTGGGCACCAGGACGACAGGGCTGGCCCACGGGCTGTCGGAAGGCTCGATGACCCCCAGGGCCAGCATCTTCGCTACTTCGGCCTGGATGCAGGCCCGCACTCGGTCAGGCACCCGGTAGGCTCTGTGTCGTATGGGGGGGCTCTCCCCGGTGTCGACATCGTGGACGCACCAGTGGGTCACCCCCGGGGTGAGAGAGAAGAGGGCTGCGTAGTCCCGCAGTAATTGCTGGCAGTCGTTGCGCTGTTCCGGGGTCAGGGACGAGGCGAGTTGGACCCCTTCGATCGATCCATCGTGAATGTCGGATTGCAAGAGGTCGGGCAAGGGCTCGGAGTCGTCCTCGCCCCCTTCGTCAGTCGCCAGCAGCAGGCTCAGTTCGGTCCGGGCGAAGTGGGGTTTTAGCCTGTTAGCATGTAGGACCCGGAGGGGGTTCCGGGGGGACTCCAGATCGACCAGGTAGGTGACGGGACTTTTCTTCTCCACCACCTTGAAGGGCCCGGTCCACTTGTCCTGGAGGGCGCCGGGTTCGACCGGGGCCATGACCCATACTTTCTGTCCTGGCTCGAATTCTATAGTAGAGGTGTTGCGATCGTACCACCGCTTCATGTCCTCCTGGCTGGCCTCGAGGTTGGCTTCGGCCATGGCTCGGAACCTGCGGGTCTGGTTTCGGAGGGTCAGGAGGTATCGGTAGACGTCAGGAGGGGCTCCTCGGGGCTTCATCTCCCAGCCCTCCTTGACCAGGCTGAGCGGTCCGCGGACCGGGTGTCCATACAATAGTTCAAACGGGCTGAACCCCAGGGACTTCTGCGGGACCTCCCGATAGGCAAACAGGAGGCAGGGCAGCAGGACATCCCATTTCCGCCTGAGGGGTTCTTCCAGGCCCTGGATCATCCCTTTTAATGTTCGGTTGAACCGCTCAACCAGTCCGTTCCCCTGAGGGTGATAGGGGGTCGTGAACTTGTATGTGACCCCGCACTGTTGCCACAGAGACCGCATGTACCTGGAGATAAAGTTCGTGCCGCGGTCGCTCACCACTTCGCTGGGGAATCCCACTCGGGAGAAGATCCCCATCAAGGCCCGGCCTACCACAGGGGCCGTTATAGTTCTTAGCGGGACCGCCTCCGGGTACCTGGTGGCGTGGTCCACGAGGACCAGGATGAAGCGGTGGCCCAGGGCGGTTTGGGGGTCCAGGGGTCCCACAATATCGATCCCGACCCGTTCGAACGGAGTGCTGACGGCTGGAAAGGGCTGGAGGGGGGCCTTGACCCGACCCCCCGTCTTTCCGCTGGCTTGGCAGGTCTGGCAGGACCGGCAGTGGTTGTCCACATCTCTCCGCATCCGGGGCCAGTAGAAGTGGGTCACCAGACGACTGTACGTTTTGTCTTGCCCCAAGTGTCCGGCGAGGGGCACATCATGGGCCAGGTGGAGAAGGAACTCCCGGAAGCGGAGGGGGACCACCAACACGCGGCTGGCCCCGAGTTCTGCTACTTTCTGTTCATTGTACAACAGGCCCTCGGTCCAGTAGATCCAGTGGGTGCCGGTCTGGTCACCGTTGGCTTGCGCGGTCGCCTGTTGTCGGACCCCTTCGAGAGAGGGACAGGACTGTTGTTCTTGCTGGAACTGCTCTCGGGTGGGGCCCCCTTCGTGTCGCCATTGTGTCAGCTCGGGGAGGGCGCTCGGAGAAGCCATCTCTTCGGGGGAGGATTCGCTGGGTCCAGGGTCGGTGTCCGCCTCCTCCTCGCTGCTGGTGGGAGGGGGTGTGAGCCCCTCGGGCTGGGCGGTCCCGGAGGTCGAGGATGAGCGGGGGGCCTGGGCGGTCATGGACCGGGTGATGGCGCAGGCCCAATCAGCCAGTCCCAACATTCGGAGGTGCTCTCGTCGCTCTACTTGAGCCCAGGGGGAACTTTCCAAGTCGTTCCCCAGGAGGCAGTCGACCGGGGCGTCGTCGCGCACTGTCACCTTCAGCAGGCCCGTCACCCCTCCCCACTCGAAGGGGACCAGGGCCATCTGGCATAGGCTTTCACTGTTGTCGGCCGTCCGTACGGGGCACAGCACATTCGGTAGAATCTGCCCAGGGGTCACCAGGTGGCAGCGGACAGCGGTGATACTGGCGCCTGTGTCACGAAGGGCTTCGGCCCGTTGTCCATTGACCGTGACCTGCTGCCGGTACTTCTGGGTGTTGGTTGGGATGGGGGTGCAGGGTACCATCTCTCGGCTACCTAGGCAGACCAGGGACATGGCTGCCGGCTCCCACTCAGTGTTCTCTCGGTCGAGGGCCTCCTCTTCCTCTTCTCCTCCCCCCAAGGCGGCGGCTGTCAGCTGCCGGGGCGGGTGCCCGCCGGCCCCGTTTCTTCGGTTCAGAGGGCAGGCCGGATCGCTGGCAAAGTGTCCTGTTTGTTGGCAGCCGTAGCAGGTCACTGGCGGCCGTGGTCCGGGTCGGGCCGGGCCCACCTTTCGGGCTAGGCTCGGGGAGAGATGTGGTTGCGGTGGCCCTCGAGGGGGGCTCCTGGGGGCCCCGGCGGGAGGGTCTCGGTTCCTGTTCGGCCCTCCCCCCCCACCGTGCTGGCGGGGGGGTCCGTTGGGGTTCCTCTGGTACTCCCCCATTGAGTTCCGGGGGACCCGGGAGTTGACCCATCGATCGGCCTCGACGGCAAGTTTTCGCGGGTCGGTCATTTTGCTGTCGAGGAGGTGCTGTCTCAGTTCCACGAAGCAATTGTTGGAAAGGTGTTCCCACACGATGAGGTCGACCAGCTGCCCGTAGGTGGTTACTTTGCTCCCTTTGATCCACCCTTCTAGGGCCCGACTGAAAAAGTCCACATATTCCACCCATGTGGTACCCGGGATTTTCTTGCAGTCTCTGAACCGCTGGCGGTACATTTCCGCTGTTAGCCCGTAGCGGGTGAGCAGGGCCTCCTTCATGTGATCGTAGGAGGTCATCACCTCCTCCGGTAGCTGGAGCAGCGTGTCCCGCCCCTCACTCAGGAACCGCCCCCACAGGCCCGCGCCCCAGTCCTTTCGGGGCACCCGATGAGAGGTCATGGCCACCTCGTAGGCCTTGAACCATTGTTGGATGTCGTCATTCTTGTAATACTCCTTGACGACTTCTTTCGGGATATGTACCTTGGCCTCGGAAGGCGGTAGAGTGTCTCTAGTACTGGGGGTGTCAGTCCCTCCGTTCTTGGCCTTGATCTCGAGCTCCTTGAGACTGCGCTCGTGCTCAAGAGTTAGTTTCTTTTCCTCCAACTCCCGGTGTCGTCTCTTCTCCTCTATCTCTTCTTGAAGGCGCAGCTGCTCTAGGGCCAGTTTCTTTTCTGCCAGCTGGAGTTCACCGTCCAGCCGCAGTCGGGCGAGCTCTAGCTCGTGGCTCCGGACCTTTTCCCGCTCTCGTATTTCTTCTTCGGAGAGGCCGGTTTCTAGGCTCTTTCTTCCTCCGGTTGCCGGAGTCCGTGCGGTTGCTGCGGTCTCAGTCAGGGGCAAGGGCCCTTCTTCCTGGGAGGGGCCTGCCCCGGCCTCCAACCATGCCCTCAGAGCTTTCTGCATCTCCTCTTTGGTACCTAGGCTGGTGGTTGCAATGCCTTTGTCTTTGCAGAACTGTTTCAATTCTTTGTGCGTATATTCTTCCAGCCGTTCGGGCTGGAACTCCATTGTCGCGTTGTTTTCCTGGCTGCTCATGATGCTGTTCGTTTGGATGGGTAGCTAGTGGGTACTGGCTGGTACGTACTGCGTTCGGCTCGGATCCCGTCGCTGGCCACCAAATGTTGGAAGGCGGACCCCGAGGAGTCGGTGCGACCACCAAGGGGGGGCCCTCACACTGCACGAAGTAGCCGAGCGCTGCCGAGAAGTCTCCTGAGAGATCCTTCTCCTATCACGTCCTAGCACAGTAACACCCTCACACAGGACTCAAGGAGGTTGTCTTGTGACAAGCAATTCTTTATCAGCAATAAAAAGGTTACGAGGTCAATTTTTACACGAAGGGATCGAGGGATCCACCAAAAGTCTCAGTGTCTCTTTGGAAGGGTCGGGGTAGCGGGACAGTCTTTGGCAGGAATGCGGTACGAGGGTACCTGGGGCCCAGTTCTTATCCTCAAGCTGGAGGACCTCCGGATCTCGGAGGGGTTGAGCCGCGACGGCGTCAGCAGGGCTCTGGCGTACAGTTCGTGGAGAGCCGCGATCCAATCAGCAGGGCTCTCAAGATGGTTTCTGCTCAGCTCGAGCCGCGACGTCGTCAGCAGGGCTCCGAGGGAGGTTTCAGCGAGGTTGGGCCGCGACGGCGTCAGCAGGGCTCCGATGTTCCAGGTGGTTCAGAAAGGGTTCACAGGAAGGAGCCGCGACGCAGTCAGCAGGGCTCGTGATGGTTCCGACAAGAGTTCTTCTCCGTAGGGTCAGCCGCGATTCAATCAGCAGGGCTCTCGACTCCGGGATACAACTGCCGAGCTGTGGTGGGGTCGCCCCAGATATAGGTCTGGAGCCCTTTGATGTCCGGACCTATGCGCCCGAGGGGGCGGAGTGGCCGGGTGGAGGTGGCCAGACGCCCAGCAGGAGAGGCGCCAGGCCCATGGGAGTTGCAGGGCGATCACACCTCGAGAGGGGAGGACAGTTGGGGGTCCCATCGATACTGTCCTCCGCCGGGGGCGATGAATGGTTCCTGCGGCACCCCCTGGCTAGTTCGTGGCGCCTCGATGTCGGGGCTTCGCTGGGGTCGAGGCCGGGTTGAGCGGGGTCGCGCCGGCTGGTGCACGGTGTGACGTGGATGCCAACAAGATGGCGGAGCCACGAGGAGTATGCGTCCACGTGCAGCTCCGGGTGAAGGGCCTTGGTGCAGTTCAGACGGGTGGCCCGTGACGGCCGGGGCGGGGAACGGGCACAATCCAGGGGGTTAAGGACCACGCCACGAGGCCGGGTCCAACAATCGTTATATACCTCCCAACGTCAGGGACACCCTGTTATATTTGGCCAAGGCGGATCAGGTCAGGTATGCCCCCATGAAAGAGGCTTTACTGAAGAAATTTGGTCTTAACCCCGAGAGGTACAGGCAGAAGTTCCGTGGCAGCCATAAGCTGTCCACACAGACGTGGGTAGATTTTTTTGATTATACCCGCAAGGCACTAGATGGTTGGGTGCGTGGCAGCGAGGTGCAGGACTACCAAGGGGTGTACAATCTTTTTTTACGGGAGCACCTCTTGGATAAGTGCTTTCCGGAGCTGCACCAACATCTGGTGGACCGCAAGTTGATGGATCCCCGTGTGCTTGCGGAGGAGGCAGATATTTGGGTGAGCACCAGGGTGTCTCACAAGGGCCCCGGGGGAGATGGCTCGAAAGGCGGACAGGGTTTACCCCAGAAGAAAGAGGGGGGAGATAAAAAGGTGGAGTTCTCTAAAGGCCCCCAAAATAAGTTTGGGAAGGGAGTAGGAACCCCACCCCCGTCCAATTCCACAAGACCCACTTACCCTGACAGGAGTAAGCAGCCAAGGATTGTGCGGTGCTACGAATGTGGGGAGATTGGACACTACAAGGGAGATCCCAAGTGTCGCTAGCGACCCCCAGCCCCAACGGGCGGGAAAAGTCCCGGGGTGTGTAGTATAGTGCTTGGGGTGGAGCTGCCCTTAGATAGGGAAGGGGAGTGGACAGGCCTGACCCTGGTTTCACTCGGGGATAGAGAGGTGGTCCCCGTAGTGTCCCTGCCCCCGAACACTGCTAAATATCAGCAGAGGGTGAGAGTCAACGGGGAGGAGGTGGAGGCTCTGAGGGACACAGGTGCCAGCATGACCACCGTAGTGAGGCGGCTGGTGTCCCCAGAGCAAGTAGTCCCCGAGGAGTTCCATCCGGCCGTATTGGCTGACGGCAGTGTGAGTCACTATCCCGTGGCTCGTGTTCCATTTGAGTGGGGAGGAGTCAAAGGCCTACTAAGAGTTGCGGTGAGCCCTGCCTTGCCTGTGGGGTGCTTGCTAGGGAACGACCTGGAGCACACCAAGTGGAAAGATGTCGAGTTTCGAGCTCACACCGAGATGCTGGGATTACCAGGGTGGACTTGCGTAGTCACGCGGTCCATGGCTGCCCAGCATGGAACTCACCCTGGGTTGGAGCCTGGAATCATGGCCCAACCCAACACCAGAAGAGGAAAGAAGAAGGTGGTAGAGGACACGCCCCGTGAGATGGATGGGGAGGCCGCAGAGGTGCCCCCGGAGTCCGCGGAGGTGGATGTCGTTCCCGTGGAGGACTTGCCGACCCTTGCTGACTGGCATGTGGGAGGAGGGCCTACCCGGGAGGAATTTTGTCAGGCACAAAGGGCGTGCCCCACGCTTGAAGGCATGCGGTGACAGGCCGAAGCCCAAGTGGCCAGTCAGGAGATGGGAGGATATCATGTGTATTGGGAGGATGGTATCCTATACAGTGAGCCCAGGGTGCCGGTACATGGATCTTCGAGGGCCATAGTGGTCCCACAATGTTACCGGGCCTTCCTGCTGGAATTAGCGCACGAGATACCCTTAGCCGGACATCTGGGCCAGGACAAAACCTTTGCACGGTTGGTCCCACATTTTTATTGGCCCAGGATGAGGATTGCCTCCGACACCTTTTGCAAGACCTGTAAGTCTTGTCAGGCAAGTGGCAAGACTGGGACTATATTGAAGGTCCCTTTGGAACCGCTCCCCATGGTCGGGACCCCTTTTGAGAGGGTCGGTATTGATATTGTTGGGCCATTGGACCCTTCGACCGCAGCGGGACACCGGTTCATTCTGGTTTTGGTGGACCATGCCACAAGGTACCCAGAGGCTATTCCTCTGAGGACCATCACTGCACCGGTGGTGGCGCGGGCACTATTGGGGATTTTTACCCGAGTGGGATTCCCCAAGGTCGTGGTGTCGGACAGGGGCACGAATTTCATGTCGGCCTACATGCAGGCCATGTGAAAGGAGTGTGGAGTGACCTACCGGTTCTCCACTCCTTACCACCCCCAGACTAACGGACTTGTAGAGCGCTTCAACAAAACCTTGAAGGGAATGATCCGGAGCCTGCCAGAGGGCTTGAGGCGTAAATGGGACGTCCTCCTCCCCTGCTTGTTATTCTCCTACCGGGAGGTACCGCAGAAGGGAGTCGGGTTCAGCCCGTTTGAGTTGCTCTATGGCCATCCCGTTAGGGGTCCCCTCAGTTTAGTGAAAGAGGGGTGGGAGAAGACTTCGCAGAAGCTTCCCCGTGACATTGTCAGCTACATGCTGGCGTTCCGCAGCCAGATGGCCAAGCTGTGGAAGGTGGCCTCAGAGAACCTGGAGGATAGCCAGACCGTGATGGAGTGGTATGACCGCAACGCTCGGACGGTTGAGTTGGACGTTGGACAGAAGGTGTGGGTCATGGAACCTGGGGAGCTTTGTGCCCTCCAGGACCGGTGGACTGGTCCGTATGACATTGTGGAGCAACGAGGCCAGACCACATACGTAGTGGACTTGAAGACCCCCCGACAGCCCCTCAGGGTGTTCCACGTCAACCGCCTGAAGCCGCACCATGAGCGATCAAAGCTTGCTCTACTGATGGTGACGGATGGGAGCGAAGAGGAAGAGAGTGAAGCTCTTCCTGACCTTCTAGCGGTACAAGAGAAGGATGGTTCGGTGGAAGGTGTAGTCCTCTCCCCATCTTTGACCCCAGAGCCACAGAGGGACTGCCGCCATGTCCTGGGACAGTTCGCCTCGTTGTTCTCCCTCACGCCTGGAATCACTCATCTGTGTACCCATGATGTGGACACAGGGGACAGCCCCCCGGTGAAGAACAAGTCTTACCGGCTCTCTGACCGAGTGAGGGATAGCATCCATCGTGAGGTAGCCAAAATGTTGGAGCTGGGGGTGATAGAACCTTCCAGCAGCCCGTGGGCTAGTCCAGTGGTGTTGGTGCCGAAAGCGGCCCCACCGGGTATGACACCGGAGCTTCGGTTCTGTGTGGACTACCGGGGGTTGAACTCTGTCACGAAGACAGATGCTCACCCCATCCCACGTGCAGACGACCTGGTGGACCGGCTGGGAGCAGCCCGGTACCTCAGCACCATTGATCTGACATCCGGATATTGGCAGATTGCCATGGCCGATGGAGCAAGGGAGAAAACAGCATTCTCCACCCCCGAGGGCCACTACCAGTTCCGAGTGATGCCCTTTGGGCTCAAAAATGCTCCGGCCACATTCCAGCGGTTAGTGAATCAGGTACTATCTGGTCTGGAGTCCTTCTCAGCGGCCTACCTGGATGACATAGCTGTCTTCAGTAGCACCTGGGAGGACCATCTGCAGCACCTCCAGGAGGTATTGCAGGCGCTGCAACGTGCTGGCCTAACAATTAAAGCCAGCAAGTGCCAGATTGGACAGGGATCTCTCGTGTACCTGGGACACCTGGTGGGCGGAGGTAAGGTGCAACCCTTCCAGGCCAAAATAGAGACCATCTTGGCTTGGGAGCCCCCCAAGACTTAAACAGAGGTCCGAGCTTTCCTCGGACTCACTGGGTATTACCGCCGGTTCGTCAAGGGATATGGTACCATCGTAACCCCCTTGACGGAATTGACCTCGAAGAAGCAACCTCGCAAGATCATATGGACAGCTGCATGCCAGGAAGCCTTTGACACGCTGAAACATGCGATGTGTACCGCTCCAGTACTAGCAACACCAGATTTCAGCAAGAAATTTATTGTGCAGACCGACACCTCAGAGCACGGCATAGGTGCGGTGCTCTCGCAACTCAACACCGAGGGCCAAGATCAACCAGTGGCCTTCATATCCAGAAGACTCCTCCCTCGGGAACGGCGATGGAGCACCATTGAGAGAGAAGCCTTCGCGGTGGTCTGGGCTCTGAAGAAGTTGAGGCCATATCTCTTTGGAACTCACTTCCTCATTCAGACCGACCACCGCCCCCTTCGCTGGCTCATGCAGATGAGAGGCGAAAACCCCAAGTTGTTGAGGTGGTCCATTTCCCTACAGGGGATGGATTTTTGGGTGGAACATCGGCCCGGAGTTGACCACGCCAATGCTGACGGTCTCTCCAGGTTTTTCCGCCTTAGCGATGAGAACTCCCTAGAGGTTGGGTAGCTCTCCCCTCTTTCAGCTGGGGGGGACGCGTGTGGGACCTGTCAGCCCTAGGGTGGTCTCCCCATCTATTTTTGATTGTGCCTCATTTTTTCCACCCTCATTTTGATGTTGGACTTAGGTCTCCGGGTGCCTTTTCATTGCCAATCAGTGTTAAGGTGCAGGTGCTCCCTTCTCCCAAGATGGCTGCCACAGACCCCTGCTACTGCAGAGTGGTCTTTCATAGTAGCACCCTAGCTGCCAGGAGCTGGCTGGAACCCCACAACAATGTTGCGACACCAGCCCGCCTTTTTTGTCCCATAGGTAGAATGGGGAAGCTCCTGGAATGTGTTGGAACCTTCTAGAAGGGAGGTGTGGTTTTACTTTTGCCGCCTTGGCTAGAGGTCACCTGACCTAGGGCTACTTAAGTGAGGGGGGGAACTTTTTCTAGTTAGTTGGCCAGTGGGGTAAAGCAGAGCTGGAGAATCCACGCAGGAGTGTAGGCGGTAGGACCTAGCCAGGGACTTATGCCTCTGAGAGTGACAGGATTTAGGTGCTGCCTCTTAAGTGAGTGAGAGATCCTGTGAAACCCACTGATCTTGCCCAGCAGTAGGAGGACCCAGGGAACCTCTGCCCAGCCTGACTAGGAAGGACCTAGTCGCCAACTCATTCCCTACCCCCCAGGAACAGAACCCCCAAGGGCGCCAGAGACATCTGCGCCATTAAGACTCTATAGAACAACTGAATACTGAAACTGAATGCTGTGACTTTGTGTTAAGACTGAACACTGAAACCAGATGCCAAGCTGATTGTGAAAGTGCTGGGGATCGACCAGGTATTAGCGCTGTGACCCCTGCGCTTCATGTCCTGGCCTGGGATCCCCTGCAGCAAGTCCCGTTGAGCGCGGAACTCTCTGCTTAATTTGACCGCCCCCCCTGTCGTGGGGGCTAGAGCGCGCTCACCGTCGCGGCCCGGAAGCCAGAAGTGTTCCCCCTCATCGAGGCGAGGCCCGCGGAGAAGCCCGGGGCCCCGAGCTGCCGTCACAGCGGCTGAGAGAGGTAGCGTGAGGCCGAGGCCTGCCCCTGCCGTGGAAGGATCAACTGCGGAGGCCGGAGCTGGGTTAGACGCCACAAGACGTTGTGATCAAGGTAAGCCGGGAGGCTTGGGAAGGACCCCGGTGCGCCCCCTATCGACCGGGAGCAGCACCGCACCCTGAGACCCTGGTTTCCCCCTCCGTGGGAGTCCCCCGTTAACCCAGAACCGTGACCTCTCCGAGGGATTGCCCCCCTTTTCTGCAAGACTGTCAAGGAGCGTTGTGCCCCACGAACTGCACCGGAGTGTGAGAGGCTCGCTCCGTAAGAACCGTTGTGCTCCGTGAACTGCTCCGTTCTGAAGTATTCCTTGATATTGATTGCGAGTAGCGCTACGTTCTAAATGCTCAGTGCTGAAGTATTCACTGCTTACTGATTACGAGTAGCGTTATGTTCTAGATGCTCTGTTCTGAAGTATTCATCGCTATTGATTACGAGAAGTGCTATGTTCTAGATGCTCTGCGCTGAAGTATTCACTGCTTACTGATTACGAGTAGCGTTATGTTCTAATGCTCTGCGCTGAAGTATTCACTGCTTACTGATTACGAGTAGCGTTATGTTCTAATGCTCTGCGCTGAAGTATTCACTGCTTACTGATTACGAGTAGCGTTATGTTCTAATGCTCTGCGCTGAAGTATTCACTGCTTACTGATTACGAGTAGCGCTATGTTCTAATGCTCTGCTCTGAAGTATTCACTGCGTGCTGGTTACGAGTGGCGCTATGTTCTAATGCTCTGCTCTGAAGTATGCACTGCGTGCTGGTTACGAGTAGCGCTATGTTCTAATGCTCTGCTCTGAAGTGGGCACTGCGTGTTGGTTACGAGTGGCGCTATGTTCTAATGCTCTGCTCTGAAGGATTCCCTAATTAGAGGTTACGAGGAGCGTATGGTCGTAGGCTCTCCTCAGAAGTCCAAGGCTCAGTTCTTACGAGTGGCGCTGCAAGCCCCAAACCCTACCACGGGGAGTAAGAGATACAAGGGTGGCCTAGAGCCTGCAGGAAACATACTGGTGAATAACATACTGGTGAATATCATACTGGTGAATATGGTGCTGGCGGATTAAACGCTGACATAAGTGAATTGCATTGTCATCTCATGAACTGCATGTATATCTCATTAACTGCATTTATATCTCAGGAAGTGCATGTGTATCTTAGGAATTGCATTCACCCCCTTAACCCAGAACTGTGACCCCTCCGAGGGATTGCCCCCCTTTTCTGCAAGACTGTCAAGGAGCGTTGTGCCGCTGCACCGGAGTGCGAGAGGCTCGCTCCGTAAGAACCGTTGTGCTCCGTGAACTTCTCCGTTCTGAAGTATTCCTTGATATTGATTGCGAGTAGCGCTACGTTCTAAATGCTCAGTGCTGAAGTATTCACTGCTTACTGATTATGAGTAGCGTTATGTTCTAGATGCTCTGTTCTGAAGTATTCATCGCTATTGATTACGAGATGCGCTATGTTCTAGATGTTCTGCGCTGAAGTATTCACTGCTTACTGATTACGAGTAGCGTTATGTTCTAATGCTCTGCGCTGAAGTATTCACTGCTTACTGATTACGAGTAGCGTTATGTTCTAATGCTCTGCGCTGAAGTATTCACTGCTTACTGATTACGAGTAGCGCTATGTTCTAATGCTCTGCTCTGAAGTATGCACTGCGTGCTGGTTACGAGTGGCGCTATGTTCTAATGCTCTGCTCTGAAGTGGGCACTGCGTGTTGGTTACGAGTGGCGCTATGTTCTAATGCTCTGCTCTGAAGGATTCCCTAATTAGAGGTTACGAGAAGCGTATGGTCGTAGGCTCTCCTCAGATGTCCAAGGCTCAGTTCTTACGAGTGGCACTGCAAGCCCCAAACCCTACCACGGGGAGTAAGAGATACAAGGGTGGCCTAGAGCCTGCAGGAAACATACTGGTGAATAACATACTGGTGAATATCATACTGGTGAATATGGTGCTGGCGGATTAAACGCTGACATAAGTGAATTGCATTGTCATCTCAGGAACTGCATGTATATCTCATTAACTGCATATATATCTCAGGAAGTGCATGTGTATCTTATGAATTGCATTGTCATCTCATGAACTTCATTTATCTGGAACTACTTGGATAAACTTGAGTTATTTGCATAAATCTCTACAGTGTGGCGTCCCTTATTGTGTGCGTTCCTTGCTTCAGTGGATGTGCGTGTTGTATGGTCGCTTTACACACAAGCCTTTGGGTGCCCAGCCGCTCGTGTCACGTTACCCCCTTAGGGCCTGGAGACCCCAGGTCTTACATTGGTGGCAGCGGTGGGATATTAGGACCTGTGACCATACAGCACCCTTCCGTGAAGCGGAGGGCGCCACAATTAAACGCCTGTTGTTTCAAAGCTCTGCAACTATTTTTTGCTGTATTTATTGATTCCGCTGTCCAGGCTGAGAGTGTAAAAGAATCCTGGTTAGCTGGTAACTGTCACCCATATCCTAGGAATTTCTTCCTTAGTATCTAGGTCCCCACCTGTGAAGATGGAATTCCGGTTAGCTGACCTCGAGGGGTACTCGGTGAAGCAACTGAGAGAGTTCGGGCAGGGGATGGGGGTGCCTGGGGTGCGGAGGGCCAAAGGACCGGAACTCCGTACCGCCATAAGGGCATGGGTAGAGGCCCACCCAGAAGGGAGAGAGGATGAGGGACAGGAGGCGCCAGATGCACCTCAGGAGGAGAGCGCCCAGGAAGTACTAGACATACTTAATGTGGATATGTCTGAAAATGTGCCCCCAGGGAGACGTTCTGGGGCCAGAAGTAGGACAGGGTCTAGGAGGAGCGCGTCTCCAGAGGAGTACGAGGACAGAAGGGAAGAGAGGCAATTAAAGTGGGAGCTAGCGAAATTGGAACATGAAAGAGAAAGAGAAAGAGAAAACAAGAGATGGGCAATGGAGGAAAAGAAGCTGGTGCACGAGCTTCAGCTGAAAGAGTTGGAGCTGCGCGCCCTCCAATTGAATGCGTCCAATAAGGACAATGGTGGCAGCATACCTAAAGAGTCTCATGAGTCAAAATTCTACCTACCTAAAGAAGTCATTGCCAATTACACAGTGGGGGACGACATTGCTAAATGGTTGGAGGCATACGAGGTAGCCTTGACTGCCCATGGGGTACCCGAGAGTAATTGGGGAGGTGGTTTATATCGTTATATACCTCCCAACGTCAGGGACACCCTGTTATATTTGGCCAAGGCGGATCAGGTCAGGTATGACCCCATGAAAGAGGCTTTACTGAAGAAATTTGGTCTTAACCCCGAGAGGTACAGGCAGAAGTTCCATGGCAGCCATAAGCTGTCCACACAGACGTGGGTAGATTTTTTTGATTATACCCGCAAGGCACTAGATGGTTGGGTGCGTGGCAGCGAGGTGCAGGACTACCAAGGGGTGTACAATCTTTTTTTACGGGAGCACCTCTTGGATAAGTGCTTTCCGGAGCTGCACCAACATCTGGTGGACCGCAAGTTGATGGATCCCCGTGTGCTTGCGGAGGAGGCAGATATTTGGGTGAGCACCCGGGTGTCTCACAAGGGCCCCGGGGGAGATGGCTCGAAAGGCGGACAGGTTTTCCCCCAGAAGAAAGAGGGGGGAGATAAAAAGGTGGATGTTGTAATTTGCTTGTATTTCTGTGTTCTGAGCTATGTCAGTGGTTGTCCTGGTGACAGAATGTGAGTCTGATGGTTCCATGACAGACTGGCATTCTGACTGAGGAGACACTGGAGTGCGGACCTGTTGGCAGTCCTGTCGGTGGTTGAAGTTAATAAAGGCTTCCTGTGGATTACTGCATCTTTTGGATCTATTACTGGCGACGAGTTGCTTGATTGGGGACAAGCTGCAACCACCGATTCCCCTGCGAACCTACGCTGGATTGATTAACATTTTGTCTAACCTTGGATTTAACGAATTTAACGAATTAGCTTAAATATTCATTGGCTACTCTTTGGACTTACTGACCTACTCAACTACGATGTAATTTCAGCGAAATTTGGATTATAAATGGATTTTTCTTCGGTCTCGAAAAGTGTTAAGTAAACGTTGCTGCCTTCAAACGTTGCTTACTTTCAAACGTCTCACGAGGCCATCTCTGCGCGCTGCTGACTCCATGGCAACCCCTCTTCGCACGCGTCTCGTCCTTCGTTCTCTGACTCTGTCCTGAGTTCTAACGCTGTGACATTGACGCTCACGTTACGTGGGGTGAAGCGTCATCAAGCGTGGCGGCCATCTTAGATTGGGCTGTTTTTCACACCTCGCGTCAGTGAGCGTGACGGCCATTTTGGATTGGGTAATTCTTTGTAACCTGCGTTTTTTTTCAAACCACTTCACATTCTGGCATTGTAATTGCGAGGAAACTTTGAGGTGAGACAGTTATCTGGATTTTTGTTATTTTTCTGGTTATTTTATTTAAGTTGGACATTAATTGAAATATGGCCACTTCCTCCAGCATGTCCCAACCCCCAGCATTTTTATCTGAAAAGGGTGAACCCCTTCTTCCTTGGAAGAGGTGGCGGAACCTATTTGATTCCTATTTGGTGGCAATTGGGGGTGAAAAGTTCTCTGCTGTACGGAAACAAGCTATATTATTACACAATTTAGGTGTTGAAGGCAGGAACACCTACGACAGCATGGATCCTCTAACTATTGGTAGTGGAGATGGAGAACCATCAGATGTCTATGAAATGTCCATGACAATGTTAGAGACATATTTTGGACCGCGCATAAATGTGGTTTTGGAACGTCATAGATTTTTCACAAGGATTCAGGGTCCTACAGAACGAGTTGGAACTTATATTGCTTCCTTAAAGACATTAGCACGCACCTGTGACTTTGGTGAGTTGTCAGACTCCTTGGTAAGAGATCAACTTGTGCGGTGCACAAATAGTTCAAGGGTACAGGGGAAGTTACTGTCTAAAAATCCCTCTCTGACTGAGGCAATCGCAATAGTGGAAGGTGTTGAAAACACTTCCTCCTGGGTGAAAGAAATTAGAAAAGACAAAGAGGATGGTAACCTAGCTCATAATGACAGTACGAAGAGAGGTCAAGGCAGTGTCCACTCCATGGCAGAGTGTGACGACGAGACTGATTTCCCTGAGGGGATCGCTAAAGTGTCGTTGGGATCGAGGAATAAAAACACTATGAAGAACACACAGTCACATGTTGCTAGTGGTAAAGACAAAGACATCCAACAAAAAAATGAGCGTGATCCTCGACAACAGCGTGTTTTTGATAGGGAGAAGAATAGCAATGACATTAGGAGGGTACGCTGTTATAGATGTGGAAGTTTTTCACATTCCTCTAGTTTTCCTAACTGTTATGCCAGAGACTCGATATGTTTAAACTGTGGTATCAAGGGGCATTATGCCCGGGTTTGCAAATCATCTAAGAAGAGTCATAGTGTAGAAAGTCCTTCTGATATGATTCGTACATTAGTTATTTCCAACATTTCAGAAGTAGGAGACAAGGTGGATTCGGGTAGGGTCACCATGCCTTTCTGTGACATTTCTGTTGATGACAACAACTTCACGGTCATGGCTGATTCTGGCTCGCCTTTCACACTTATTGGGAACAAAATTTGGGATGAGGTGGTTGGGTTGGATAGCGTGATGTTACAACCTCCGGATATTGCTCCTTTTAGTTATGGTGGTTCCCGTGTGGACATTGTCGGATATGTAACTGCTAAAATTGGATTTAAACAGAGGGTAATAACGGGGAAAGTTTATGTTGCTGTGAGGGGAGACAATCTGCTGGGGTGGAGGCATCAACGTGATTTGGGTATAATTTTAAATCCCAATGCCAGTGACCCGAGAGATCAAGTAATGTTGATGGATGAATTGTGTGAGAGGTTGAGTGGGAGAATTTCAAAGATTGATGATGAGGTGAGTAAGGAGAAATATGTCAAAGACTTCCCGGAAGTGTTTTCGGATAATCTTGGTTGTTTGAATGGTTTTGAACATCGAATTATTTTGAAGAGTTCAGCTAAGCCTTGTGTACATAAGGTACGTAGGGTGCCAAATTTAATGATGGAACCATTGAAGATGGAACTTAAAAGACTGCTGGATTTGAAGGTGATTGAGGAGATTGAGGCGTCAGAGTGGCTGGCCCCAGTGGTTTTGGCACCCAAGGATGGGGGAACAGCGGTGAGAATGTGTGTGGACTTGCGCGGATTGAATGAGTGGATCTGGGTAGATCGACAACCCCTTCCTAACATTTCTGAATGCATCAGTTTGTTAAAGGGGGCCAAGGTTTTTAGCGTGTTGGACTTGTCCTCCGCGTATCATCAAGTTAAACTTCACAAAAGTTCCAGGCATCTAACATCTTTTGTTACTCCTTTGGGGGCTTACCAGTTTTTGAGGATGCCTTTTGGGCTGGCTTCAGCCGCAGCTTGTTTCCAAAGAATTATGAAGATGGTACTTGGAGATCTTTCTAATGTCTTGTTTTTCCAAGACGATATTTTAGCTTATGGGAAGTGTGAGAATGAGCATGAAAGGGTTTTGAGGTCTGTGTTGTGCAAGTTGAAGGAAAGAGGGCTCACTCTTAAAAGAGACAAGTGTCGTATAGGGTTGAAATCTGTGACATATCTGGGACATGTTATTTCTGGAGAGGGTATACAACCCAAACTCAAGTTGGCAGAGAGTATTGTGTTGGCCCCTGCCCCGCAGGATAAGGAGCAGGTTAGGTCTTTTCTGGGCATGGCGGAGTTTTACTCCAAATTTGTGAGAGGGTTTGCCAGTGTGGTTGAACCAATTAGAGTTTTACTGAAGAAAGGGGTGCATTTTGTCTGGACACCTGAGTGTGAAAGAGCTTTTGAGTTAGTTAAATCAGAAATTGGAAGGATGCCCACTTTGGGTCATTTTGATGCGAAATTAACCCCTTCCATGCTGCGCAAATTCCGCCGCTGTGCTGACGGAATCTTGCGCGGGCGTGGTCATGACGGAACGGTTCCGTCATGAGCACAGCTCAACCATGGCTCATGACGGAACCGTTCCGTCATGAGCACCGAAGGGGTTAAGAACCATTCTTACAACAGATGCGAGTCTCAAGGGTCTGGGAGCAGTACTTTCGCAGGTGGAGGATGGTGTAGAGAAGGTTGTGGCTTTTGCCTCCAGGGCTCTCAGAGATGCGGAGGTTAACTATTCTTGTATTGAGAGGGAGGCGTTGAGTGTGTTTTGGGCCATACATCATTTTAAGTTTTATTTATGGGGAATTCCTTTTGAAGTAAAATCTGACCATCGCCCTCTGGTTCAAATTTTCTCGTGTCATCACAGTGACCATTTGACTCCTAGGCTTAAGAGATGGAGTGAAGGTTTGCAGGAATTTAATTTTCATGTGCACTACATTTCTGGCTTGAGTAACAAGTCAGCTGATTGTTTGTCTAGGTTGCCAGCGAGCGGTGAAGAATTTGATGATGTGTCTGAGAATGTGAATTGGGTGATGGAAGTTCCGCTCTCAGAGGAAGAGTGGTTGGCTGGTGCCGTTGAAGATGAGGCATTTGTTTCCCTGAAAGAGTTTGTAGCTAAAGGCTGGCCAAGTTACAAAGATCTTAATCCTGTTGTGGAACCATTTTGGAGTGTAAGGGATGATTTATCTTTTTGTGGAGGCAAATTGATGAGGGGTGATAGATTGGTTCCGCCTGGTGTCCTCAGGGATAAGGTGGTTAATCTGGCCCATGAGGGACATCTTGGGAGAAGTCTCACGAAAGCACGTGTTAGGGAAAGGTACTGGTGGCCAGGAATGGATTGAATGGTGGAATCTGTTGTTAAAGATTGTCATTTATGTGCTATCAATGACAAGTCTCATGTGGCCAATCAGGTTCCCCTTTCACCTGTGGATGTACCAGATGCAGTGTGGACTAAGTTGGGGTTGGACATCATGGGTCCGTTGGAATTAATGCCGTCTCATGAGAGGTTTGTTGTACTTTTGGTAGATTACACATCAAAATGGGTGATTACCAAGTGTATGGCCACGGTCAATTCCAAGTCAATAATTGAGTTTCTTAAGGATGTTTTTATTTCTGAAGGGGTGCCCAGGTTTCTGGTTACAGACAATGGTGTGCAGTTCGTCTCCCAAGAGATGCAAGTTTTTCTTGAAGGTCTTGGGATAGTTCATCAGAAGACTGCATTATATTCTCCACAGGCCAATGGTCTCACGGAGAGGATGAACAGGGTTGTCAAGAGTTGTGTTCAAAGGGCGCTTGATTCCAAGGCTTCTTTGAGTGATGTGTTGAGGGAAACCTGGTGGGCTCATCGAACGGTTCCCAATGCGATTTCTCAGAAATCGCCTTTTGAAGCTTTAAGGGGGAGGTTGGCAGTTTCTAAGTTGAATCCGGTTTGGCTGCCTAAATGGGTGAGCAAGGGTGTATGTGAGGAGGAGAGGAAAACTAGGCTTTCTGAGTATCAGGAACGATACAAGGTGCGTTATGATGACAAGAAGTCCGTGAAGAAGAGGGTGTGGAATGTTGGTGACAAAGTTTGGGTGAAGGGAGTGAAACGTTGTCACAAAGGGGTATCTAATCTATCTTGTCATCATTACAATTAAAAAAAATGTCGTGACCTTGGACAATGGTTGCACTTGGAGTATGTCTAGGTTGGTTAAGTCTGATGGCTCGGTTCCGGGTGCAGCCAGTGTTCATGGTTGTGTTTCAGTAGAGGGAAATGAGGGTTTTGGGAGGGTGCATAGACGAGGGCACATGCCTTCAAAGTTTAAAGATTATGTTTTGTATTAGTGCTATTTTTCTTGTGTTTCTTGAATTTTAGTTGTTTGTGTAAATGCTAGGTATATTGCTTTTCTTTCTTTGTTCATGCATCTTGTTTTCTGGGGGCTTGTTTTCTTTTGGTTGTTGGTAAAGGGGATGTGTTGTAATTTGCTTGTATTTCTGTGTTCTGAGCTATGTCAGTGGTTGTCCTGGTGACAGAATGTGAGTCTGATGGTTCCATGACAGACTGGCATTCTGACTGAGGAGACACTGGAGTGCGGACCTGTTGGCAGTCCTGTCGGTGGTTGAAGTTAATAAAGGCTTCCTGTGGATTACTGCATCTTTTGGATTTATTAGTGGAGTTCTCTAAAGGCCCCCAAAATAAGTTTGGGAAGGGAGTAGGAACCCCACCCCCGTCCAATTCCACAAGACCCACTTACCCTGACAGGAGTAAGCAGCCAAGGATTGTGCGGTGCTACGAATGTGGGGAGATTGGACACTACAAGGGAGATCCCAAGTGTCGCAAGCGACCCCCAGCCCCAACGGGCGGGAAAAGTCCCGGGGTGTGTAGTATAGTGCTTGGGGTGGAGCTGCCCTTAGATAGGGAAGGGGAGTGGACAGGCCTGACCCTGGTTTCACTCGGGGATAGAGAGGTGGTCCCCGTAGTGTCCCTGCCCCCGAACACTGCTAAATATCAGCAGAGGGTGAGAGTCAACGGGGAGGAGGTGGAGGCTCTGAGGGACACAGGTGCCAGCATGACCACCGTAGTGAGGCGGCTGGTGTCCCCAGACCAAGTAGTCCCCGAGGAGTTCCATCCGGCCGTATTGGCTGACGGCAGTGTGAGTCACTATCCCGTGGCTCGTGTTCCATTTGAGTGGGGAGGAGTCAAAGGCCTACTAAGAGTTGCGGTGAGCCCTGCCTTGCCTGTGGGGTGCTTGCTAGGGAACGACCTGGAGCACACCAAGTGGAAAGATGTCGAGTTTCGAGCTCACACCGAGATGCTGGGATTACCAGGGTGGACTTGCGTAGTCACGCGGGCCATGGCTGCCCAGCATGGAACTCACCCTGGGTTGGAGCCTGGAATCATGGCCCAACCCAACACCAGAAGAGGAAAGAAGAAGGTGGTAGAGGACACGCCCCGTGAGATGGATGGGGAGGCCGCAGAGGTGCCCCCGGAGTCCGCGGAGGTGGATGTCGTTCCCGTGGAGGACTTGCCGACCCTTGCTGACTGGCATGTGGGAGGAGGGCCTACCCGGGAGGAATTTTGTCAGGCACAAAGGGCGTGCCCCACGCTTGAAGGCATGCGGCGACAGGCCGAAGCCCAAGTGGCCAGTCAGGAGATGGGAGGATATCATGTGTATTGGGAGGATGGTCTCCTATACAGTGAGCCCAGGGTGCCGGTACATGGATCTTCGAGGGCCATAGTGGTCCCACAATGTTACCGGGCCTTCCTGCTGGAATTAGCGCACGAGATACCCTTAGCCGTACATCTGGGCCAGGACAAAACCTTTGCATGGTTGGTCCCACATTTTTATTGGCCCATGATGAGGATTGCCTCCGACACCTTTTGCAAGACCTGTAAGTCTTGTCAGGCAAGTGGCAAGACTGGGACTAAATTGAAGGTCCCTTTGGAACCGCTCCCCATGGTCGGGACCCCTTTTGAGAGGGTCGGTATTGATATTGTTGGGCCATTGGACCCTTCGACCGCAGCGGGACACCGGTTCATTCTGGTTTTGGTGGACCACGCCACAAGGAACCCAGAGGCTATTCCTCTGAGGACCATCACTGCACCGGTGGTGGCGCGGGCACTATTGGGGATTTTTACCCGAGTGGGATTCCCCAAGGTCGTGGTGTCGGACAGGGGCACGAATTTCATGTCGGCCTACATGCAGGCCATGTGGAAGGAGTGTGGAGTGACCTACCGTTTCTCCACTCCTTACCACCCCCAGACTAACGGACTTGTAGAGCGCTTCAACAAAACCTTGAAGGGAATGATCCGGAGCCTGCCAGAGGGCTTGAGGCGTAAATGGGACGTCCTCCTCCCCTGCTTGTTATTCTCCTACCGGGAGGTACCGCAGAAGGGAGTCGGGTTCAGCCCGTTTGAGTTGCTCTATGGCCATCCCGTTAGGGGTCCCCTCAGTTTAGTGAAAGAGGGGTGGGAGAAGACTTCGCAGAAGCTTCCCCGTGACATTGTCAGCTACATGCTGGCGTTCCGCAGCCAGATGGCCAAGCTGTGGAAGGCGGCCTCAGAGAACCTGGAGGATAGCCAGACCGTGATGGAGTGGTATGACCGCAACGCTCGGATGGTTGAGTTGGACGTTGGACAGAAGGTGTGGGTCATGGAACCTGGGGAGCTTTGTGCCCTCCAGGACCGGTGGACTGGTCCGTATGACATTGTGGAGCAACGAGGCCAGACCACATACGTAGTGGACTTGAAGACCCCCCGACAGCCCCTCAGGGTGTTCCACGTCAACCGCCTGAAGCCGCACCATGAGCGATCAAAGCTTGCTCTCCTGATGGTGACGGATGGGAGCGAAGAGGAAGAGAGTGAAGCTCTTCCTGACCTTCTAGCGGTACAAGAGAAGGATGGTTCGGTGGAAGTTGTAGTCCTCTCCCCATCTTTGACCCCAGAGCCACAGAGGGACTGCCGCCATGTCCTGGGACAGTTCGCCTCGTTGTTCTCCCTCACGCCTGGAATCACTCATCTGTGTACCCATGATGTGGACACAGGGGACAGCCCCCCGGTGAAGAACAAGTCTTACCGGCTCTCTGACTGAGTGAGGGATAGCATCCATCGTGAGGTAGCCAAAATGTTGGAGCTGGGGGTGATAGAACCTTCCAGCAGCCCGTGGGCTAGTCCAGTGGTGTTGGTGCCGAAAGCGGCCCCACCGGGTACGACACCGGAGCTTCGGTTCTGTGTGGACTACCGGGGGTTGAACTCTGTCACGAAGACAGATGCTCACCCCATCCCACGTGCAGACGACCTGGTGGACCGGCTGGGAGCAGCCCGGTACCTCAGCACCATTGATCTGACATCTGGATATTGGCAGATTGCCATGGCCGATGGAGCAAGGGAGAAAACAGCATTCTCCACCCCCGAGGGCCACTACCAGTTCCGAGTGATGCCCTTTGGGCTCAAAAATGCTCCGGCCACATTCCAGCGGTTAGTGAATCAGGTACTATCTGGTCTGGAGTCCTTCTCAGCGGCCTACCTGGATGACATAGCTGTCTTCAGTAGCACCTGGGAGGACCATCTGCAGCACCTCCAGGAGGTATTGCAGGCGCTGCAACGTGCTGGCCTAACAATTAAAGCCAGCAAGTGCCAGATTGGACAGGGATCTGTCGTGTACCTGGGACACCTGGTGGGCGGAGGTAAGGTGCAACCCCTCCAGGCCAAAATAGAGACCATCTTGGCTTGGGAGCCCCCCAAGACCCAAACAGAGGTCCGAGCTTTCCTCGGACTCACTGGGTATTACCGCCGGTTCGTCAAGGGATATGGTACCATCGTAACCCCCTTGACGGAATTGACCTCGAAGAAGCAACCTCGCAAGGTCATATGGACAGCTGCATGCCAAGAAGCCTTTGACACATTGAAACATGCGATGTGTACCGCTCTAGTACTAGCAACACCAGATTTCAGCAAGAAATTTATTGTGCAGATCGACACCTCAGAGCACGGCATAGGTGCGGTGCTCTCCCAACTCAACACCGAGGGCCAAGATCAACCAGTGGCCTTCATATCCAGAAGACTCCTCCCTCGGGAACGGCGATGGAGCACCATTGAGAGAGAAGCCTTCACGGTGGTCTGGGCTCTGAAGAAGTTGAGGCCATATCTCTTTGGAACTCACTTCCTCATTCAGACCGACCACCGCCCCCTTCGCTGGCTCATGCAGATGAGAGGCGAAAACCCCAAGTTGTTGAGGTGGTCCATTTCCCTACAGGGGATGGATTTTCGGGTGGAACATCGGCCCGGAGTTGACCACGCCAATGCTGACGGTCTCTCCAGGTTTTTCCGCCTTAGCGATGAGAACTCCCTAGAGGTTGGGTAGCTCTCCCCTCTTTCAGCTGGGGGGGACGCGTGTGGGACCTGTCAGCCCTAGGGTGGTCTCCCCATCTATTTTTGATCGTGCCTCATTTTTTCCACCCTCATTTTGATGTTGGACTTAGGTCTCCGGGTGCCTTTTCATTGCCAATCAGTGTTAAGGTGCAGGTGCTCCCTTCTCCCAAGATGGCTGCCACAGACCCCTGCTACTGCAGAGTGGTCTTTCATAGTAGCACCCTAGCTGCCAGGAGCTGGCTGGAACCCCACAACAATGTTGCGACACTAGCCCGCCTTTTTTGTCCCATAGGTAGAATGGGGAAGCTCCTAGAATGTGCTGGAACCTTCTAGAAGGGAGGTGTGGTTTTACTTTTGCCGCCTTGGCTAGAGGTCACCTGACCTAGGGCTACTTAAGTGAGGGGGGGAACTTTTTCTAGTTAGTTGGCCAGTGGGGTAAAGCAGAGCTGGAGAATCCACGCAGGAGTGTAGGCGGTAGGACCTAGCCAGGGACTTATGCCTCTGAGAGTGACAGGATTTAGGTGCTGCCTCTTAAGTGAGTGAGGGATCCTGTGAAACCCACTGATCTTGCCCAGCAGTAGGAGGACCCAGGGAACCTCTGCCCAGCCTGACTAGGAAGGACCTAGTCGCCAACTCATTCCCTACCCCCCAGGAACAGAACCCCCAAGGGCGCCAGAGACATCTGCGCCATTAAGACTCTATAGAACAACTGAATACTGAAACTGAATGCTGTGACTTCGTGTCAAGACTGAACACTGAAACCAGATGCCAAGCTGATTGTGAAAGTGCTGGGGATCGACCAGGTATTAGCGCTGTGACCCCTGCGCTTCATGTCCTGGCCTGGGATCCCCTGCAGCAAGCCCCGTTGAGCGCGGAACTCTCCGCTTAATTTGACCGCCCCCCCTGTCGTGGGGGCTAGAGCGCGCTCACCGTCGCGGCCCGGAAGCCAGAAGTGTTCCCCCTCATCGAGGCGAGGCCCGCGGAGAAGCCCGGGGCCCCGAGCTGCCGTCACAGCGGCTGAGAGAGGTAGTGTGAGGCCGAGGCCTGCCCCTGCCGTGGAAGGATCAACTGCGGAGGCCGGAGCTGGGTTAGACGCCGCAAGACGTTGTGATCAAGGTAAGCCGGGAGGCTTGGGAAGGACCCCGGTGCGCCCCCTATCGACCGGGAGCAGCACCGCACCCTGAGACCCTGGTTTCCCCCTCCGTGGGAGTCCCCCGTTAACCCAGAACCGTGACCTCTCCGAGGGATTGCCCCCCTTTTCTGCAAGACTGTCAAGGAGCGTTGTGCCCCACGAACTGCACCGGAGTGTGAGAGGCTCGCTCCGTAAGAACCGTTGTGCTCCGTGAACTGCTCCGTTCTGAAGTATTCCTTGATATTGATTGCGAGTAGCGCTACGTTCTAAATGCTCAGTGCTGAAGTATTCACTGCTTACTGATTACGAGTAGCGTTATGTTCTAGATGCTCTGTTCTGAAGTATTCATCGCTATTGATTACGAGAAGTGCTATGTTCTAGATGCTCTGCGCTGAAGTATTCACTGCTTACTGATTACGAGTAGCGTTATGTTCTAATGCTCTGCGCTGAAGTATTCACTGCTTACTGATTACGAGTAGCGTTATGTTCTAATGCTCTGTGCTGAAGTATTCACTGCTTACTGATTACGAGTAGCGTTATGTTCTAATGCTCTGCGCTGAAGTATTCACTGCTTACTGATTACGAGTAGCGCTATGTTCTAATGCTCTGCTCTGAAGTATTCACTGCGTGCTGGTTACGAGTGGCGCTATGTTCTAATGCTCTGCTCTGAAGTATGCACTGCGTGCTGGTTACAAGTGGCGCTATCTTCTAATGCTCTGCTCTGAAGTGGGCACTGCGTGTTGGTTACGAGTGGCGCTATGTTCTAATGCTCTGCTCCGAAGGATTCCCTAATTAGAGGTTACGAGGAGCGTATGGTCGTAGGCTCTCCTCAGAAGTCCAAGGCTCAGTTCTTACGAGTGGCGCTGCAAGCCCCAAACCCTACCACGGGGAGTAAGAGATACAAGTGTGGCCTAGAGCCTGCAGGAAACATACTGGTGAATAACATACTGGTGAATATCATACTGGTGAATATGGTGCTGGCGGATTAAACGCTGACATAAGTGAATTGCATTGTCATCTCATGAACTGCATGTATATCTCATTAACTGCATTTATATCTCAGGAAGTGCATGTGTATCTTATGAATTGCATTGTCATCTCATGAACTTCATTTATCTCGAACTACTTGGATAAACTTGAGTTATTTGCATAAATCTCTGCAGTGTGGCGTCCCTTATTGTGTGCGTTCCTTGCTTCAGTGGATGTGCGTGTTGTATGGTCGCTTTACACACAAGCCTTTGGGTGCCCAGCCGCTCGTGTCACGTTACCCCCTTAGGGCCTGGAGACCCCAGGTCTTACAGGATTCAACAAAAATTCAACCAAACTATGCAAGAAACCCCCCTCACGGTTAATAAAACAAACATCCACCGCCGGATGTGTAATACTTTTTATTTTACTCTCTGAAAGAGATGAACCTCACTTGAAAGTCACAGCGTCCTCCTGGCTGAGCCCAATGCTGTGTTACACCCACCAGTGCCCGCCGAGTGCCACACACCTCTGTGTTGTATTCCACCAGCTACTGCGTATGCTATGACACTCTCTAGCCCATGTGCACTTGTCGGAGGGACGGTCGGAAACAGAAGCGAGGAGGCCGTATAGGGTGAATATTGGGTTTTTATTTTTGTGGTGGCGGAAGGTAGAAAAGGATTGAGCAGAGGATAGTCTTGAAAACAATTCAATAAGTTCTCTTCTGGTACAGGGAACTTCCCGAACGTGTTCCGGGGTGGTTCTTCGTTAGAGGTTCAGCTGTTGGGCCATGGTGGAACGAAGATGTGGTCCCGGAATACACTCGGAAAAGAAACAAATGAGAAGAAGCGGTCAATGTCTTATTGTGACATTTTAGTCTACCGTCACCACACCAAGTGCATAAGTAGGGGGAATACACATAATTGGTGGTCTTTCTTGTAAAGGTGTGAGGTAAAAGAAAATCAATTAAAAAATGACTAGGTATTTAAATGGTCACTGTCCGTTGGATTACTTTTCAGGGCATAGACAGTGTATGTCCTGACGTCTGTCTTGCCCTTTTCGGGGAAAGAGGAGCGTGGTTGGGGAGGGGGGAATTGCAAGGGCTAGGAGAGGGAGTAAGTCCCGTGGCCTAGAGACCAAAGAGGCAAAAAACTAACGAGGAGAAATAAACACTAAACAAAACGTTTCTTCAGGTGGTTTTCCCCTCCCTCTATGCTTGTTCTCACCCTCCCACCTTTGTCCCGCCACATACCGCTAGAAGCCACAACTCTCCTGAGTTGTGGCGGCTTGTGCGCACTCCGGGATCCACCAGTCTTCCGACCAGGTTTCAGGGGTCGCGGGGTCTTCCTCGTCAGCGATCCCATCTTCAATGCTCCCGGCGGCGTCTCGTGGTGTCTTGGCATCTTTCCCGTAGTCCGCGTCTCCTGCTTCTGGATTCCTCCTCCGGGCTGACACACCTTCGCTGTTCACGGTCCCGCTTTTCTGCCGTCCATGACCTCGATCCCGCGTTGCGGATTGGTTGCTCGTCACCTCTGGTCCGCCTCCTCCCGGGGTTTCCTCTTCCGGGTTACGGTACGCGTCCTGCGGAAGGGAGAAGTCTGTCTTTAATTCCGGCAGGGATGTGTTATCATCGTCGAAACGGTAAGGTGTCCAATTTGCCTCAGTCCGGGGGTTGTGTACCCCACCGTCTTCCTCACATCCCCCTTCCCTAACTTTCTTGGTTACAAGAAAAGGAGACCTGGGATACCTAGACAAAAAGTCAGCATTGGCCTGTTCTTTCCCTTTCCTGTGGTGTACTGTATATCTAAAGGGTTGAAGGGTCTGGAACCACCGTAATATCCTAGGGTTGTGTCCTTTGTTTCGGAAGAGCCATTCAAGAGGAGCGTGATCGGTATATAAATGGAATACTCTCCCTTCAAGGTAATAGCGTAGGGCTTTGACAGCCCATTTGATGGCCAGGGCTTCTTTTTCGATAACTGCGTATCGGGTCTCCCTGGGGAACAGTTTGCGACTGATGTAGATAATAGGTCGCTCTTGTTGGCTTTCGTCTTGTTGGGACAATACGGCCCGAGGCCTTGGTCGGATGCATCCATTTGGAGAGTGAAGGGTTTTGTATAATCAGGATTGGCTAGGAGAGGTTTAGATGCGATAAGTTGTTTTAGCCGTCGAAATGCGTGCAGGACTGAGGACTCGGGATTTTTTAAACACTTTTCTGTGTGAGCGTTTTTTTTTAAGAGGTCTGTTAAAGGGGCAGCTATGTGCGAAAAACAAGGGATAAAATGTCTGTAATAACCTAATAAGCCTAAAAAGGCTCTGAGGTCTTTCTTGTTCTTAGGGAAAGGAACTTGGGCAATCGCTGCCACCTTCTCCTCCTGCGGTCGGATACTCCCATTCACCAACAGGAATCCCAGATACTTCACTGATCTAGCAGCTAAGCGACTCTTGGCAGGATTAATAGTCAATCCAGCCGTCTGTAGGGCTTGTATCACTCGGGTAAGGTGTTGAAGGTGTTCTTCCCAAGAGTTGCTATATATGATTATGTCGTCTAGGTAAGCTGCTGCATAACTGTGGTGGGGTTGTAAGATGATGTTCATGAGTCTTTGAAATGTTGCGGGGGCTCCGTGCAACCCAAAGGGTAGTTTTTGAAGTGGAATAAACCCTGGGGGGTACAGAAAGCAGTCTTCTCTCGATCTTGTAGCCTAAGGGGTACCTGCCAATATCCTTTACACAAATCTAATGTGCTAATATAATGGGCTTTTCCGAGTTTTTCAATCATTTCATCGACTCTAGGGAGGGAATAGGCGTTAAATTGTGATATCTTGTTCACCTCCCTAAAGTCGATGCAAAAACGTATGGAGCCGTCAGGCTTGGGCACAAGCACAATAGGGGAACACCATTCGCTTTTTGAGGGTTCAATGATGTCTAAGTGTAACATTTGTGTGATTTCCTGGTCTATAGCGGCTCTTCGTGCTTCAGGGACTCGGTAAGGTTTTAGTCGTACGGTTTTCCCTGGCGGGGTGTGAATTGCATGTTCTATTAATGGGGTCTTACCTGGTGTTAGAGAAAACACTTCTTGGAGGGGGGCCAGGGTTTGTCTTAGGTCCTGTCTAAGGGGTTCTGTTAGGGTGTCATCTATACTTTGGTCATACAGAGTAGTCTGGGGACTCCCTAAGAGAGCAGGAGTAGGGCCCTCCCATTTCTTAAGTAAGTTGATATGGAAGATCTGGGTGGTATGGGCGGAAGGATTTGTTTCTAGTTTATAGGTGACTGGTGTTACCTTTTCAAGAACTTTAAAGGGACAATGCCATTGACTTAGAAGTTTGTGTTCGGAGGTTGGACGTAACAGGAGAACCTGATCACCAATCTGCAGGGTCCATTCTTTGGTGGACTTGTCGTAGTGCTTCTTTTGTTCTGCTTGGGAATGTTCTAGATTGTTTCGTACCATCTCCCTGATCTGATTCAAGTGGGTTTTTAAACCGGCCACGTACTCCAGGAGGGGTTTTGTGGTGTTTGTCTCTTCCTCCCACTCCTCTCTGGCCATATCTAAAAGGGTACGGGGAGGTCTCCCATACAATAGCTCAAAGGGAGAGTACCCCAAACTTTTTTGTTGTCCGCATCTTATGGCGAACAGGGCCAAGGGAAGCATCTCTTCCCATCTCCGGGCCTCTAGGTTTAACAGCTTCTGTAAGGTGGTTTTTAAGGTGGCGTTGTACCGCTCAACTAGGTCGTCCGTCTGTGGGTGGTAGGCAGCGGTACGGATCTGCTTGATGTGTAATTGCTGACAAACTTGTTTCATCAGCCTGGACGTGAAGGGTGTGCCCTGATCAGTAAGTATTTCTTTGGGGAACCCTACGCGGGAAAAAATGTTAATCATCGCTTTAGCCACTTGGGTGGTATTAGGCTGTCTGAGGGCCACGGCTTCAGGAAATCGAGTCGCATAGTCCACAAGGACCAGAACATACCGATATCCGTTACAGGAAGGTAGTAGGGGTCCAATAATATCCATTCCCACTCTGGAAAAAGGGACATCGATTACAGGTAAGGGTCTCAAAGGAACCCGGGGGGTATATTGGCTGGTATTTTGACAGATGGGGCATTCTCTACAATACTTTCTCACCTGTTGGTATATACCAGGCCAATAAAACCTTTCTAGTATAGACTTTTCGTTTTTCTCCCCCCCCAAAGTGACCTCCCAGCAAATGGCTGTGTGCCAAGTAAAGGACTTTCTCTCTAAAGGGGATGGGTACCAGAAGCTGAGTAGGTTGGTGTTTTCCTCCCTTTCTATATAATAAGCCTTTATAGAGGAAGAACTGGGGACCTACTTGCAGAGGATCTTCCTCTTCTGTTGCTTGTTTCCAGGCTTCTTGGAGGGTGTTGTCTTCCCTTTGAGCCGCACGAAAAGTCCTATTGTGGTCCCAAAGAGGAGTATGGGTATCATTCCAAAAGACCGGATTTCCGTTTCTCTTTTCTTGCCTTTCCTGTCGTCTGCTCTTTCTATCTTTTCCTGGAACCCACCCAGGGTCTAGGTCATGGAAGAAGGCAGCTTCTCTGCTCCAGTCATCCTCTTCCTTTTTCTTTTCATTTAATAAAGCATGAAAGTGAGGATAATCAGTACCTAGGACAACGGGTTCAGGGAGGTGAGGAAGGAGCCCGACTTTCATGTTTACAGGGGGTTGGGCGGCCTCGTGCTGTATCTCTACATTAGTCACGGGGTACATTTTACTATCTCCATGGATACACTGGATGTTCACTACGCCTGTGGGGCTTGGGGGACCACCTGGAATAACCTGTGGTCTTAGTAGGGTTTGGCGACTTCCTGTGTCTAGAAGGGCTTGTTGGTGTTCTCCATTAATGGCAACTGGATGGTGGAAAGGACGAGAGTCACCCTGTACAGAACACATTAAGGCTCTAGCATACCCTACTTCCATGGGTCCCTCTTTCTGTGGGCAGGAACGTGCTATATTACCGAAGGCCCCACAGTGATAGCATTGGGGTCCAACAGGGACGGGTGGTCTTGTAACCGGGGTTAAAGGACTCGGTACTATGGTCACGGTGTCAGGTTTACGGGGGTTAGGTAGGGGTCGGGTGTGTCTCACAGGCTGACTACTGGGTTGTTTCCAAGTGGTTTCCTCTCTAGTCTTCTGTAACTCCTGTGCCCTAAAATAGGCTGCTGCGACCTCTACAGCTTTGTCCAGGGAGAGATCTGTGTGTTGTCGAACCCACTTCTGGATAGGGGGGGTGTAAAGAGGAAAGGAATTCTTCCAAATATTTTTTTTCCATTATCGCTTCTTTAGAGGCAGTGAGAGGTTTCAACCAGCGTTCTGCCGTGTCCCGTATACGGTAACAGAGTGCTCTGGGGTTTTCCTGTGGCCCTTCCCGTTTGTTGCGAAGACGCATTCTGTATGTTTCTTCGTCTATACCCATGCGTTCTAATATACATCGTTTGATGTCGGGATAGGGTGAGGTCCCGAGGGGATTGGCGACTTGGTGGCTTGGTATGCTGCTTGAAGGTCCCCACTGAGAAGAGGACCCAGGTATTGACCCCAACGGTCTTCCGACCACTGGTCTGCTCGTGCCATTCTCTCAAAATTGGAGAGGAAAAAATCTGGATCCTCCCCTTGAACATATTTCTGTATCACCATGGAAGGAGGGGCCGTATATCCCCTAGGTTGCCCCAGGACCTCTGCTAATTTTCCCACAGCGGCTTCCTGACTTTGACTCTGTCCAGTGAGAGTTTTGTGGAGAGCCTCTCTCTCAGCCTCTGCGGTCTCCAAGAACCGGGCCATAATGTGTTCGAGGCGGTCCTGCCCCTCAGCCATCTTTTTTACCACGGCCTCCATTTCCTCCGATCCCACTTCTGACACCAAATGTCGGAGGGACGGTCATAAACAGAAGCGAGGAGGCCATATAGGGTGAATATTGGGTTTTTATTTTTGTGGTGGAGGAAGGTAGAAAAGGGTTGAGCAGAGGATAGTCTTGAAAACAATTCAATAAGTTCTCTGGTACAGGGAACTTCCCGAACGTCTTCCGGGGTGGTTCTTCGTTAGAGGTTCAGCTGTTGGGCCATGGTGGAACGAAGATGTGGTCCCGGAATACACTCGGAAAAGAAACAAATGAGAAGAAGCGGTCAATGTCTTATTGTGACATTTTAGTCTACCGTCGCCACACCAAGTGCATAAGTAGGGGGAATACACATAATTGGTGGTCTTTCTTGTGAAGGTGTGAGGTAAAAGAAAATCAATAAAAAAATGACTAGGTATTTAAATGGTCACTGTCCGTTGGATTACTTTTCAGGGCATAGACAGTGTATGTCCTGACGTCTGTCTTGCCCTTTTTGGGGAAAGAGGAGCGTGGTTGGGGAGGGGGGAATTGCAAGGGCTAGGAGAGGGAGTAAGTCCTGTGGCCTAGAGACCAAAGAGGCAAAAAACGAACGTGGAGAAATAAACACTAAACAAAACGTTTCTTCTGTGGTTTTCCCCTCCCTCTATGCTTGTTCTCACCCTCCCACCTTTGTTCCGCCACGTACCGCTAGAAGCCACAACTCTCCTGAGTTGTGGCGGCTTGTGCGCACTCCTGGATCCACCAGTCTTTCGACCAGGTTTCAGGGGCCTCGGGGTCTTCCTCGTCAGCGGTCCCGTCTTCAATGCTCCCGGCGGCGTCTCGTGGTGTCTTGGCGTCTTTCCCATAGTCTGCGTCTCCTGCTTCTGGATTGCTCTTCCGGGCTGACACACTTTCGCTGTTCACTGTCTCGCTTTTCTGCCGTCCGTGACCTCGATCCCACGTTGCGGATTGGTTGCTCGTCACCTCTGGTCCACCTCCTCCCGGGGTTTCCTCTTCCGGGTTACGGTATGCGTCCTGCGGAAGGGAGAAGTCTGTCTTTAATTCCGGCAGGGATGTGTTATCATCGTTGAAACGGTAAGGTGTCCAATTTGCCTCAGTCCGGGGGTTGTGTACCCACCGTCTTCCTCACAGCACTGTAACACCACCCTGTGAATATGTCATGCCACACTTGTCTTCGCACAGGTTATATTGCCCCATCTAACGTGCCTTCCTCGATGCCTATGTTATAACGCACAGTGCTATGCCATACATATTACAATCTGGGATCCATATCTTTGTCACAGTGCATATGCAACGTTGCACTCCCCAGCACATATTTTATATTACAACTTTAGAGACTACTTAGGTTACACAATACTGCCCTGTGCATATTACACTCCAAGGCGCATATCGCATAGCACGCACTAGTGCCTGTGCTATCTCGCGCTCTCCAATGAATCTGTCATTGCGCACAATGTATTGCATATTATATTTCACGCCCCGGTTCATCTTATATCACACTTTTTGGTGCATAGTTTATACCATACACTATATCTAGTTTTCATTTTCAATCGTGCTCTCAGGACTATGTTCTATATAACACTGCGTCTGCCTACCCTTTACACGGGCATTACATTTTGCGATGGGGGTGGAGGGTCAGGGGGTGTTTCTGCCAAGTGAGCCCGGAGTCACAGTCACAAACGTCCTCTTCTTCCTGAATAAAAGTGAGATTATGCTGTATACTTGTTCATATTTTAAGTAGTTCGCACAGACACACATTTTAAGAACAATAAAGTTCCTAATACCCACCTTCTCTGAACATTTAGCTTGCTGCCCCATCCACCTCCTCCCTATCCTCTGTTGTCTGAATCCATGGACTAGCCTCCTCCCTCCTGACATGCATGGTCTGATGTGCTGCCACTGCCCTCCATTTAGCATGATGTACCAGTCCACTCCTCCTGCCCTCCATTGCCCAATTCTATGGCCCATCATTGACCTCCTGCTTAGCCTCTGTGCTTAGCTTTCTGCCCCTTTTCTCCTTTCCCCTGCCCTCCGATGTCTTTGTGCATGCCCCTGCTCCATCCTTTTTGCCCACCATGTTCCATGGACCCGCCACTCCTATCTACTCTGAGTGTTCTGTTGATCTGCCACTCCCCTCCCACCTGCCTAGCATTGTCAGATGACTGTAACCTGTCCCTGCCACCTCCACCCTGCCTGTCCACATGCCATGCCCCTATCTCCTTCCTCCAGTCCTCCATGGTCCATTTTACTGCCACACCCTTCTGCCCTCCCAGGTCTGTTGTGCTGCAACTGCTCCTCCTGCCTGCACCGCGCAGTCTGTTGTGAGGCCCCTTCTCCTGAACTCTCTTGTCTGTGCCCAGGTCCTGACCCTCCCTTATTTTTTGTGTATTTGCAGTTTTATATAGTGCAGAGTTTTTGTGTATTTGCAGTTTTATATAGTGCAGACTTGTCAGGTATTGGGAGTGCTTTACATGAGCATTGGTTACATCACACAAGATCAAATTCATTTTGGTTGTAGACATGGGGAGATTAAGTGATTTGACCAGAATCACAGAATGTCGAGCTGAAGCAGAAACTCCAAACTGGTTCACCAGTTGCAAAGTCTGCAGTTCTGGAAGTAACACCACATCCTCTCCCCTAGGTGCAACATATAATCAAGTGGTCAACTGGATAAAAAAACATAAAGATTACAAATAATTTAAAAGTTCTTTGTCGCTATTTGAAAACTCAGAAAATATGTCCTCATTTTAGTTTTTTAGAGCACTAACCATAATTTTGATGCAAATAGGACCCTCTCATATATGTAATTTCTAAAGGAAATACTCTAGGTATTACAGTTTTGATTACATCAAGATGTCGTCAGGCGTTCCACACTTTTGTAATAAATATAGAATGTTAGCAATCTAGTTGTTCATTAGGATACTGTTGAGAGGCAGAGGCCAGGGGCACGGACTCTGAAAATTGAAGGCAGGTAGGAGAGTGCAGAGGCAACAATTTGACCACACTGGGCAGGCAGGAAGGGCAGTGGCAGCACAGCAGACTATGGAGGGCAGTGGAAAGGGGGGCAGGAGCAACAAACCAACAATACAGGACTGGCAAGAGAGGCTGTGGCAATATAATAGACCATTGTGGGCAGAAGGAAGAGGCAGTGGTAGTACAACCATACATGCCAACAGACCCGTTTCAGCCAGGAAACGTCCAATGTTTTTAAGCTCAAATGGGCTTTATTTGATCTGTCTCCTGTCTACAATCTCCTCTTTTTCAATGTAACTCAAAGGGGGAATATCAATACCCCAGTTTTTTTTCAAAATCTCCCTCTTACCAAGTTCAAAATGTTCGCAAGTATGGTACAATGGATCATGGTAGGCAGGAGGAATTGGGGTAGGGACATGGACTTGGATAACAGAGGACAGGAGGAACATGGAGAGGTGCACCAAACTGACCCTACAGGGCAGGCATCAGGGTTTGCAGCAGCACAATACACCACACAGCGCATGCGGGACCGGAGTACAGCACAACAATCCATAGAAAGCAATAGGGAGGGGACAGGACCATGCACATGGACAACAGAGAACAGAGGGGAAAGAGGCAATGGTAGCTAGCTGACCATAATGGACAGACAGGAGAGAAAGCTGCAGCATAACAGACCATAAAGGGCAGGAGGGATGGATCAGCGGCATTACAATGGAACAGACAAGCCAGGAGGGAGGGAATAGGGGTCTGCACATGGAAAGAGAGAGCTGGGGGCAAGGGGGCAGGACAGGAGCAGCAAGATGACCATGGAGGTCAGGCAGGATGGGCACTAGAAACAAGACACACCATGGAGAGCAACAATGAGACTATGATGGCATACACACAGACCATGAAGGGAAGGTGGGAGGGGGTCAGGGGCAGCTAGCTGACCACACAGGGAAGGTGGGAGGGGCCATGCATGGCAAGCGGGAGGGTTAGTGGCAGCACAATGGCTATGATGGGCAAGAAGGAGGGTGCAGGGGCATGCACAAAGGACCATGGAGGATAGAAGGGAGGGTCAGGACCTGGGCACAGACAAGAGAGTTCAGGGAAAGGGGCCTCACAACAGACCACGCAGGGCAGGTAGGAGGAGCAGTTGCAGCACAACAGACCAGGGAGGGCAAAAGGGTGTGGCAGTAAAATGGACCATGGAGGACAGGAGGAAGGGGATAGGGGCATGGCATGTGGACAGGCAGGGTGGAGGTGACAGGGACAGGTTATAGTCATCTGACAATGCTAGGCAGGTGGGAGGGGAGTGGCAGCTCAACAGAACACTCAGAGTAGATAGGAGTGGCAGGTCCATGGAACATGGTGGGCAAAAAGGATGGAGCAGGGGCATGCACAAAGACATCGGAGGGCAGGGTGAAGGAGAATAGGGGCAGCAAGCTAAGCACAGAGGCTAAGCAGGAGGTCAATGATGGGCCATATAATTGGGCAATGGAGGGCAGGAGGAGTGGACTGGTACATCATGCTAAATGGAGGGCAGTGGCAGCACATCAGACCAGCACATCAGACCATGAATAGCAGGAGGGAGGAGGCTAGTCCATAGATTCAGACAACAGAGGATAGGGAGGAGGTGGATGCGGCAGCAAGCTAACTTTTATTCAGGAAGAAGAGGACGTTTGTGACTGTGACTCGGGCTCACTTGGCAGAAACACCCCCTGACCCTCCACCCCCCATCGCAAAATGTAATGCCCGTGAAAAGGGTAGGTGGACGCAGTGTTATATAGAACATGGTCCTGAGAGCACGATTGAAAATGAAAACTAGATATAGTATATGGTATGAACTATGCACCAAAAAGTGTGATATAAGATGAACCGGGGCGTGAAATATAATATGCAATACATTGTGCGCAATGACAGATTCATTGGAAAGCGCGAGATAGCACAGGCACTAGCGTGTGCTATGCGTTATGCGCCTTAGAGTGTAATATGCACAGGGCAATGTTGTGTAACCTAACTAGTCTCTAAAGTTGTAATATAAAATATGTGCTGGGGAGTGTAACGTTGCATATGCACTGTGACAAAGATATGGATCCCAGACTGTAATATGTATGGCAAAGCGCTGTGCGTTATAACATAGGCATCGAGGAAGGCACGTTAGATAGGGCAATATAACCCGTGCGAAGGCAAGTGTGGCATGACATATTCACGGAGGTGTGTTACAGTGCACATGGGCTAGAGAGTGTCATAGCATACGCACTAGCTGGTGGAATACAACACAGATGTGTGAGGCACTCGGCGGGCACAGGTGGGTGTAACACAGCATTGGGCTCAACCAGGAGCACGCTGTGACTCTCAAGTGAGGTTTGTCTCCTTTCCAGAGAGTAAAATAAAAAGTATTACACATCCGGCGGTGGATGTGTTTTTTATTAACCGTGAGGGGGGTTTCTTGCATAGTTTGGTCTAATTTTTGTCGAATCCCCTTTGAATGGCTTGGTGTGCGTGTATATTAAATGTGCCCGTCAATAGCTACCCATATTTGTATAAATTAACGACAAGGGTGTCTACTTGGAGAGTACCCACCGGCGGGGGCGCCGGGATTAGGCACGGTAGGGCGTCAGACACGTCAGAGCTTCACTAGCGGTGTAAATACATTCCATGTGGATTCATTCTATGCATAGTCGCCTTTTAATGAATATCACACAAATCGTCATGGTGATAGGTACGTACGGTTTGTCCAGCATGTCCTAGGTGTTTCTATAAATATATATATTTTTTAAATAATAAAAAACAAAGGCCGGCCCCGGGGCCATAAGTGGCCTGAGGAGGGGGGCAATGCAGCCCCCTCCTAAAGAATTAAAACAAAAAAAAGGCCATGACCCGGGGGTTGGGGTCCCCGGGGCCGATTAAGGCCTTGGGAGGGCCAAATTTATTTTTTTCAACAAAAAGAATTATGGTGCAGGCCCTGGGGGATGGGGTCCCCAGGGCCAGTAAATTAGAAAAAGAAGGGGGGCCACATAGCTCTCCTTCTTAAATAAAATAAATAAAAGACCGGCATCGCGCTGGAGGCCACGCCCCCTCCTTGCAGAACTCTGCAAACGTGCCCCCTGGCCAGTTGTAAGTTGGGGAATTAATTCCCCTTCAATACTGAGGGTCCCTGAGGGCCAACTAGCCCAACAGGTATCTCCGTTATGCGCCAGGGAGCTGCGTTGCAGACAGGTGTTCTGAGGCCACGCCCCTTTTTACACCTCCATGCAACGCAGCTCGCTTACTGATGGTACCTAGTGGGCTAGTTTGACCCTTGGGACCCTTAGGATTCAAGGGGACTTAATCTCTCAATTTAGAACAGTCACAGGGCGCGTTAACACAGTAGTGAAGGGAGGAGATGGGGTCTGAGGTAACATGTGCAAGCACGCCCTGTGGCGCGTTTTAAGTTGGGGAAATAATTCCCTTTCAATCCTGAGGGACCCTGGGGGCCAACTAGCCCACCAGGTGCTTCCAGTAAGCGCCACTGCGCTGCGTTGCAGAGATGTGGTCTAGGCCGTGCCACTTTTTACACCTCTCTGCAACGCAGCTCTGTGGCGCTTATTAGAGGTACCTAGTGGGCTAGTTGGACCCTAGGGACCCTCAGGATTCAAATGAACTTAATCTCCCAACTAAAAACGGCCACAGGGCGTGTTTACACAGTGGTGAAGGGAGGGGACAGGGCCTGAGTTAACGTGTGCAAACAAGCCCTGTGGCGCGTTTTAAGTTGGGGAAATAATTCCCCTTCAATCCTGAGCGACCCTGGGGCCCAACTAGCCCACCAGGTGCTTCCAGTAAGCGCCACTGCGCTGCGTTGCAGAGAGGTTGTCTAGGCCTTGCCCCTTTTTACATCTCTCTGCAACGCAGCTCTGTGGCGCTTACTGGAGGTACCTAGTGGTCTAGTTGGACCCTAGGGACC
The DNA here is from genome assembly GCF_964204655.1 of Triturus cristatus. Lineage (NCBI taxonomy): Eukaryota > Metazoa > Chordata > Amphibia > Caudata > Salamandridae > Triturus > Triturus cristatus. The sequence continues at coordinate 7,718,011 of NC_140593.1, read as the reverse complement.
CTCCAACTTAAAACGGCCACAGGGCGTGTTTACACAGTGGGGAAGTGAGGGGACGGGGCCTAAGGTGACGTGTGCAAACACGCCCTGTGGCGCGTTTTAAGAGGTAGTTTTAATTAGGGGTGGGCGGAATTTGCGAAATTAACTTCCGCAAATTATCGCGAAAATGCAGAAAATCTCCGCAAACACGCCGGAAATATCGCGAAGACGCGGAAGTTTTTTGCCGCCTGTTCGCGGTATTTTTTGCGTGATCGCGGGTCGCCAACTTACCCATGCGGTTGCTCACAGGGCGCGGCCATCTTGTTTTCACTTGTCCCGCCCTCTCACGATGCTTACTTCCTGTTCCGGGTCGCGCAATGCATGTTCGCGCCTGTTCGCGGTCGATATTTCCTGTTCGTGACCGCTTTTACTTGATCGCGTTGCTTTTTGCTTGCTCGGGGAGAAAATATCGCGCGAACTTGCGCACGTGGTCGCAATGGGCGTGGCCATCTTGTTTTTCACTCTATTGCATGGTTCTGGGGCCTGATTTTCAATCCTCCCTAAATCTTTTCAATCCTTTGTTTATAGCCACTTTTTTTGGATCTTTATTACTATTTTCCTGCTTCTATATTTTTGGTTTTTGTCTACTTTTTTTTTGTTTTTTAGCTACTTTTTCACTCTTTCTATTGCCTATTTATTTCCTTTACTTACTTTTTTAATTTTATTACCTTTTCTTTCCCACCCCGTCTCTCATCCCCAGAACCATGTCAAAGGGTAGGGCTCGCCGCAGCCAGAGCCGCGACCGCCTTCCATGTGGAAGGCGGCGCCCACAAGGGGTGCAGGCACGGGTCTTATTTGGGGAGGTGGAGTTGGCTGCACTCATTTTCTTTGTGCAGCGCCACCTCCCCTCAACCCTGGCAGCAGGTGGCAGGCCTGGGTCCGGGTACGGCCTCCGGGAGCGTCGGCAGCGGTGGGGGAAGGTGCGCCGGGAAGTGTCGCGCATCTCTGGGGTCTGGCGCACCCAGGCACAGCTGACGCACCGGTGGTCCGACATCCTGGACCGTGAGCAGGACCTGCTGGACCTGCTAGGAGTGGAGGTCCCGGGGCTTGGTGAGTACCTATTTAATTATTACAACTTTGTGTCTGTTCTTCTGCTCTATGTTATATATTGCGAATATCTTTTTTTCCTTCCAATACATTACATTCCAGGTTAAAAACGTTTAAAAGTCTTCTGTGATTATGACACAGGTGCTCTTCTGCGCTACTACTAATCTTACTTGTTTGCAGCTTTGCGTTTGCGCTTGCTTAGCGTGATTCTTTACGAGTTTATTTTAGAGAAATTAAGTTACGTAATGCTACAGTGACTCACGTCCACGCCTTACTTTGTCCTGTCACTAATAGATAGGGGCGTATTGATACTTAGGTTTAGGTACTTTGTAAGGACCTTCTTATTGGTTAGTGGTATGTGTGATGCCCCCCCTCACTCAGTTACGTGACGTGCTGCTAGTACGGCAGTCTTTAGAACCTTTTCTAGTTTGTTCAATGAGTGGAGGTAGGCTTAGCAGTTACTTAGCAGTAGCAGATCAGCATCAATCGAACCAAAATTTGGTGTATACAAAAAATGTAGTCATGTTCATGTGTCCTCCATGATTGGACCATACGCATTGTTGAGGAATACAGTGGAAATGCATACTTAATGTACAATTGGCATGCCTGGAATAGGTGGGCTAGGTTGGGTGGTACGTTGTACTACTACTTAGGCTTAGTTGTAACTTAGTTTTCTGTAATCAGAATGGAAGACTGGATTACTGTTGATAAATAGTAACTTAAGTAGTCGAACTGCGAATCCCCCGATATTACATGTTGACCAGATGAGATCGGTCAATGTAGTTATTGCAATTGTTGTTTACATAAGTGTTTTTTTACCGTTATTGAAAAATATTGTATTTGTTTGACACCATCCATCAATGTTTGTCTCTTTCTTATATCTTTCCTGTCCATCAGCACCCAGGGGCAGACCGACAGGGACTGGGCAGTTGGCGGGACAGGAACACCACCAGGAGGACACCGCTGAGGGCTCCTCTGCTGGCCCCAGTAAGTCTTCTTGTTTTTAATAATATTTCTTATTCCATAACTTTTACTGCCCCATTTCTCCCGAACTATAGTGTGTTTCCAAATGCTATTTTTTTACCACCAATTATCCTTCGATCTGTACGGTTTCAAAAATCTTATCCCTGCCTCCACTATGATGACTCTGAGTACTACCACATCCTATCAATCTGTCTGTACTGTAGTAGCTAGTCTTGCCCAGTTGGCCAGTGCCACTCTTTGTGAAAGGTTGTAATATAAAACTCATATTCACCAGTAGCTCGTACAATCCGTTGGGTCGTTGTCTTGTACTACTTTTACTCTTATTGATGTTGAGGCTTTGAAAATTCACAGCAACAGCCCTACCAGATTTCTTAATATTTTGATATGATACCCTATAGGACATACCACTGTTGTAGGGATCTTGCACATACATTTGCACCAGAAAATAGGATGTTAGTGATGGTAGGTTGGACCTTCCTTGCACACCTCAATCAGAAATTCCGCACCCACCACAATTCCACTGCTTGACTATAGTACTGTCTTGTCATACCTATTAGGTCTCGGAACCCTCCCCCAAGATACCCAACAAGTAGACAACCCAGAACATAACACACCCAACCTCTGTCGTGGAAGCAATTCACATGCACACCCTTACTTTAATTTGCTCACTCGTGTAACTTAGTCCACTCCACACCAAATACCACGAAGTCTATGTAAGTTTAAAATGTTTATTTCAATTTGAGAAGGTCTGTACACTGTTTTCTTAGCAGCACCAACCGGCAAATCAATAACATTAAAACAATATACATTGTTACACTTATACAGTTGGGAATTAAATCATGATAACTGAACAGTGGTGGAAGGCAGCACCACCATCCCATAGCAATTTAGTTTATATACATTTATAAATGAAGATGTGAGTGAATGGACCCCTCACCTCAGAAGAACCTAGTACTGGTAGTTGGTGCATCGTTCAGAAGCTCTGGTTCGTAGAAGGGAATCTTGCGTCTGTAATGCGAAAAAAGAAATGGTGTGCGTTAGTATATTGCAACTTGCAAGCATTTCTCAGCCGTGCCAAAAAGTGTAGCATCTATGGATAAGCAATATGGACTAACAGTAACAGTAGTACACCAGTTCTTCCTAAAAAAGTGGCTTGTTAATGTTTGTTGACCGCTTGTACGCAGCGTGTAGACTAGACAGTAGCAGTGTGAGGCAGGTCATGTGGGCTCAAAGGTGTCTGAAGAAGCTGCAAGGTAAAGGTAACGTCACATGTGCATGGCTAGGGCTAATCAAGCAAAGGCTACAATGATCATATAACTATTAGTGTCTACTCTACTACTACCTGATTTGTACTAGTGATGTATGTTAGTATTAACTCATTTTTCAACCTTGCTACTGATCAATAGGGGGGAGGTGTATATGACGCCTAATAAATGTGTAATGTTTTCTAGGCGCACTACCGACCACCATTGCTGGGGCCAGCGAAGGCGACGCCGAGGGCGAGGATGCGGCAGTTGCAGATAGCAACGGAGCGGTAGGGGGAGTGGCAGCACCAGTGGCAGGCGGTGGTAAGTTAGATTCATAATCTTTAAGTATTGTTGAACTTGACAGCACACTCACTGCAAGGGTGTACTGTATGTATATGTATACTGTACAGTTGTGACTTAGGGCCCCCATTAGGATGGTGAGCGTATTGCCCCCGCCGGGCCGGCTGGAATTCACTGCCGTCACCGCAGGGGCAAACCTCCCGCCATTCCTGTAGAAAATATTCAGACATGTCCAGGCGGAAAAGGGTTCAATATGGCGGTGGTGTCTCTCTCACCACACCGCCAGCCATATAATCTGCATTTTGGAATGCCTTTGCGTGGCGGCATTGCCGTCCGCCACGGAAAGGCATGCACACATTGCAGAGTATGCTTGGGGGCCCCCATGGAGGGTACCTACCGATGCTATGGTACCCCCCCGACTTTCAAAGCAAAACGTGACAGGCTCCGTGCGGGGCCCGTCATGTTGTGCTTGGAAAAGTAGCACAACATTTTAGCATTGCTTTCAGCAAAGCCAACCAGAATTTAAATTTTAAAAAACAGGGTGCGCCCGCCACTGTGCCGGGCGCATCATCCTAATTAATTGTCCCCACGGGACCCCCACCCTTTTTAGCAGTCGGATGGCGGGCGGACAAAGTCCGCCCGCTATCCGATGTCGTAAGTAAGTATGAGTTCTTGGGGATGTTTGAAGAGTGAACTAGAAGACTAGAATTCCCTTTAATTGGTATAGGACTAGGAGCCGGAGTATTGAGTAACCAATGGCCTCATCTATCTGATTTTAACTCCGCTTTGAAAGTTTTATGGAGAAGAGCACCTGGTGCACTGTTCAACTAAAAAGTGTAAGACAGGTGGAAGGAAGAAGGACAGGCGCCATTTAAAATGTTATGTACTACTGTGCTTTATTTTATAGTGCTACTCTACCATGCCACTATGTGTATAAATAATTACCTTGTCCTACTGTTTTATTAAGACTATATTTTACAATTGTCTTGTTTTTTTCTTTTTGATACACAGCAACTCCGAAACTCAACCGGAAGGAGTTGGCCGCCAAGGCACGGCGCCGGAAGCTGGAGGCAATCCAGCATGAATACCGGCGGCTGGTGGTCCTAGCCGAGGAGGAGGAGGAGACTGCAGCAGCTATTGAAGCCTCCTCCAGTGCCCCGGGCCCCAGCCACCGCCCTCCAGCGTTACGGTGCCACCGCCTGGCGGCTGCCCGCCGCCACCGTGTCATCTCCGGTGCCCCCCCCCCACTGTGGCTGCAACTGCCGCGGCCTTAGACGCGCGTCGCCCATTTAGAGGACGAGATGCGCCAGATGCGTGTCCTCCTCCAGTCCCGCCCCACCAGTTAGTCCCTGTCACTGCCCCTTTTTTAATTCCTGTTCTTTACTCGTTTGGCGTTTGACTTTTTTCTACTGTGGACAGTGGTTGGGGTTAGGGAGGTGGGTGGGTCAGCTTTTGTGGGTTTAGTTTATTTGTTAGGGTAAATTAAATATATTTTTCTATGTTACATGCAATGTTAATGTTTTGTAGGTGGGGTAACTGTTTTACATCACACTGTTTCCTTGCTGGTGCATGGCCGCCCATAGCCTGTGTTTGATTTCAATAATTTGCTGACTGTATAAGACACAAACAGATAGATGCGACACACCTCACTCATTGACTGGTCCTTCTAGTACTTTCAGTCTGTCCTCTAGTCTATGCATTCTTTGGAGTGGTGTTTGAAAATGAAATCATTGACAACATGTCCATTATTAATTCTGCCTCCCCTAAACTTCTCTCTTACCGGTGCTTGATGTTTATGTCCAACTGTGGCACAGCACTGGCTGCATGGTGAAGATGGTTTCCTTTTTCATACATGCCATGATTGGGGTGGTGGTAGTATAGTAGTAGTAGTATACACTGGCAGGGTGGCAGCATTTCCAAAAAAAGAAAAGGAGATAGTCAATCGCCTTTGAGAGACTGTTAGAGGAGTAGTTGAATGAAGTACATCACAGAATTTACCGAGCAACAATTATATGCTCAAATATTTGACAAAAAAACTGAATGGTGGTTATTATGAGGATAGCCTACTAGACAGAGTTACAAACTATAGTTTTGTCGACTCGAGTCACTTGACTATGCCTACAGTCTAACAGTTAGTGCTGTATATGAGGAATGACAACAAACAAATCCAATCAATGCCGGCAATTCATGCTGAGGTATATGTTCCTTTGTTAAATAAAATAACCTCTGAAATATCCTACTCATGGGTGGGCAAGCAGAAGAAGATCATCGCTCTGCATTGAAATTGAAGTAGTGTTGCTTTCACCACATCCGCCCCAGCAAGTGTGTGATTAAGTATTGGTGTACATTTAATTTAGTTACACCTCGACAATAAGTCACACAGCCCGGGGGAAGAGGGTTAGGGTTTGTTGAATGGATGGGAAGGGGGATTTTGGGAAAGGTTTGACATAGAAAAACAGTATGCATACATAGACAAACAAACGACAATCATTGAAGACTACCATACCATATCCATTCCATATGTTAAGGGAGAAAAAGGCAATGCATGCATGATGATGAGACCCGGATTACATACACTTCTATTTCTTGTTCTGTTCCGGCCTTAATACTTTAACAGATAGCAAATAGAAATTTTAAATATTGGTAGTGAAGAATCGTAAACACAGAGCAAACGTAATGATGATTGATAATAACAACTCCAAGAACACACTGTTGTAAAGATTGTATACAAGATATTAATCAAATTATTTAAAAGAAGTTAAAAGTGGATACTGTTACTGTCTTATCCTGGTCAAAAATGTGGACTGGTTTTTTGCATCTCGGCATTCCTCTTGCTCCTCTCGTCCATCAATCTTGGGTGTGTCGCCTCGCCACTCGTCACTGCTCGGCTGGAAAAAAAAGGTGATTGATTGGTAAGGTAATTAATATGCATTGTAATGTTTTACAAAGTTTTGACCAAGGCCCGGCCTGTAATTTTAGATTGAAAACCAAAGGGGATATTGAGAAAGAAAGTGAAAACAAATGCACAAGTGATGGTGTAGTGCAACAAGAACACTTTCCGAGGTGGCATGTATGCATATGCATCATCTCTACTCTAGTCTGTTTCCAGCATTGACCCTCAACAGTAACAGGAGAGATCAGGCCCACAGTGCTTACCATTAGCACATCCTACGTTAACACTTTAGAGTCCTTTTTTTTTCTCTCAAAGAGTTGGACAAACGCAAAGCCCATTATCCATTCCAAACATAGCATTTTACAGTTAAAGTTAGTAAAATCAATGCACTGCAGTCATCCCACCGCTACACTCTATTCAACTTCTACACAGACATTTGGGTCTGCTGTGGTTGTTGTTGACGTGTTTACCTTTAGGCTTTTCCGTTTTATGCAACTCCTGAAACATCCTCCTCCTGACTTCATCATCATCTCTGATACTTTTACTGACTGAAGATCGGCCTGCAGTATAAGTATAATTTTTATGAATCACCCAGAGTAGAAATATAAATATTACTGACTTGAGTCATTCTTTATTGTGTACAGAAAGATAGATTACTACTAGTACACTTTGACATCACTTTGTGCACAACAAACAACGCAAACACAAAGACCAATAGCTCAGAGTCAGGTGTCCAATGCATGCCATTAATTGTCATCATTCATTACCTGTTCCTTCTCATCTTAAGTTAACGGGCCGTCTCTTTCGCCATCATCATGATGGACGGTGCTGTTAAGTCAGTCATTTGCATTGCGCAGATTGAGTGAGTCCCCTTCCTGTATTGAATTAAAAGCAATGTATCACCAAGATGCAGGAGAAGTACACATTTCATGTTTGCAAGAAGGGGAAAATTAGTGTGTTCTGTAGAAAGTTGATTAGTGGCAGTGCACAATTACATCAATTCATGCGCAACACACACAACAAAATCTACATCATTCAGTCTGCCATTCTGCGGCGAATGCATGGCATCAATCATTACCTGTTGCATCTCATCTCGTTAACGCTGCAGGCCGTCTCTTTCGCCATCATCATGATGGACGGTGCTGTTAAGTCAGTCATTTGCATTGCGCAGATTGAGTGAGTCCCCTTCCTGTATTGAATTAAAAGCAATGTATCACCAAGATGCAGGAGAAGTACACATTTCTTGTTTGCAAGAAGGGGAAAATTAGTGTGTTCTGTAGAAAGTTGATTAGTGGCAGTGCACAATTACATCAATTCATGCGCAACACACACAACAAAATCTACATCATTCAGTCTGCCATTCTGCGGCCAATGCATGGCATCAATCATTACCTGTTGCATCTCATCTCGTTAACGCTGCAGGCCGTCTCTTTCGCCATCATCATGATGGACGGTGCTGTTAAGTCAGTCATTTGCATTGCGCAGATTGAGTGAGTCCCCTTCCTGTATTGAATTAAAAGCAATATATCACCAAGATGCAGGAGAAGTACACATTTCATGTTTGCAAGAAGGGGAAAATTAGTGTGTTCTGAAGAAAGTTGATTAGTGGCAGTGCACAATTACATCAATTCATGCGCAACACACACAACAAAATCTACATCATTCAGTCTGCCATTCTGCGGCCAATGCATGGCATCAATCATTACCTGTTGCATCTCATCTCGTTAACGCTGCAGGCCGTCTCTTTCGCCATCATCATGATGGACGGTGCTGTTAAGTCACAGTCATTTGCATTGCGCAGATTGAGTGAGTCCCCTTCCTGTATTGAATTAAAAGCAATGTATCACCAAGATGCAGGAGAAGTACACATTTCTTGTTTGCAAGAAGGGGAAAATTAGTGTGTTCTGTAGAAAGTTGATTAGTGGCAGTGCACAATTACATCAATTCATGCGCAACACACACAACAAAATCTACATCACTCAGTCTGCTTTTCTGCGGACAATGCATGGCATCAATCATTACCTGTTGCATCTTATTTTCAGTTAATGGCCAGTCTCTCTCGGCTCTGAAGGAGGATAGCTATAGAAGTCATCAGATTCATGGTCCACTTGTTTTGGAAGGACGAGGAAAGTTTGAATTTGTTGTTACCATCATCCAATCATCATTCATGAGGGAAATGGAATTGACCAGGAGATGCAGTATGATCGAGCGGAGGAGCTGGATTCTGAGGACTGTAGTGTCAAATGGCAGACACCTGAAACTTGTATCTTAAATTAGAAGAGTAGAAGACTGTGATAATGCATTTGTTGCGATTCACAAGTTTATAACCGGAACGACAGACACAAACAAAGGGGGAAAAAAGGGAGGAAGACAGTAAGTGCGAGCCTAATTGTCACGGAAGTATAGCTCGTCCTCAAACTCTGGGGGATCTTCCAGTAGTAGGTAATCATCTGACACAATACTTCCGTCACCTGAGCCGCTGTCCTCATCTTTCTCTGTTGATTCATGCATTGTGTAATTCGGTGGTATGAAGTGCTGATTCATTTTGATCATTGTTAACCTCTCCACGTTTTTGGGAGATAGACTGGTCCTTTTCAAGGTTACAATGGAACCAGCAGCACTGAAAACACGTTCGGAAGAGACACTTGCGACAGGGCAAGCCAGATAGCTTATCGCCAGCCTGCTGAGCTGTGGCCAATCAGACCTTTTCTTATACCAATACTGCACTGGGTTTTGATCAACGTACACCTCTGTTGGGTCGTCCAGATAGGCCTGGACCATCCGCTCAATGTTCAGGGTTGCTGCTGGTAAGCTTTTGTGCTGTTTTTTCTGTGCATCAGCACTGTGCTTAAGGCCCATCTTTACATACCAATCTGATAATGATTGTACTCGGTCGAATGATCCAGTTATTGTTTTTGTAGTCGATGGTGATGGTGAGTGTTGCGATTGTGAGCCAACCGCACTGCCCTCAGCCGACGAAGTTGCACTTGATTCTGTATGGCCTGCTTCAGTATCAGTACTTGTTGTGGGTTGATGTGGCGGGCTTTTAATTAGCAGCCCTTCGTTTTCAAACTTGATGGCTGCTTCAGCTATACAACTTTTGTAGCGGGCAACATCATTGTCGGAAAAAGAAAGGAATAGTCCTAATTTTGCATGTGGATCCAGAATTGTGGCACAAATGTAATGTTCTTGTGACAAAATTTTATTTTGTATCCTTACATTTTCTGATAAGCGCCTGGATAAGCTCTCCACCAAGTCATGGGCTTGCCTTCTGTCCTCTACACCTTTGTAGGATTCAGACACCTTATTCAGCTCATGCTCCAGCATTTGCAACAATGGAATAGCTTGGCCCATTGTACAGTCCTCCTTGCTGACTTCACGTGTGAAGACCTCAAAAGGAGACAGCATCTCAGTCAGGCATTGAATTAGGGTCCATTGCTCCCTCTGAAGGGTCATGCCTTTAACACTAGCATCACTGCTTCTGTACCAGACATATTCATTGAGTGACCTGTGCTGTTCGTACAGACGATCAAGCATGTAATACGTTGAGTTCCAACGTGTTGCCACCTCCTGGATGAGTGCCTTCACTGGCATCCTAAGTTCACGTTGGATGATCCTCAGCTGCTTCCGAGCTTTAAAAGAATGGCTGAAATGAGTGCATATTCTTCGGCAGATGGCCAGTAAATTGCTTACTATGGGTTATTTTTTCAGAAAGTCTTGCACTATAATGTTTATGCGGTGTGCCAAACACGGAACCCTGAAATAGGAACCAAGTTCCATGGCCTTCAGTACATTACTGCCATTGTCTGTGGCAACAAAGCCAATACCAAGCCCTCTGGGCCGCAGCCATTCCAAAACCTTAGTGCGAAACTCTTCTAAAATGTTTTCAGCCATATGAGATTTCTCCATGGCGAACATGGCTACAGTTGCATGTTTCCGAGTACCTTCAAAAATCGCAGCTGTGTCAACAACACCTCGTGCAGATAGTTGATCTCTAACCCCCACAAAAGAGATCCAGTGTGCAGTGATGCACATGTAATCTGTGGCTTGGCAACTGCTCCACATGTCTGTTGTCAGGTGGATATTGTGCACAGCACTCTGCCGCAAACCATGACCAACCAATTCCAGCACATAATGATGTAGTGCCGGAACAGCAATTCTTGCGAAATAGGACCGGCTGGGAACTTTCCATTTCGGGCAGATGGCAGACACAAATTCAAGGAAACCCACCCCTTCCACAAATGAAAAAGGAAGAAGGTCCAGCGCTAACATTTTAGCCAGCTTCGCATTGTACAATCGTGCCGTTGGGTGGTTGCGTTGGAACTGCCCCTCCAACCTAAACATGCTGTCAATGGTAGGCTGGCTTACTTTCCTTAGTGGTGCTGTTTTCATTAACCCACTAAGGCTCAACGACACAGATTGTCTCATTGAGGTACTCGCCGGTCACCTTGGTGTCTCACCCACACTCTGAGTATGGCTCTTACTGCGGTGCCACTCTGATGTTACTGAGGAGGATGTGGGCGTTACCACTGCAGTGACTGCACTACTGGAGACAGGGCTAGAAATGCCTCCCTGTTCTTCACCTGGCACCACAATAATATCGCTCCCTGATTCCTGACCAACTTCAAAGGGTTTAGTTTTTCTACATTCTTTTAACTTACGTAGGTGATCCTCCCACACAATATTGTGGTGTATTTTTAGATGACTTGCTTGTCCTCCGGTACCATAGTTTGTACCAAGCTTACCACGCCGAACACCTTGCCGACAAATTGAGCATATAGCAACGTTCTCCTCCTTGGCGCTAACAGAAAAGAAGTCCCAAACTGGGGAGGAGAACTTTCTGGCACTGCTGGATGTGCCACTTTCAACACCAGATGAACTTGAGGGGGTGCTTGAAAATATGTGACCCTGTCCACCTACAAAGTGACTTTTACTACCACTTCCTACTGAGATGGTTGAGCTGGATGTAGGTCCCTGCCGGGCCTTGGAAAATATGGCAGCTGGAGGTAGTGGTGGTGTAACCTGTGTTGGTGAGATCCGTGCTACATCCCGCGTAGTAGTAGCCTTTCTGGATAGGGTGAGAATGTCGGTCTCCAATCCCTTTGGGGCGGGAGTAATGTGCGTGATGACTGGCTCGTCTTCATCAACATCATCACCCCCCTCTTCTACATCTACCTCCATAACTCTAAGTTTTTCTGGGACCTTCCTTTTCAGAAGCAATGTCTTGTGGCGTACTTCACTCTCAGACCGAGCTGGTGGGACCCAAGTGTCATCACGATCATCAGAAGCGGGGCTTGAAGAAGAAGATGATGGACTAAGCCTCCTTTTCCTTGCTGGTGGTCTGGAAGACAATTGATCTTCTGAAACAGTGGTTTGACTTTGCTCCACTTTGTCTGCAGGAAGCTCGATTTCCTGAAATGCCCCTACGTCAGGAGCAACAACTACTATGGTGGGCTGTTGCGGCGGCTGCTGCTGTTCTGGTTGCGGCGGCTGCTGCTGTTCTGGTTGCGGCAGCTGCTGCTGTTCTGGTTGCGGCAGCTGCTGCTGTTCTGGTTGCGGCAGCTGCTGCTGTTCTGGTTGCGGCGGCTGCTGCTGTTCTGGTTGCGGCGGCTTGACACTGATCTGCTGAGTTTGCGCCTGCGTTGAACTTGATTGTGTACTACTTTGCGGTAATGACATTTCTTCAACATCGCTGCTCGTTAGTAGACTGGCTACCTCTACGACACTAAAGCCCTTGGGCCTAGGTTGGTGGGGTTGGACCGCTGTGCTGCTCCCAGCTTGGTTCCCGGACAACGCTTTGGTGCCAAAAAAAACATTGGCCGGCATACCACCAGTCGTGGTTAATGGCACTTCCTTTTTCTGTTCCTTCTTCTCACCGGCAACTTTCTTGGTACTGGACCTGGTACCTTTCTTTGGGGCCATCTTCTTCAGATGTCAGGCAGGAGGCAGATGCACAACAAGTTCTGGTCACACGTGGGCGTGATGCGCAGCAGGACTTCTGTCTGGCTGGCAGTACAACGGGTAGCCAGGTGATGCCGATGACACCTCCTACTCTGTCTTTTGTGCACCTAAAAGCAAAGAAGACAGGAGAAGAACATCAGTGAAATGTTGCATTTGTTTTTGTGGTTCAGTTACTTAGTACTGTACTAGTGCAAACAAAAGATAGTCTAGCCATTTATGACTATTTTTTTTAACTAGAACTATGTTATACTACTAGTACTGTGTACAGCCACACACTACACTCTCAGGAAGGATAGGAAAGTTAATAATAAACAACAAAATAAAAAACTAATGGAAGTGGGGTGGACCATTGCATTATTTGAGCATCTCAGCATCCATGGAGCTGCTGCTGGCACAGGGGGTTGATGGATGGAAGCAGTAAGCCAATAGGAAAACCATGCAGGCCTATATGGCAAAAGCAGGACACTAATAACTCCCAACACAAAAAAAGGCCACCAGCCACATGGACACTCACAAATCACTAACAAGCAGGGGGCCTGGGAAACACCAGGAGCTGACAAAAGACCTATGAAAGTCAGGTAAAGGATGCATGCTGAAGCACACTGCTCTGCATTTTTAATGCAACAAAATGCAAATACGAACATTCACAGGCCCCAAAAAGGTCTGCAGGGAGCATGCATCGCACACCAACACTCACCAGACACACACAACAAAAGCATGTCTTTAAGACAACCAACATCAGAAAGCCCACCCCAAAAAAACACATGTCCCCAACTCAATCCAATGCCATCCATGCCCTAAATGATGTCTAAATTCAACAGAGCACACAGAAAACAGTAGATTACTAAAGCTGTGGCTACCTGCTCTGGTCCTAGTGGATGAAAGCAGGCCTGTTGGCAGACAAGGCCAGGCAAGCTTGCAGGCCTAGGCCTCAAAATGGCCACCAGCCACATGGCCAGGCCCAACAACATCAGCAAGGCCACCCCAAAAAACACACTTCCCCAACTCAATCCAATGCCATCCATGCCCTAAATGATGTCTAAATTCAACAGAGCACACAGAAAACAGTAGATTACTAAAGCTGTGGCTACCTGCTCTGGTCCTAGTGGATGAAAGCAGGCCTGTTGGCAGACAAGGCCAGGCAAGCTTGCAGGCCTAGGCCTCAAAATGGCCACCAGCCACATGGGCAGGCCCAACAACATCAGCAAGGCCACCCCAAAAAACACACTTCCCCAACTCAATCCAATGCCATCCATGCCCTAAATGATGTCTAAATTCAACAGAGCACACAGAAAACAGTAGATTACTAAAGCTGTGGCTACCTGCTCTGGTCCTAGTGGATGAAAGCAGGCCTGTTGGCAGACAAGGCCAGGCAAGCTTGCAGGCCTAAGCCTCAAAATGGCCACCAGCCACATGGCTAGGCCCAACAACATCAGCAAGGCCACCCCAAAAAACACACTTCCCCAACTCAATCCAATGCCATCCATGCCCTAAATGATGTCTAAATTCAACAGAGCACACAGCAAACAGTAGATTACTAAAGCTGTGGCTACCTGCTCTGGTCCTAGTGGATGAAAGCAGGCCTGTTGGCAGACAAGGCCAGGCAAGCTAGCAGGCCTAGGCCTCAAAATGGCCACCAGCCACATGGCCAGGCCCAACAACATCACAAAGGCCACCCCAAAAAACACACTTCCCCAACTCAATCCAATGCCATCCATGCCCTAAATGTGCTCGAAAATGAAATATATTCAAAAAACAAAAGGAACAGTTGCTTCATCATGCACACATACACCCATGAGGCCATGCCCATGGCTAGCTCGGGCCTACTACTACAACCCACAAAATTTAAAAAAATAAAAAAAGGAATGATGATAATTAATTAATTATCAAAAATAAATTGTAGTTACACAACAACTGCAATGCCCACAATCAAACACAACAACCACTTACTTGTAAAATATCCTATTCCAAAAATCCTGAAATCCAATTGCAATGATGCAGCAGACAAAAAGAGTGATCTTTCCAGCTCCAAATCCAAAGGCAGAATGAGCAGGAGATGGACAAAGTACTGGGAGGAGCCTGCTGGACAGGAACAGGAAGTTGGAGATTATGTGTCACTTCCTCCCTCTCTCCACCTTGTAAAAAAATGACTCCTTGCACAAAAAAGGAAAGCCAAATGTCAATGTAAGGAGTTCTTTTCATCCAAAATCAGTATTTGCAGATGGTTTCATGCTGCTAGAGCCGATATTCCTCTCCAAATTGTAAATTTTACGTTGTTGAGTTCTCGAGCTTCACATTACTTCTGCCGGCGTGTCGAAAACGATATGATCGTGTTCTCTTCTTTGTTCCTGTCGCGTTGGATATGACGTGTTCGCGGTCTCTTTCTCCTGTTCGCGTTCGATTTCACGTGCCCGCGTCCTCATCCTCTGGCTCGCGATGTAGAATGACATGTTCGAGATCTCAATCTTCTCATACTCGCGCGGTGCATGATCGCGAGAAGAAAGACGTGATCGCGCGACAAATGACGTGATCGCATGAAAAATGACGTTAATGCGGCCGCGAACTCTCGCGAGACAGCGCAAAATGGCTACCAAAATCCAACATCTCGTGGAGAACGCGACCGGGTCAAGAAAACTTGTCGGAGAACGCAGGGATTCAGGTAAGGCGATCGCGCGCGCGAGAATGTATTATTTTACAGCGCGAGCAAGAAAGAAATTATCGCTAAGCTGCGGAATGCGGAAATTTTGACATTTTCGCGCTTTCCGCGGAACGCGAAAATGCCAAAATATCGCAATTTCCGCGAATGGAACGGAATTTTGGCCCAGGCCTAGTTTTAATCCCCTGCCCTATTATATACTAGGGGCTTACAGAGGAGCTCATGCTAATCACAGGGGGACCCCAACGCATAGTGTTTCCTAGTGTATGTAGGTGTTTTCACTGTATTCTGAGTGTCTTTTAACATAGCACTGGCTCTAGGACTGGTTAGTCAGACTCAGTTACCACCAGTATCCGTTTGAAAAAATTGAGGGTACAGGATGATTTTGCCACAAGGCTCTTTCTGCTCTTCTGTTTGTTCTTTCTGCACGTTATCCTTCTTCCTGCACTTTTCTTCATCTTTGAGGACTTCTGTTGCTTCTTTCTACATTTCTTTTTTTTCTTTCTGTATGTTTTTTCTTCTTTCTTCACATGTCCTATCTCTGTAGGCATAGTTAGAAATTAGCATTTAAAAACTTTTGAAATTCACTGAAAAAACCATAGGTTTCAGGCACGTTATAGTTAGGAATTAGCATTTAAAAAACCTTAGAAATTCACTGAAAAAAACATAGGTTTCAGGGGCGTTATAGTTAGCTGGACTTTGCACTCGTACAAAACCATTGAAATTCCCCCGTTATAGTTAGTTCAGCTAACTATAACTCGCGCGCGCGCAATGCACTGCTGATGACTGTAGGAGAGTAGGGTCTGCAATCCTATGATCACCCAGATTTTTTTGCTTTTGCTTCATTGGTTTACGACTTTCTCCGGCTGTGGGCCTGCCAATCAGACCCACAGCCTAGCTGTTCTCTCTCGAAATTAACACACATGTACGTTAGGTGCATCCACTAATTGGAACTGGGCCACCTTGTCAGTCCCTGTCTCAGCATACCACAGGTATCCAGGGCATCGGTGTACCCAGGGCCTACCAGGGGCTGAAGCATGTATTATGCCACCCCTGGAATGGCCGCCCAAATCTGACACAACTGGCTGCACGACAGCTGGGGCCACGTGGTGTAATCACCCGTTGCTGTAGGTGTAGTATTCCTACACCTAAACCCTAAAAAAGGACACATGGATTCCTATCAGTCACTCCTATAGCAGGCCTTATCAATCCTGAAGGCAGAGTGCAGGGAATCATGTGGGACGGTGCTCTGGCGCGAGCTGAGCCCGTCGACGGCTTGCGGAACCAAGTCCTAATAGCCGTTCCATGGTGACGCGGGCCAACTACTTTTAAGGCATTATAATCCTTGCGGTTATTTGCTAACTTTGGCATCGCATCACCTATACATGTCGAGTAAGGTGTCATACGAATGGGAATACGAACCCCTCGCCAGTCCTGGTGACGGGGTTAGCATTCCCCCCTTTTAGAGGGACACGACATGGAAGTAACCTTGAACCCCGGTTAAAGTTGACTCAAGCCTCAGCATCACAAAATGGATGCTGCCACCAGACACAAGTCTGACCTCCTGCTGCTGGGGGACTTTCCAGCAAGGGGAGCTTGGACAAAGGGTTTCCTGTCGAGGGCGGTGTTAGCACCGTCCCAGACAGGGTTTGTGTATCCCAGGTAGGCAGGGCTGAAAGGAAGGTGACTGCAAGTGGCACCCCGGTGCTCACTGTGCATAGCCCGGCTCAAACCAGTTCGGGGGCACACCAGCCCCTGAGCTGGCGCGAAGCCGGACAAAGGATAGGGGTGTAACCACCCCCCTCCTGGCTCCACCCATAGGTAGAACCTAGTCACGGGCCAACCCCCTTTTCTTAGAATAAAGGTAGGAGCGAGTCCCCTTCCCAAATTGGATAATCAGATAATCGGATAACTCCGAATCACGAACTACTTTCCACGAAAGGAACTCTTGACTATTTCTGAAGACTCTCCCTTGTGGCTAAGGAGTAGCCACCCTGCACCAGCAGGCACCATCTAAGCGCTTGCGGTTTGCTGTAAGTCTCTCCTACGGATCAAGACTGCCCAGCTCGACGAGACCCGAGTACCCTGCCATCTCTGACCTTTTACCTACCTCATCAGCCCAGCTGAGAGCCGTAGGTGTGACGAGACCTGCGGGACCGGCTATCTTCAGAACCTGCACGACGCTTATCTAGCACGCCCACCGAGGGACCCTCGAGTGAGTGCACCTAGGGTTTGAGAAGCCCTAACCCTGAGCAGCTCCAGCATCGAAGTCTGCCTCCCCAGCATCCCCGAGATCTGCGTGGGGGCCCTTCCGCTCCTTGCTGCTCACCTCGTTGTTCGACCACTTGCTGACCGGCTTGTGGCCCTCTTCACGACGCACCACGATTGTTTCATCACTAGTCTGGTTGCTCCAGACTGGCTCTTGCTCCCCTTCAACAGAGGAGTACCACGGACCCTCCTGGTCCACTCCCGACGCCAGCTTGACTCCCCCGCCTGGGTGGCCACTGCCAAGATCCGCTGCCCCTTCCTGGGCCCAGCATCATCGACAGCAGACACCTTCGTGGGACAGCTCGCCCTCCATCCTGGTCGCCGCCGCGCCTCCTGGTCCGAGGAACAGCCGAGTCCGACGTCACCCACTCACCTGGTCGAGGTGACTTCAGCCGGTACCCTCCTGGTGCCCACACGATCGCTGGCTAGCGGTTGAGAACTGAGTCCCCTCTGCTTTCAGGTTTTCCTTCACCACCGATCCAGGCTTGGATCGCTCTGAACATCGTCACTGGTCGCCTGCCAGCAACTTCTTCTTTCAGGCTCCTGAGACTACACGAGGACCCCCGACATCTTGACGAACTTCACGCAGCCGCAGCCTCCGGGCTAGGTAACTCGAGCATCTCGGTGCTCCATCGCAGGTTCGCTCTACAAGTGTCCAGTTCCTTTTTCGTTTAGTCCCACTGATCGGATCACTCCGGAATCAGTATCTCCAGACTCTAACCATTCGCATTTCACTGTTAGTGTAGATGGTTTCTCGTGCCCCTCGGGCATTTGTGTAAATTGTGCAACTGAAGTATTTTCCTAAGAGTTTTGTAGTGTGCTTAGCTCCCTGACTCATAAAGAGCCAGGGTAGTCTTGTTATAAATAAATATCCTTTTATTTTCATAACAACTTGTGTGGTGTCCTTTCACTTGGTGTTCAAGGGGTATATGTGATGGTAAACAGCTGGCTTAACACGCCCTCTAGAGTTTAGCCTAAGACTGCTCGTATCCACGCTACTAGGATAGCTGCTCTAAAAGGTTGACTTACAACCAATCATCAATAAGGGTCGTTTGGAATGATACACAGTGATCACTAGAATAGTGAGCACTACATATCAGGCCAACTTCTCACATTGGTGAGCAGCGGTTGGGATTTGAGCTTGCTGTTGTTTTACCACACACGTATCCCAAGAATATCGCAGTGAAAGATCACATAAGTACCCAGGTACATATAACTTAACTTAGAATACTCCGAGTTCTACTGAACCGGCTGTTGTAGTGTAACAGGGCTTAGCACACCCTGACTACAACTCTTAGCAAGGGATCAGTAGGTAAACCCATAGTGTAGGTAGGTGCAACACTTACACCTCACTAGAAAAGCATGTCGGTCCACGGAGAGTCTGCAGGGACTCCCTTAGTGGTCAGTGACCCTCCACAGGTCGTGTCACGATATGCAACTCTTAGCTTCAAGGAGATGAGACAACTGTGTGCCTCCCGGAAGCTAAACCAGGGTTCTAACCCTACCATCGCAATACTGATAGGTCTCTTAGAGGCGTACGATGCTAGGAGGTCCTCTAACCCAGGTCCCCCCAGTGCAGATGGGAACATGCCTCCCTTAGAGGGAACCCTCGGTGACCCAGACCTCGACCTCCCCACAGAGGAGGAGGACGAGGACGAGTTATCGGGAGACGAGGCAGACAAAGGTCCAGTGGTAGTCGGCAGGCTTACAAGGACCAACTTAAGCAGGCATGAGAATGGAACTGGGGGAGCCCCGGGCCCACGCTCAAGCAGGCTTAACCTTGGGAACGGACGAGCTAGGTCTCTCTCCAGAGGCTCTGGCAGATCGGTTCATACACATGTCTCTCAGGCACCTTCTCAGAGAGGAATGACTTCCCCTCAGAGGAGGGAGCATGAAGCGAAGATGCGGGAGGTCAATCTGAGGATCGAGCGGGAAGAACTTGCCCTCGCCAAAGAAAGACTTGCCTTAGCCCGAGAGCAGAAATTAAGTGGGTTAGATCCCACTGGTGGCAGCATTCTCAATAGAGAGAAAGACAGGGGTATAGACACTAGACACCTGAGTAAAATAGTGCCCCCCTTTAAACAAGGGGACGACATCCACAAGTGGATAACTGCCTTGGAGAGGGCCTGCACTGTCCAGTGCGTCCCCCCAAGTCAGTGGGCAGCTATACTGTGGCTTTCCTTTGAAGGTAAAGGAAGGGACAAGCTCCTCACTACAAGAGCTGAGGATGCTAACAACTACCAAGTCCTGAAGAACACACTGATTGATGGGTTCGGCTTAACCACGGAACAGTACCGGGTGCTGTTCCGAGACACCCAGAAAATTCAGTCTCAGGATTGGGCTGACTTTGTCGATTGTGCCACTAAGGCTTTGGAAGGCTGGTTGCTGGGTAGCAAGGTTACTGATTACACAGGATTGTACAATCTTATCATGCAAGAACAGATTTTAAACAACTGTCAGAACCAATTGTTGCATCAGCACCTTGTCGACTCGGATCTGACCTCTCCCCAAGAATTGGGAAAGAAGGCAGACAGATGGGTCAGAACAAGGGTCAAGCAGAACCAGAATCAGAACCAGGGTGGTCAGAAGAAAGCAGACCAAAAGGGTAACAAGAACGAACAAAATGACCAGAAGTCTTCGACAGGTCCCCAACAAACCAAAGAGGGTGGGGGTCAGGCTTCACAGAAGAAGAAGACTCAAGAAGGCCAGTCAAAAAGGTGGTGCCAATACTGTAAAAGTAAGACTCACTGGTTTAGTGAGTGCACCAAGAAAGGAGGGCAAACTCCTACCACTGCAGCCCCTAAGGCACCTGCGCCCCCTAGTACAGTCAGCAGTGGTAGTGCGCCTCCCAAGGCATTAGTTGGGTTAACCTTGGGAACCGAGGGGAGTGACGACTTAGTCGGCACGCTCACTCAGGCCGTCCTTGTCTGTACAGGGGATATGGATATGTCCCCTGATGCCAGTCCCAATACTTTGGGCAAATACAGACAGACACCTTTGATAAATGGAAAAGTGGCTCAGGCCTACAGAGACACGTGTGCCAGTGTCACCATGGTGACGCCTAACTTCGTGGACCCTGGACAGATCATGCTAGGTACCAGTTACCTAGTGACCAATGCCAGCAACGTCACTACCAATCACAGTATGGCAGTTGTTGATTTCTCCTGGGGAGGGGTAAGTGGCCCGAAAAAGGTTGTGGTTAGTTCAGACCTCCCCGTAGAATGTCTGTTGGGCAATGATTTGGAAACGTCACAATGGTCAGAAGTGGAGCAGAGGACTCACATGGAAATGTTAGGTTTGCCAGCACATGTCCTTGCTGTGACCAGGTCACAGGCCAAAAGATGCACCACTGAACAGGTGCTGGATCCTGGAAGAACGGACCAGACACCTTCCAAGAAAAGGAGCAGTAAGGGTAAGGCTTCGCCTTCCCCCTTGCCCCAGGTCGTGGATCAAGTCTCCGAGGAGGCTGACCTTAAAGAACTGAGGGAAACTGAGCCGCAAGAGCTTGAACCTGGTCAGGTTGAGTTTCTGGGCTCAGGGGGACCCTCCAGGGAAGACCTGGGGAAGGCACAGTTAGACTGCCCCTCACTTGAACCCCTCAGACAGCAGGCCGCTGCTGAGGCTGCAGGGAACGCCACGGGTACCCACAAAGTGTACTGGGACGATGGACTCCTGTACTCTGAGGCAAGAGACCCCAAACCTGGTGCGACCAGGAGGCTGGTCATCCCCTTGTCTCTGAGAGGTTTCCTTCTCACCTTGGCCCACGAGATTCCCCTTGCAGGTCACTTAGGCCAGAATAAGACTTGGGACAGAATTGTTCCACACTTTCACTGGCCCCACATGTCCGAAGATACGAAGGAGTTTTGCCGCTCCTGTGTCACTTGCCAAGCCAGTGGTAAGTCAGGTGGCACGACAAAGGCCCCCCTCATACCACTACCAGTGGTGGGGGTACCCTTTGAACGAGTGGGGATCGACATTGTCGGACCAATGGAACCCCAGACAGCATCAGGGCACAAGTTTATACTGGTGGTGGTGGACCACGCCACCAGGTATCCTGAAGCTATTCCCCTTAGGACCACTACGGCACCTGTGGTGGCACGGGCCCTACTTGGAGTGTTCTCCAGAGTGGGCTTCCCTAAGGAGGTCGTCTCAGACAGAGGTGCAAACTTCATGTCGGGATATCTGACTGCTATGTGGAAGGAATGTGGTGTCAACTACAAGTTCACCACACCCTATCACCCACAATGCAATGGGCTGGTTGAGAGATTCAACCGGACCCTAAAAGGGATGATTCACGGACTACCTGAAAAGCTTCGGCGGAGATGGGATGTCCTGATACCCTGCCTCTTGTTCGCCTACAGAGAGGTCCCGCAGAAGGGGGTTGGCTACAGCCCTTTCGAGCTTCTGTTCGGACATCCTGTAAGGGGACCCCTTTGTTTGGTAAAGGAAGGATGGGAGAGACCTCTCAGAAAGCCGGCATCAAACATTGTGGACTATGTGCTCGGTCTCCGCTCGCGGATGGCGGAGTACATGGAAAAGGCGTCTAAAAACCTTGAGGCGAGCCAAGAATTACAGAAAGCTTGGCACGACCAAAAGGCTGTCCT
The DNA here is from genome assembly GCF_964204655.1 of Triturus cristatus. NCBI lineage: Eukaryota > Metazoa > Chordata > Amphibia > Caudata > Salamandridae > Triturus > Triturus cristatus. Next base: position 7,696,015 of record NC_140593.1, on the reverse strand, counting down.
GACTGTGTATCAGCCTGGACAGAAGGTGTGGGTGCTGGAGCCAGTGGCCCCAGCAGCACTCAAAGACAAATGGTCTGGGCCCCACACGATCATTGAGCAAAAGGGAGAGGTCACCTACCTGGTAGACCTGGGAACTCCCCGGAGCCCCCACAGGGTGCTCCACGTAAACAGGCTCAAGGCATATGTCGACAGGGAGGGCATGGGCTTGCTCATGGCCACAGATGAGGGACAGGAGGAGGAGAGTGACCCTCTCCCGGACCTGCTCTCTCAGAACCCTGACGATGGATCAGTAGATGGTGTTGTCTTTTGTGGCAGCCTCTCTGGACATCAACAAGAGGATTGTAAACAGGTTCTTCAATCCTTTCGACATATGTTCTCTCTGACACCCAGTCAGACCAAGTGGTGTACCCACGAGGTCGACACTGGGGACAGTCTGCCCGTAAAGAGTAAAATCTATCGGCAACCTGATCATGTCAGAGACTGCATCAAGACAGAGGTGCAGAAAATGTTGGAGCTGGGAGTCATTGAACCCTCGGACAGCCCCTGGGCTAGTCCCGTAGTGCTCGTGCCGAAACCTCACACCCAGGGCGGTAAGAAAGAGATGAGGTTTTGCGTGGACTACAGAGGTCTCAATGCGGTCACTAAGACCGACGCCCACCCGATACCAAGAGCAGACGAACTTATCGACCGGTTGGCCTCGGCCAACTACTTAAGTACGTTTGACCTGACAGCTGGGTATTGGCAAATCAGGTTAGCTGAGGAGGCCAAGCCCAAAACAGCATTTTCTACCCCGGGTGGGCATTATCAGTTCGTGGTAATGCCCTTTGGTTTGAAAAATGCACCTGCCACCTTCCAAAGGCTGGTGAATCGAGTTCTCACTGGGTTGGACGACTTCTGTGCGGCGTATCTGGACGATATCGCTGTCTTTAGCTCCACCTGGGAGGATCACCTGGTCCACCTGAGGAAAGTGTTAGAGGCCCTGCAGAAGGCAGGCCTCACTATCAAGGCCACCAAGTGCCAGATAGGGCAGACACAGGTTGTATACCTGGGCCACCTTGTAGGTGGAGGCCAGGTTCAACCATTGGAGAGCAAAATACAGGCCATCCAGGACTGGGCTCCTCCAACCACCCAGACTCAGGTTCGAGCTTTCTTGGGCCTGACTGGTTATTACCGGAAATTTGTCAGAAATTATGGATCCATTGTGACCCCGCTAAACGACCTGACAAGTAAAAAGATGCCAAAAAAAGTTCAGTGGACAGCAAGCTGTCAGAAGGCATTCGATGACCTAAAGCAGGCCATGTGCACAGCACCTATCCTAAAGAGTCCAGACTACTCCAAACCATTTATTGTCCAAACAGACGCTTCGGAGCTGGGTGTGGGAGCTGTTCTATCGCAACTGAATTTTGATGGTCATGACCAGCCCATAGCTTTTATTAGCAGGAGGCTGACCCCCAGAGAGAAGAATTGGTCAGCTATTGAGAGGGAGGCCTTTGCTGTGGTTTGGGCCCTGAAGAAGTTGAGGCCATACTTGTTTGGCACTCACTTCAAGAATCAGACCGACCATAAGCCCCTCTTGTGGCTAAATCAAATGAAGGGTGAAAACCCCAAACTACTTAGGTGGTCCATTTCCCTACAGGGGATGGACTTCACAGTGGAGCATAGACCTGGCACTGATCATGGCAATGCAGATGGGCTCTCCAGGTATTTCCACTTAGAGCAAGAAGACTCACCTGGTCAAGGTTAGCTTATTGTCCCAAAGTTTGGGGGGGGGTCATGTAGGAGAGTAGGGTCTGCAATCCTATGATCACCCAGATTTTTTTGCTTTTGCTTCATTGGTTTACGACTTTCTCCGGCTGTGGGCCTGCCAATCAGACCCACAGCCTAGCTGTTCTCTCTCGAAATTAACACACATGTACGTTAGGTGCATCCACTAATTGGAACTGGGCCACCTTGTCAGTCCCTGTCTCAGCATACCACAGGTATCCAGGGCATCGGTGTACCCAGGGCCTACCAGGGGCTGAAGCATGTATTATGCCACCCCTGGAATGGCCGCCCAAATCTGACACAACTGGCTGCACGACAGCTGGGGCCACGTGGTGTAATCACCCGTTGCTGTAGGTGTAGTATTCCTACACCTAAACCCTAAAAAAGGACACATGGATTCCTATCAGTCACTCCTATAGCAGGCCTTATCAATCCTGAAGGCAGAGTGCAGGGAATCATGTGGGACGGTGCTCTGGCGCGAGCTGAGCCCGTCGACGGCTTGCGGAACCAAGTCCTAATAGCCGTTCCATGGTGACGCGGGCCAACTACTTTTAAGGCATTATAATCCTTGCGGTTATTTGCTAACTTTGGCATCGCATCACCTATACATGTCGAGTAAGGTGTCATACGAATGGGAATACGAACCCCTCGCCAGTCCTGGTGACGGGGTTAGCATTCCCCCCTTTTAGAGGGACACGACATGGAAGTAACCTTGAACCCCGGTTAAAGTTGACTCAAGCCTCAGCATCACAAAATGGATGCTGCCACCAGACACAAGTCTGACCTCCTGCTGCTGGGGGACTTTCCAGCAAGGGGAGCTTGGACAAAGGGTTTCCTGTCGAGGGCGGTGTTAGCACCGTCCCAGACAGGGTTTGTGTATCCCAGGTAGGCAGGGCTGAAAGGAAGGTGACTGCAAGTGGCACCCCGGTGCTCACTGTGCATAGCCCGGCTCAAACCAGTTCGGGGGCACACCAGCCCCTGAGCTGGCGCGAAGCCGGACAAAGGATAGGGGTGTAACCACCCCCCTCCTGGCTCCACCCATAGGTAGAACCTAGTCACGGGCCAACCCCCTTTTCTTAGAATAAAGGTAGGAGCGAGTCCCCTTCCCAAATTGGATAATCAGATAATCGGATAACTCCGAATCACGAACTACTTTCCACGAAAGGAACTCTTGACTATTTCTGAAGACTCTCCCTTGTGGCTAAGGAGTAGCCACCCTGCACCAGCAGGCACCATCTAAGCGCTTGCGGTTTGCTGTAAGTCTCTCCTACGGATCAAGACTGCCCAGCTCGACGAGACCCGAGTACCCTGCCATCTCTGACCTTTTACCTACCTCATCAGCCCAGCTGAGAGCCGTAGGTGTGACGAGACCTGCGGGACCGGCTATCTTCAGAACCTGCACGACGCTTATCTAGCACGCCCACCGAGGGACCCTCGAGTGAGTGCACCTAGGGTTTGAGAAGCCCTAACCCTGAGCAGCTCCAGCATCGAAGTCTGCCTCCCCAGCATCCCCGAGATCTGCGTGGGGGCCCTTCCGCTCCTTGCTGCTCACCTCGTTGTTCGACCACTTGCTGACCGGCTTGTGGCCCTCTTCACGACGCACCACGATTGTTTCATCACTAGTCTGGTTGCTCCAGACTGGCTCTTGCTCCCCTTCAACAGAGGAGTACCACGGACCCTCCTGGTCCACTCCCGACGCCAGCTTGACTCCCCCGCCTGGGTGGCCACTGCCAAGATCCGCTGCCCCTTCCTGGGCCCAGCATCATCGACAGCAGACACCTTCGTGGGACAGCTCGCCCTCCATCCTGGTCGCCGCCGCGCCTCCTGGTCCGAGGAACAGCCGAGTCCGACGTCACCCACTCACCTGGTCGAGGTGACTTCAGCCGGTACCCTCCTGGTGCCCACACGATCGCTGGCTAGCGGTTGAGAACTGAGTCCCCTCTGCTTTCAGGTTTTCCTTCACCACCGATCCAGGCTTGGATCGCTCTGAACATCGTCACTGGTCGCCTGCCAGCAACTTCTTCTTTCAGGCTCCTGAGACTACACGAGGACCCCCGACATCTTGACGAACTTCACGCAGCCGCAGCCTCCGGGCTAGGTAACTCGAGCATCTCGGTGCTCCATCGCAGGTTCGCTCTACAAGTGTCCAGTTCCTTTTTCGTTTAGTCCCACTGATCGGATCACTCCGGAATCAGTATCTCCAGACTCTAACCATTCGCATTTCACTGTTAGTGTAGATGGTTTCTCGTGCCCCTCGGGCATTTGTGTAAATTGTGCAACTGAAGTATTTTCCTAAGAGTTTTGTAGTGTGCTTAGCTCCCTGACTCATAAAGAGCCAGGGTAGTCTTGTTATAAATAAATATCCTTTTATTTTCATAACAACTTGTGTGGTGTCCTTTCACTTGGTGTTCAAGGGGTATATGTGATGGTAAACAGCTGGCTTAACACGCCCTCTAGAGTTTAGCCTAAGACTGCTCGTATCCACGCTACTAGGATAGCTGGTCTAAAAGGTTGACTTACAACCAATCATCAATAAGGGTCGTTTGGAATGATACACAGTGATCACTAGAATAGTGAGCACTACATATCAGGCCAACTTCTCACAATGACGTCACATATTACATCACTCATGACATGGTCAGTGACATCACTCATGACATCTCAAATGACATCACTGATGATATCATCCTTGTGATAGTGGCAGACCTCCTCTCCCCCTAATATAACCTTTGATAGACACATTCAAAAATAGAAACTAAAATTTTCAAAACAATGGACATACCAATATCATTTACAACAACCTATTCAGTAATTCTAAGATCCACATATACATCCACTCATTCACCAACAATCCTATACAGTCACTCATACATGTACTCGCTCATCATATGTACTCATCCACCTATACATCCTGTTACACAACGCCACTCATCCATAGAGTTACTCACACACATAGTCACTCATGCTATTAAAGAATCAAACATCCATTTACTTGCATATACAGTTATACACACACCACCACACTTACTTCTACAGAAACTTACACATACTTAGTGTTAGACTTGGGGGTCTCTGGTTGGTGCAAGGTTGCCCTTGTGTCAAGCAGGAACCCTCTCCTCTACGTCAGGGCACAGGATAACCCCTTTGGGAATGACCCTTGCTCACCCTCTAGGTGCGTGGCGTGAGCAGCCAAGGCGATTCTTCAGGCGTTGTTGGTTAAGCAATTATAATCACACACACAGTAAACCCATTAATCCCCCCAGAAACGGACACCAGGCTTAGGTATGTGAAAATACGCTCTTTTATGTAAAAATAGTTATCTCAATATGCAGACTTATCACAAGACCAGTAACGTTGTTTCTATGCCACCAGATTATTAAAGCAGGCAAACAGTTCTTTACGCGAATACTTCTTTAGTCGTTTCTCAATGTCACTTGGGAGATTCCAGTCTTGTCTTACTTCAGGCCTACCGCGGCTCACGCATCGGTCGTGGGCGCGCTCGCGCCGTGCACAGCTCCTCCCGGTGGCTCCCGGGCAGCGGCGGTGAGACGGGCGTGCGGTGAGGATTTAACGGGGAAGTAAGGCGATGCGGGCCCCGAGCCCGATACTGGAATTCCTGTAGCACTGTTGCGTGGAGAGAGTCGGCACCGATCGGTGCGACTCTCGGCTTTGGGGAAGTGTTCTTGGATCCTCAATCAGCGGGTGTGGGCAACAGGCAGGCGCGGCCAGCGACCCTTAGCACGGCGGTGCAGGGGGGTCTCCACAGCGGGGGCAGCGCGGCCTGAGAGGTCCGGGGATAGCGAAGCGGGGTCACAGGGCACGGACAGTGCAGCTGGATGACCCGGCGTAGATCACAGTCGTCGGACGGATTCCGGCGGGAGGGGTGACAGCGCGCTCAGCGCACTCCAGTGGCAGGCGGTGACAGGGGCGCAGGCAACCTAGCCCGGGGACCGAGAGCGGCTCTGGACGGAGAGGGGCTCTCACGGGGTAAAGGCAGGCAAGCTCCTGAGTGTCACGGCCCTAGGAGGGGGCGATGAGGGGCGCAGTCTCTTTCCAGCGGGATGCACACACGGCTCGATTGGAGGACGAGCAAAAGCACAGAGAACCCACTGGTCCTGGGGTTCTGTTCAGGGGGCAAGCTCAGATCAAGCCCTTGGAGAATGTTCAAGCACAAAGCAGCAAAGTCTTTTCAGCAAGTCTCTTCCTCTCCTTTCTCAGCAAGGCAAGCAGCAGTCCAGCTCCTCCAGCGTCTTCTTCTCCTTCTAGTCGGGCAGAGGTTCTTTGTGGTAAAACAGGATTCTGATTTCTTAGGAGCCAGGCTCCTACTTTTATACAGTGATTCTTTTGTTCTTTAGCGCCAGGGGGCCTGGGCCTGGCCCAATCCAGTTCTGGAGCACTTTGTTATGGTGACTCTGCTCTTTCCTTTCAGCAGCAGGGCAGAGACATCAGCCGCTCCGCAGGGGGCGGCGCCGGCTTTGTGGTGGCAGAGCACAGGTCTATTCAAGAGTCAAGGTGTACTCCTCCCACCCATCCTGGTGTCATCCCTCTACCCACCACCTGGCAGCCAACCTGTCTCTGGGGATTCCCCAACCCTGCTCCTTACTGTTGCTAGGCAGAACACACACACACAGCAGAGGAGGACTGAAATGGCCAGGTCAGTAAATACTAACTTTCTAAAAGTAGTATTTACAAACCCAGGATATTAAAATAAACTTGACTACAAGAAGTATTTTATTATTCTGAGTTCAGGCATACTAAACTTGACATTCTACCATGCTCTCTGAGTCCACTGGGGTCACAGCGTGTAGTGACTCCAGCAGCCCATTCTGGCCTATGGAGAGCAGGTAGCCTTCAATAGTGAAAAACGAAAATGGCGGTAATTCACTATTAGGACATGCCACACACTCAGGGCTTGTCCTACCTTACACCTACAATGCACCCTGCCCGTGGGCCTACCATAGGGGTGACTAACATGAGGCAAAGGGAAGGTTGGGAGGCTGGCAAGTGTGTGCACTTGCCCAGCCAGCATGACAGTACCAGACTGCACGCAGGTTCTGCAGGGGCAGACCTTAGACACATTTTACTAGGCCGCTTCTGTGGGTGGCACAACCAGTGCTGCAAGCCCACCAGCAGCATTCGTATTTACAAGCCCTGGCACTCCTGGTGCACTTTACTAGGGGCTGATAGTAAACCGAATAAGCCAAACATGGACACCAATCAATGTATACATTTTATCATAGGGAGAGCACCTTAGCACTGGTCAGCAGTGGTAAGGTGCCCAGAGTCATAAAACAGCCAACACCAGGTCAGAAAAAATACCGGAGGAAGGCAAAAAGTTTAGGGATGACCCTGCAAAAAGGGCCAAGTCCAACACAACCCCCTTCAAGCCAAAACGCAGGGTAGACCAATCACCACCGTGATGGTCTTCCCTGCTTGGGGCGATAGAACAAGGACCTGGCCCGCAACTGCAGGGGCAGACTCCATTTCTACGCCAATCTGAACCTATCGGACACCCTCTGTCTATACTCTCAGGGCCCACCAAGCCAATCCATGGGGAACCCTTCTCCTCACCTGTGGACACCACCTGTGCAGCACCTAACCTTAACTGGCCCACAGGTGTGTCCCAACAGACAGACAGCAAAATGCTACAGTGGCCACTGACAGTAGTCAGGGATGAGACCCAGGCCGTATGCCTCTCAGGGCTCTCAATCCTCTGTGGCACCAGGGAGCGGGGGGCAGTAGCCCCAGGTGCTTGGCACCCTTTGTCCATTCTCCCCCTTGTCAGATAAGGTATGACATCCTGGCACTGACCCACCAGCCCCAGGACTGTACCCGGCGGCTGGACCCAAGACTGGGGTGGCCTCTCCCACACTCGGTCCTTCTCCTTGGGGCTCTGTACCCTCCCACCTGGAGTGGTACCCCCTTCCAGAATTGCCAGGGCACCTGGGGCAGGTGTCCTGCGCAATTCGCCCACCAGTTCAGGTGTTCTATCCTGCAACTGGGCATCCAGGTCAGGGGGGACACCCTGAACCTGGCCCTCCAACCTAGGGTCTAAACCCCTCAGTTGAGCCGGGGTCAGAGGCGAGGACGCCCTCCCTCTGCACCCCCTTCCAGAGTACCGCCCACTCCCAACTGGCGTGGTACCCCCAGAAGAAACATGGGTCAGGACACTGATTACAGTAGTCCCACCCTCCAGGTCAGACAACACCTGAACCTGGCTTCCCAACCCTGGGACCAACCCATGCGGTTGAACGCTCGCCTGGCGCACCAGGACTTCCTGGGGAGCACGCATGCCCCCCCTGAGGGTGACACATAACTCATGTGTCGTGTGACAGTCTGCCTGGCGCTGATCTCCCGACCCCTGTCCATCTGACAGTGCCTGAAGATCCCCCAGGACAGAAGTGGTGTCACCATGGTCACTCACGGGGGACGCAGCCCTTCTGGCTGACCCCTGACCCACTGGTTCTTCCACTGGGGACTCTTTCCCCCCCCCCTCACCCCTCACTCTGGACCTCTGCACCCTCCCAACTGGAGCGGTACTGCCAGACACCAGAACTGATGGAGGCCTGCTTACAGACACTCCCAGCTCACCAGACACTAGGGGATCCCCCTCAACGGGCGGCCCATCAGGACAGCCTAGGCTCCCCGCCTGGTGTTCCCTTAAAGAACCATCCAGGCTCTGAGACTGGGTTTCGGGCACCTGGGGGCACGCAGCCCCACACTCACTCCTTCTCCACTGAGACAGGACGTGAGCCCCTACACCCCTCCCACTACCATGGGACCTAGCTGGGCTACTCTGCACCACTTCCACCACTCTGGGTTGGAAGATACCTGAGCCACTCCCCACAGGGTCACTCCCCAATGCCTCTCCAGACCCTCTGGAATCCACCAAAAGGTCTGCCTCCAATGTGGGCTCTCTGTGGTCAGAGAACTCACCCTCACACAGGTGTTGGCATAGCTCTGGAAAACAGGGACTTACAATATGCTCTCCCACAATTGGATCACACAGCCCCCTAGCAGGGTTAACCAAACTATCCTTCACCTTACCATCCAGTGCCTCACACACGTCCTCCACACCACTCTCCTGATACTGGCAAGACAGTATCTGACTGTCTCTGTCCCACAACCCACACTCTTCTGGGCGGTCTTCACACTCACCCACCAGGACTTCAATGTTGGGGGAACCCCTCTCCCTGTACCTCTCAGCTAGAGTCAGTAGAGTGTCCCTCCCTCCACTAGGACTATGAACCCCTGCGCCAGTTACCCTATTCCCTTCAGGGATACTGCGCATTACTGGAGCTACCTCATGCCCTTGAACCTCCTGGTGTATGTTAACCCCCTCCTTCAAGTCAGGCGCCACATCTCTGGGTGTGCGTACTACTCTCTCAGCACTGTAAAACTCAATATTGCTGCCACCAGAGGGAGAGCGGTCTAAACTCTTGATCTGGAGATCCAACTCCCTCATTCTTATATCATGATCCATTTGGCGTTGTTGTGCCTCCAAGGCCAACTTCTGCTTCTCCATTTCCATTTGTCCTGCCAACTTTGCCATCTCCATTGCATGCGCCCTGTCTGCTGCCCTGTCTGCCAGCTCCTCTGGTGACAGGACTCTGCTGGGCTCCCCAAGGTTGTCGGGTGGAACGATGTCCCCCGCATTCTGTGGGTCTCTTGACTCCTTCCAGGCTCTCAACGCCTTGGTGTACTGGACCTTCCTCTTGAATCCAGCATGGGGAACTCGAAGTTTTACACTGTAGCCTTTCAATTCCTCTACTGTGTATCCCTCCAGTTCCTCCCAATCCACCTCATCTATTCCAGAAATCACAGAGAGTGCTCTTCCAGCAGGGAGTGAGCCAGGCATGGCTGAAGCAATGGTCGATGTCTCAACAGTTCAAAAATAAAAACCTGTGGCTGCGTTACTTGGTCTGCTCTCACTATCTGGTGATTAATAATTCACTGTATGCAAACTACAAATGCAAATCCGAAATCCAAGCCGCTGCCACCAATGTTAGACTTGGGGGTCTCTGGTTGGTGCAAGGTTGCCCTTGTGTCAAGCAGGAACCCTCTCCTCTACGTCAGGGCACAGGATAACCCCTTTGGGAATGACCCTTGCTCACCCTCTAGGTGCGTGGCGTGAGCAGCCAAGGCGATTCTTCAGGCGTTGTTGGTTAAGCAATTATAATCACACACACAGTAAACCCATTAATCCCCCCAGAAACGGACACCAGGCTTAGGTATGTGAAAATACGCTCTTTTATGTAAAAATAGTTATCTCAATATGCAGACTTATCACAAGACCAGTAACGTTGTTTCTATGCCACCAGATTATTAAAGCAGGCAAACAGTTCTTTACGCGAATACTTCTTTAGTCGTTTCTCAATGTCACTTGGGAGATTCCAGTCTTGACTTACTTCAGGCCTACCGCGGCTCACGCATCGGTCGTGGGCGCGCTCGCGCCGTGCACAGCTCCTCCCGGTGGCTCCCGGGCAGCGGCGGTGAGACGGGCGTGCGGTGAGGATTTAACGGGGAAGTAAGGCGGTGCGGGCCCCGAGCCCGATACTGGAATTCCTGTAGCACTGTTGCGTGGAGAGAGTCGGCACAGATCGGTGCGACTCTCGGCTTTGGGGAAGTGTTCTTGGATCCTCAATCAGTGGGTGTGGGCAACAGGCAGGCGCGGCCAGCGACCCTTAGCACGGCGGTGCAGGGGGGTCTCCACAGCAGGAGCGGCGCGGCCTGAGAGGTCCGGGGATAGCGAAGCGGGGTCACAGGGCACGGACAGTGCAGCTGGATGACCCGGCGTAGATCACAGTCGTCGGACGGATTCCGGCGGGAGGGGTGACAGCGCGCTCAGCGTACTCCAGTGGCAGGCGGTGACAGGGGCGCAGGCAACCTAGCCCGGGGACCGAGAGCAGCTCCGGACGGAGAGGGGCTCTCACGGGGTAAAGGCAGGCAAGCTCCTGAGTGTCACGGCCCTAGGAGGGGGCGATGAGGGGCGCAGTCTCTTTCCAGCGGGATGCACACACGGCTCGATTGGAGGACGAGCAAAAGCACAGAGAACCCACTGGTCCTGGGGTTCTGTTCAGGGGGCAAGCTCAGATCAAGCCCTTGGAGAATGTTCAAGCACAAAGCAGCAAAGTCTTTTCAGCAAGTCTCTTCCTCTCCTTTCTCAGCAAGGCAAGCAGCAGGCCAGCTCCTCCAGCGTCTTCTTCTCCTTCTAGTCGGGCAGAGGTTCTTTGTGGTAAAACAGGATTCTGATTTCTTAGGAGCCAGGCTCCTACTTTTATACAGTGATTCTTTTGTTCTTTAGCGCCAGGGGGCCTGGGCCTGGCCCAGTCCAGTTCTGGAGCACTTTGTTATGGTGACTCTGCTCTTTCCTTTCAGCAGCAGGGCAGAGACATCAGCCGCTCCGCAGGGGGCGGCGCCGGCTTTGTGGTGGCAGAGCACAGGTCTATTTAAGAGTCAAGGTGTACTCCTCCCACCCATCCTGGTGTCATCCCTCTACCCACCACCTGGCAGCCAACCTGTCTCTGGGGATTCCCCAACCCTGCTCCTTACTGTTGCTAGGCAGAACACACACACACAGCAGAGGCGGACTGAAATGGCCAGGTCAGTAAATACTAACTTTCTAAAAGTAGTATTTACAAACCCAGGATATTAAAATAAACTTGACTACAAGAAGTATTTTATTATTCTGAGTTCAGGCATACTAAACTTGACATTCTACCATGCTCTCTGAGTCCACTGGGGTCACAGCGTGTAGTGACTCCAGCAGCCCATTCTGGCCTATGGAGACCAGGTAGCCTTCAATAGTGAAAAACGAAAATGCCGGTAATTCACTATTAGGACATGCCACACACTCAGGGCTTGTCCTACCTTACACCTACAATGCACCCTGCCCGTGGGCCTACCATAGGGGTGACTAACATGAGGCAAAGGGAAGGTTGGGAGGCTGGCAAGTGTGTGCACTTGCCCAGCCAGCATGACAGTACCAGACTGCACGCAGGTTCTGCAGGGGCAGACCTTAGACACATTTTACTAGGCCGCTTCTGTGGGTGGCACAACCAGTGCTGCAAGCCCACCAGCAGCATTCGTATTTACAAGCCCTGGCACTCCTGGTGCACTTTACTAGGGGCTGATAGTAAACCGAATAAGCCAAACATGGACACCAATCAATGTATACATTTTACCATAGGGAGAGCATATGCACCTTAGCACTGGTCAGCAGTGGTAAGGTGCCCAGAGTCATAAAACAGCCAACACCAGGTCAGAAAACATACCGGAGGAAGGCAAAAAGTTTAGGGATGACCCTGCAAAAAGGGCCAAGTCCAACACTTAGTCTTTTAAACAATCACTTATAGAAACACATACTTATTCATACAGGAACTCTTTCAATCTCTCACTCTCACATATACTCACTTATATACACCAATAGTCACATATACTAGTTTAAAACATATGTAGTTACTCATAAAGACACGATTGAGACAGTCATTCACTCCCTAACACACCCATGCACACACTCATCCACCCATACAGTCCTGCACACATGCTGTCTTCAACACATACAGACAGTGAGTCACTCATTCATGCACCTATGCACTACGTAATACCCACCACCGAACCATACAGTAACTCAGACACTCATACTGATACTCAAAAAACCAACTAATAACCTATATAGACACTCATGTAGCTACTCACCAACCCATGCAGCCACTTATACACAAAGTGAGAGACTGATACAGATATTTACATATTTAAACATTACTCACTAAGCCATGTATTCACTAAGATACACTAACTCAGTCAGTTATACAATCAATTTTTCAAAAACAAATCATCCATTTAGACACTTATATACCCATTTATTCTTCCATTGACCTTGAGATATACATAGATAAAACATATGTAATTTTCAGAAAAACACACATTCACTGGATGATGTCATCAGTAATGTCATTTGAGATGTCATCAGTGATGTCATGAGTGATGTCACTGACCATGTCATGAGTGATGTAATATGTGACGTCATCAGCAGTGCATTGCGGGCGTGCGAGTTATAGCTAGCTGAACTAACTATAACGGAGGAATTTCAATGGTTTTGTACGAGTGAAAAGTCCAGCTAACTATAACGCCCCTGAAACCTATGGTTTTTTCAGTGAATTTCTAAGGTTTTTTAAATGCTAATTCCTAACTATAACATGCCTGAAACTTATGGTTTTTTCAGTGTATATATGTATATATATATTCACTGAAAAAACCATAGGTTTCAGGGGCGTTATAGTTAGCTGGACTTTTCACTTGTACAAAACCATTGAAATTCCCCCGTTATAGTTAGTTCAGCTAACTATAACTCGCGCGCCAGCAATGCACTGCTGATGACGTCACATATTACATCACTCATGACATGGTCAGTGACATCACTCATGACATCACTGATGACATCTCAAATGACATCACTGAAGACATCTCAAATGACATCACTGCTGACATCATCCAGTGAATGTGTGTTTTTCTGAAAATTAAATGTGTTTTACATATGTATATCTCAAGGTCGATGGAAGAATAAATGGGTATATAGGTGTCTAAATGGATGATTTGTTTTTGAAAAATTGATTGTGTAACTGACTGATTAAGTGTATCATAGTGAATACATGGCTTGGTGAGTAATGTTTAAATATGTAAATATCTGTATCAGTCTCTCTCTTTGTGTATAAATGGCTGCATGGGTTGGTGAGTAGCTACATGGGTGTCTATATAGGTCATTAGTTGTTTTTTTGAGTATCAGTCTGAGTGTCTGCATGGTTCGATGGGGGGTATTACGTAGTGCATAGGTGCATGAATGAGTGACTCACTCTTTGTATGTGTTGAAGACAGCATGTGTGCAGGACTGTATGGGTGGATGAGTGTGTGTATGGGTGTGTTAGTGAGTGAATGACTGTCTCAATAGTGTCTTTATGAGTAACTACATATGTTTTAAACTAGTATATGTGACTATTGGTGTATATAAGTGAGTATATGTGAGAGTGAGAGATTGAAAGAGTTCCTGTATGAATAAGTATGTGTTTCTATAAGTGATTGTTTAAAAGACTAAGTATGTGTAAGTTTCCGTAGAAGTAAGTGTGGTGGTGTGTGTATAACTGTATATACAAGTAAATGTATGTTTGATTCTTTATTAGCATGAGTGACTATGTGTGTGAGTAACTCTATGGATGAGTGGCATTGTGTAACAGGATGTATAGGTGTATGAGTACATATGATGAGTGAATACATGTATGAGTGACTGTATAGGACTGTTGGTGAATGAGTGGATGTGTATGTGGATCTTGGAATTACTGAAGAGGTTGTTGTAACTGGTATTGGAATGTCCATTGTTTTGAAAAGTTTAGTCTCTATTTTTGAATGTGTGTATCAAAGGTTATATTAGGGTGAGAGGAGGTCTGCCACTCTATCACAAGGATGATGTCATCAGTGATGTCATCAGTGATGTCATTTGAGATGTCATCAGTGATGTCATGAGTGATGTCACTGACCATGTCATGAGTGATGTAATATGTGACGTCATCAGCAGTGCATTGTGGGCGTGCGAGTTATAGTTAGCTGAACTAACTATAACGGGGGAATTTCAATGGTTTTGTACAAGTGAAAAGTCCAGCTAACTATAACACCCCTGAAACCTATGGTTTTTTCAGTGAATTTCTGAGGTTTTTTAAATGCTAATTCCTAACTATAACGTGCCTGAAACCTATGGTTTTTTCTGTGAATTTCAAAGGTTTTTTAAATGCTAATTTCTAACTATGCCTACAGAGATAGGACATGTGAAGAAAGAAGAAAAAATGCACAGAAAGAAAAAAAAGAAGTGCAGAAAGAAGCAACAGAAGTCCTCAAAGACGAAGAAAAGTGCAGGAAGAAGGATAACGTGCAGAAAGAACAAAAAGAAGAGCAGAAAGAAGCCTTGTTGCAAAATCATCCTGTATCCTCAACTTTTTCAGACGGATACTGGTGGTAACTGAGTCTGACTAACCAGTCCTAGAGCCAGTGCTATGTTAAAAGACACTTAGAATACAGTGAAAACACCTACATACACTAGGGAACAGTATGCGTTGGGGTCCCCCTGTGATTAGCATGACCTCCTCTGTAAGCCCCTAGTATATATTAGGGCAGGGGGATTAAAACTACCTCTTAAAACAGGCCACAGGGCGTTTTTGCACATGTTAACTCAGGCCCCGTCCCCTCCCTTCACCACTGTGTAAACACGCCCTGTGTCCGTTTTTAGTTGGGAGATTAAGTTCATTTGAATCCTGAGGGTCCCTAGGGTCCAACTAGCCCACTAGGTACCTCCAGTAAGTGCCACAGAGCTGCGTTGCAGAGAGGTGTAAAAAGTGGCACGGCCTGGACCACCTCTCTGCAATGCAGCCCAGTGGCGCTTACTGGAAGCACTTGGTGGGCTAGTTAGCCCCCAGGGGCCCTCAGTATTGAAGGAAAATTATATCCCCAATTTAAAACGTGCCATAGTGCGCGTTTGCACACGTCACCTCAGGCCCCGTCCCCTCACCACTGTGTAAACACGCCCTGTGGCTGTTCTAAGTTGAGAGATTAAGTCCCCTTGAATCCTAAGGATCCCTAGGGTCAAACTAGACCACTAGGTACCTCCAGTAAGCGCCACAGAGCTGCGTTGCAGAGAGGTGTAAAAAGGGGCTTGGCCTCAGAACACCTGTCTGCAGCGCAGCTCCCTGGTGCATACTGGAGATGCCTGTTGGGCTAGTTGGCCCTCAGGGACCCTCAGTATTGAAGAGGAATTAATTCCCCAACTTACAACTCGCCAGGGGGCGCGTTTGCAGAGTGCTGCAAGGAGGGAGCGTGGCCTCCGGCACGATGCCAGTCTTTTTTTTATTTTTTATTTTTTAAGAAGGGGAGCTGTGTGGTTCCCCTTCTTATTCTAATTTATTGGCCCTGATGACCCCATCCCCCAGGGCCTGTCTCCTAATTATATTTTTTTGACCCCCAATCCCCAGGGCCGGCCACTGTTTTTTATTATTTTTAAAAAATATATATTTATAGACACACCTAGGACATGCTGGACAAACCGTACGTATCTATCACCATGACGATTTGCGTGATATTCATTAAAAGGCGACCATGCATACAATGAATCCACGTGGAATGTATTTACACCACTAGTGAAGCTCTGACATGTCTGATGCCCTACCGTGGCTAATCCCGGTAGACACCCTTGTCGTTTATTTATACAAACATGGGTAGCTATTGACGGGCACATTTAATACACATGCACACCAAGCCATTCAAAGGGGATTCGACAAAAATTCGACCAAAACTATGCAAGAAACCCCCCTCACGGTTAATAAAACACACATCCACTGCCGGATGTGTAATACTTTTTATTTTACTCCCTGGAAAGGGGACGAAAATCACTTGAGAGTCACAGCGCGCTCCTTGCAGAGCCCAATGCTGTGTTACACCCACCATTGCCTGCTGAGTGCCACACACCTCTGTGTTGTATTCCACTAGCTAGTGCATATGCTATGACACTCTCTAGCCCATGTGCACTGTAACACCACCCCGTGAATATGTCATGCCACACTTGTCTTCGCACGGGTTATATTGCCCCATCTAACGTGCCTTCCTCGATGACTATGTTATAACGCACAGTGCTATGCCATACATATTACAATCTGGGATCCATATCTTTGTCACAGTGCATATGCAACGATACACTCCCCAGCACATATTTTATATTACAACTTTAGAGACTAGTTAGGTTACACAACACTGCCCTGTGCATATTACACTCCAAGGCGCATATCGCATAGCACGCGCTAGTGCCTGTGCTATCTCGCGCTCTCCAATGAATCTGTCATTACGCACAATGTATTGCATATTATATTTCACGCCCGGTTCATCTTATATCACACTTTTTGGTGCATAGTTTATACCATACACTATATCTAGTTTTCATTTTCAATCGTGCTCTCAGGACTATGTTCTATATAACACTGTGTTCACCTACCCTTTTCACGGGAATTACATTTTGCGATAGGGGGTGGAGGGTCAGGGGGTGTTTCTGCCAAGTGAGCCCGGAGTCACAGTCACAAACGTCCTCTTCTTCCTGAATAAAAGTGAGATTATGCCGCATACTTGTTCATATTTTAAGTAGTTCGCACAGACACACGTTTTAAAAACAATAAAGTTCCTAATACCCGCCTTCTCTGAACATTTAGCTTGCTGCCCCAGCCCCCTCCTCCCTATCCTCTGTTGTGTGAATCCATGGTCTAGCCTCCTCCCTCCTGCCATGCATGGTCTGATGTGCTGCCACTGCCCTCAATTTAGTATGATGTACCAGTCCACTCCTCCTGCCCTCCATTGCCCAAATCTATGCCCCATCATTGACCTCCTGCTTAAAATCTGTGCTTAGCTTGCTGCCCCTATTCTCCTTCCCCCTGCCCTCCGATGTCTTTGTGCATGCCCCTGCTCCATCCTTTTTGCCCACCATGTTTCATGGACCTGCCACTCCTATCTATTCTGAGTGTTCTGTTGAGCTGCCACTCCCCTCCCACCTGCCTAGCATTGTCAGATGACTGTAACCTGTCCCTGCCACCTCCACCCTGGCTGTCCACATGCCATGCCCCTATCCCCTTCCTCCTGTCCTACATGGTCCATTGTACTGCCACACCCTTCTGCCCTCCCTGGTCTGTTGTGCTGCAACTGCTCCTCCTGCCTGCCCCGTGTGGTCTGTTGTGAGGCCCCTTCCCCTGAACTTTCTTGTCTGTGCACAGGTCCTGACCCTCCCTTCTATCCTCCATCGTCCTTTGTGCATGCCCCTGCACCCTCCTTCTTGCCCATCATAGCCATTGTGCTACCAATAACCCTCCCACTTGCCATGCATGTTCTTCTGTGCTGCCATGCCCCCTCCCACCTTCGCTGTGTGGTCAGTTAGCTGCCCCTGAACCCCTCCCACCTTCCCTCCATGGTCTGTGTGTATGCCATCACAGTCTCACTGTTGCTCTTCATGGTGTGTCTTGCTTCTAGTGCCCATCCTGCCTGACCTTCATGGCTATCTTGCTGCTCCTGCCCTGCCCCCTTGCCCCCAGCCCTCTGTTTACATGTGCAGACCCCTACTCCCTCCCTCCTGGCTTGTCTGTTCCATTGTAATGCCCCTGATCCATCCCTCCTGCCCTTTATGGTCTGTTATGCTGCAGCTTTCTCTCCTGTCTGTCCATTATGGTCCTGCCTCTTGCCCCTCTGTTCTCTGTTGTCCATGTGCATGGTCCTGTCCCCTCCCTCTTGCTTTCTATGGATTGTTGTGCTGCACTCCCGTCCCGCATACCCTGTGTGGTGTATTGTGCTGCTGCAAACCCTGATGCCTGCCCTGCAGGGTCAGTTTGGTGCACCTCTCCATGTCCCTCCTGTCCTCTGTTATCCAAGACCATGTCCCTACCCCATTTCCTTCCACGATCCAATGTACCATACTTGTGAACATTTTGAACTTGGTAAGAGGGAGATTTTGAAAAAAAACTGGGGTATTGATTTTCCCCTTTGAGTTACATTGAAAAAGAGGAGATTGTAGACAGGAGACAGATAAAATAAAGCCCATTTGAGCTTAAAAACATTGGACGTTTCCTGGCTGAATCGGATCTGTTGGCATGTATGGTTGTACTACCATTGCCTCTTCCTTCTGCCCACAATGGTCTATTACATTGCCACAGCCTCTCTTGCAAGTCCTGTATTGTTGGTTTGTTGCCCCTGCCCCCCTTTCCACTGCCCTCCATAGTCTGTTGTGCTGCCACGGCCCTTCCTGCCTGCTCAGTGTGGTTAGATTGTTGCCTTTGCACCCTCCTACCTGTCTTCTATTTTCAGAGTCCGTGCCCCTGGCCTCTGCCTCTCAACAGTATCCTAATGAACAACTAGATTGCTAACATTCTATATTTATTACAAAAGTGTGGAACGCCTGACGTCATCTTGATGTAATCAAAACTGTAATACCTAGAGCATTTCCTTTAGAAATTACATATATGAGAGGGTCTTATTGGCATCAAAATTATGGTTAGTGCTCTAAAAGACTAAAATAAGGACATATTTTCTGAGTTTTCAAATAGCGAGAAAGCACTTTTAAATTATTTGTTACCTTTATGTTTTTTTATCCAGTTGACCACTTGATTAAATGTTGCACTTAGGGGAGAGGATGTGGTGTTACTTCCAGAACTGCAGACTTTGCAACTGGGGAACCAGGTAGGTTGGAGTTTCTGCTTCAGCTCGACATTCTGTGATTCTGGTCAAATCACTTAGTCTCCCCATGTCTACAACCAAAATGAATTTGTTCTTGTGTGATGTAACCAATGCTCATGTAAAGCACTCCAATACCTGACAAGTCTGCATTATATAACACTGCAAAAACACAAAATAATAAGTGTTTTGCACACTTCTGTCATTGGGCTATATTTGGGCTACATCTGGGTGATTTTGGGCTACATTTGGGCTCTTTTGTCTCCGGAAGCCATCTTGGGAGATTTATTTGTTATGAAGTTTCCTAATTTCCTCATGTACTGCAGTCTCCTCAGTAGGAAATGCTTTCAGTTTTTTACTTTGATTCCATCATGAAGGTATTCAGATATGTCACACATTTGCCATAAATTCTGAATGTTAGCACTCTAGTTGCTCATTAGATCACTGTAGTAAAACTACTGTTCACCATGGAAGTCTGCTCCTGGTATTAAAAGTGCATGTTTCAGTCTGCATGTCAGAATTTTTTAATGAAATACAAGAGGATTTGAGAAGTCACTCAAAATGTGCCCTCATTTTCTTTCTTCAGCATTAATCATAATTTCTATGGCAAAATGAACCCCCTCATTGTGTTCCTTTTTAAATTAAATGTTTTAAGTGTTACCAGTTTATTCCAATCAAGATGGCTTCAGGTGTGCCATACTTTTGTCATAATGAAGACAGTAAGCGCTCTAGTTGTTTTTAAGAACACTCTGGGACATTCTGTCATTGGGCTATACTTGGGCTACATCTGGGTGATATTTGGGCTACATTTGGGCTCTTTTGTCTCTGGTGGCCATCTTGGCAGACTTATTTGTTATGAAGTTTCCTAATTTCCTCATTTACTGCAGTCTCCTCAGTAGGAAATACTTTCAGTTTTTTACTTTGATTCCATCAAGAAGGCATTCAGATGTGTCACACATTTGCCATAAATTCAGAATGTTAGCCCTCTTTTTGCTCATTAGATCACTGTAGTAAAGCTACTGCTCACCAGGGAAACTGCTGCTGGTATTGAAAGTGCATGTTTCAGTCTGCATGTCAGAATTTTTTAATGAAATAGAAGAGGATTTGAGAAGTCACTCAAAATGTGCCCTAATTTTTCTTTCTGCAGCACTAATCATACTTTTTATGGAAATATAAACCCTCTCATGTTGTTCCTTTTTAAATTAAATGTTTTAAGAGTTACCACTTTAATCCAAGCAAGATGGCTTCAGGTGTGCCATACGTTTATCATAAGTAGGACTGTTAGCGCTCTAGTTGTTCTTTGGAACACTCTGGGAAGCTGCAGTAGAACACAAAGGAATCAACTGACAGTCTCTGCCCTTGTTGGATGTACATGTTTTACTGAGAATGTCAGACTTCATTCTCACATGACTGAGAAAGATAATGTGAATTTACAGAAAATAAGCTCTCAGTTTAGCTTATAGATCACCTTCCAAACCCCTGTGGGAAAAGCATGAGAAAATATTTTTCTCTCAATCATGATATCCCAGCAGAAGGCTTTTTCACATGGTGAAATCACCTTAGAACATACCACAATTCCTAAAATGAGTATGGTACCATCAACAAATGATTTATAATGTAGCTAAAGTCTTAAAACCTTCTATTAACTGCAATTGCTTTTTAATGAGGTGCTATCATGTATATTGATCCCAAGATGGCTGCCAACACTTCTTGGATGAAGTGCTGACAGCCAATCAGATCTCAGGATGAGATGTGTGATTAGGCTCCGCCCACATATATATATAATTTTACTTTTGATTTTCTCAGGAACTACTGAACAGATTGACACCAGACCTGCAAAAGGCACATCCCTGACCTGAGGACTACCTCTCTGCCAAATTTCACTTAATTCTGTTCAGCCGTTCGGGCTGTACCTTGGACTAAAGGTCCCTATGGAAAATTGCAGGGGGAAAACGTGTTTTGGGACCCCCCTTTTTTCTCAGCCCCCGCTTGACGAATCCCCCGATACTTTCAGGGTAGGAGCGGAGCGGAGCGCCCCACCTATTTTGAAAGTTTCGCGAGGATTCGTCAACCGGCGCCAAAGTTATTCCAAATAGAATGTTGCGGATTTCCTATGGAAACACGGTCCTAACTATACCTATCTACTGGCGACCGCCAGTAGATAATAATTCCTAACTATAACGTGTGTGAAACCTTTGGTTTCACACACGTTATAGTTAGCAATTAGCATTTAAAAAACCTTGCAAATTCACTGAAAAACCATAGGTTTCACACATGTTATAGTTAGCTGGACATTTCACTCGTACAAAACCATTGAAATTCCCCCGTTATAGTTAGTTCAGCTAACTATAACTCGCGCGACCGCAATCCACTGCTGATGACGTCACATATTACATCACTCATGACATGGTCAGTGACATCACTCATGACATCACTGATGACATCACTCATGACATCATCCTTGTGTAAGAGTGGCAGACCTCCTCTTATCCTAATATAAACTTTGATACACACATTGAAAAATACAAACTAAAGTTTTGAAAACTATAGAGATACCAATACCAGTTAGAACAACCTATTCAGTAACTCAAAAATCTACATACGCATCCACTCATTCATCAACACTTCTATATAGTCACTCATACATGTACTCAGTCATCATATGTACTCATACACCTATACATCCTGATACACACCTACACTCATACATAGAGTTACTCACACACAAACTCACACATGCAAATAAAAATCCATTTACTTGCATATACAGCTACACACACACCACTACACTTACTTCTACAGAAACGTACACATGCTTACTCTCTTAAACAATCACTTATAGAAACACATACTTATTTATACAGGAACTCTTCCAATCTCTCACTCTCATATATCCTCACTTATATACATCAATACTCACATATACTAGTTCAAAACATATGGACTTACTCATAAAGACACTATTGAGACAGTCATTCACTCTCTTACTCACCCATACACACACTTATCCACCCATACTGTCCTGCTCACATACTGTCTTCAAAATGCATACAAACAGTGAGTCACTCATTCATGCATCCATACGCTAAGTAACATCCCCCACTGAACCATACAGACACTCATACTGATACTCTAAAAACGAACTAATAACCCATATACACACTCATGTAGCTACTCACCAACCCATGCAGCCACTTATACACAAAGTGAGACACTGATACAGATATTTAAATATTTAAACATTACTCACTAATACTTGTATTCACTAAGATACTGTTAATAAGTCAGTTATACAATTAATTTTACAAAAAAAACATCCATTTAGACACTTATTTACCCATTTATTCTTCCATTAACCTTTAGATATACATATATAAAAAATATTTATTTTTCAGAAAGACACATATTCACTGGATGGTGTCATCAGTGATGTCATTTGAGATGTCATCAGTGATGTCATGAGTGATGTCATTGACCATGTCATGAGTGATGTAATATGTGATGTCATCAGCAGTGGATTGCGGTCACGCGAGTTATAGTTAGCTGAACTAACTGTAACGGGGGAATTTCAATGGTTTTGTACGAGTGAAATGTCCAGCTAACTATAACATGTGTGACAGCTATGGTTTTTTTCAGTGAATTTGCAAGGTTTTTTAAATACTAATTCCTAACTATAACGTGTGTGAAACCTATGGTTTCTTCAGTGAATTTGCAAGGTTTTTTAAATGCTAATTCCTAACTATAACGTGTGTGAAACCTATGGTCTTTTTTCAGTGAATTTTCAAGGTTTTTTAAATGCTAATTTATCTATGTATTATTATATTTTTTATATATTTTTTTTACAATAAACTACCTATGTATATAGTTATAGATTGACTGTATCCTGTAATATGGAATGGCTCAGCTCTTTTTTTTTTAAATTTGGATAAAGTTGAACAGCATAGTTAATATCTTCTATAAGCTTATAAACAGTTTAAAATGTTTTTTTTTTTAAAGGGCTTTTCACGGTGCACGCACAGGCGATTTTTTTTTTTATCAAACAAAATGTTTTTTTTTTATTTATGAGGTCCTTTAGCGACCCCCTGAGAAGGTCTAGGGGGTCTGGGAGTGTCTTCCCTGCCTCCTTTTTATGTTTTAGAAATTGGGTTCAAAGTTATTTATTTCCGATCCGTGCGAGCACCGTGCGCGCACGGCCGATTTTTTTTTTATCAAACAAAATGTTTTTTTTAATTTACGAGGTCCTTTAGGGACCCCCTGAGAAGGTCTAGGGGGTCAGGGAGTGTCTTCCCTGCCTCCTTTTTATGTTTTGGAAATCGGGTTCAAAGTAATTCATTTCCGATCCGTGCGTGCACCGTGCGCGCATGTGTACGTGCATGTATGGTGCGCGCACCATCTTCGTGTGCGCATGCGTGCTTCGTGTGCGCATGTGTGCGTGCTCCGTGCGTGCTCCGAGTGCGCATGCGTGCATGCTCCATGCGCGCACGGCAAGTCATGTGATTACGAAACAACACTTTTCATTGGTTCATAGTAGTTTCTGTTCCAGAATCTTAAAAAACCACACCCACTCCCCTCACTATTTCTACTTATTTCTTGAGAGAAGGTTGCGTAAGAGCTACTCCAGTGAAATGGCAGAACACCAGTCATCTTCAGACAGTGAGGAGACCTTTCAAGAACCACCAAGAAAGAGCAAACAGAAGCACTCTTTTATTTGGAATTATTTTACTTTTCCAGAGGGGCAAAAAAAATTGAATGCGCCAAAGGTCACTTGTACAATTTGCGGAAGTGTCCTGTCTAGAGGGGATCCGGCCAAAAAATACTCCTTCAGCATTTATTGCATGCTCAGGCACTTTAAATCAATGCATCCAATTTGGTATGCTCGTGAAACCACAAGAGCCCTAGGGGAGAACCCTCCACCTGGACCTTCTCAGCCGAGCACATCATCTGCGGCCGCAGATTCACCATGCACCAGGCCTCTTGACATCCGGCCCCTGTTCCAAAAAGTGCACATTCATTGCAATATGTGCAAAGAGGTAATTTGCTACAGAGAGAGTGGCATAAATTTAATGGAAAACGTATAGAGCAGCACACATGCTCCAGGTCATAATTATTTTTTTTTTTGTATTGTTCCTGTTGAGCAGTTTGTGATTCCCAGTTTTGTTTTGCTGCTGTAAAACAATCCAAAACAAATTGTTACAAAACTAAAAAAAAAAACATTAAACAAAAAAAGACAAAAAAAACCCAGTTCTTTTAAGAACTCACTTCACTTCTCCAAAAAGAGCTATATTCCTAATATACTGTTTTTAATTTTGATTGAATGAATGTGTACTGTGTACATGAATGATTGAAATGATTGAAATGACTGAGTGAAGAGGAGGAAAGGACAGACAGAATGAGTGAGAAAAGGAAATTATGATCAGTCATGAAAGGGAAGTGAAAGACTGACTGCAACAAAAGGACTAAGGGTAGAGGATACAGGTAAGAAGAGTAAATGAGTAAGGGAATGGCAGTGAGTAATGGAGAGAGAGGGAGGGGGGAGTGAGAAAAGGAGAGTAAGGGACGCAGATAGGAAAAGGGAGTAACAGACGAAGCGGATGAAGTACAGCAGGGTAAAGGGATTGAAAGTAAGAGAAATGGAATGATGGTGAAATAACAGGTATGAGGATTAAAAAAGGGGGTAAGAGAAAGTGAGAGATGGGGAGTGAGGGGATGGAGGGATTTAGGAAACTGGAGTGAGAGAAAGCGAGTCAGGGTTTCAATGAGCAAAGCAGAGTGAGGGAGAGTGAAGGAAAGAATGTGAAAAGGTGAAGGGGTGTGAGATACAGACAGGAGGAAGTGAAGTAGGAGAATAGGAGTGACTATGAGTAAAGGATAGTGACAATTAGGGAAGGTGAGGGAAGAAGAATGACGGAGAAGGTTAAAAAATTAACATAGAGAGAAAATGAGTGATGGAGAGAGGAGGAGTGGTAGAAACAGAGGAGCAGATTTATAACAAACTAACGTTGCACGGTGCAGCAAGTAATTTTGCTGCGCCGTGCTGCGTTAGTTTCGAAGCACAGAGATGCAACATATTTACAAGAATATATTGCATCTCTATGCTTCCCCTGTGCTGGCGCAGAAACTGCAGCCATGCGCCAGTGCAGGCTCCCTTGCACCATGCTGCAAGCATGCCTGCATGGTGGGGAGATTGTTTTTGTGCAGGAAGGGACACCTTCCTGCACAAAAACAATCACAAGAGGCTTTTTCCTCTTTTAATGCGTGCTGTAGCATGCAGCACGCACTGAAAGAGGAATAAAGGAGGAGAAATGAAAACATTTCTCCTCGTTGTGCCTCGCCACGCCACCTCTAGGGTGGCGTAGCATTCACATGCATCTCCAGAGTTACGATTTCTCGTAAATCTGGAGATGTGTCTAGTTCTATGGGTATTGCGTGGGAACACCAACAACAACACCCATTGAACGCCCCTTCAACGCACAGTGCTGCGTGTGAAGTGGCTGTACTTAAGAGGAGAGGAAAAGTCACGCAGGGTGGCTTTTCCTCTCCTTGTAAATATGGAGGAGGCCCCTGCACGACCTGTACGTCATGAAAAGTGACGTAGTGGTGGCGCAGGGAGCTTGTTAATCTGCCCCAGAGATGTTAAGGTAATTAAGGGTAAGACAGACAAAGGGAGAGAGACAGACACAGAGACAGAGAGCAAGGAGAAGGAGTAAGGCAGTTAGAATAACTGAGACATATGGAGACAGGGAGAGAAACATGGTTGAAAAAATAGTGATGGAGGCAGTAAACCTAGGGGAGCAGTAGAGAAGGAGTGAGGAAGTTACGAAAGAGCAGTAAAGTAAGAAGAGAGAGGGAAGGGGAATGAGAAAAGCAGAGTGAGGAGAAGTGAAGAAAAGGGAGCATGAAAGTGAAGGGGTGACAAACACAGATATTTTAAACTTACCTGACCAACAAAATAACTTAATTAGAAATAAATGGGTTTTTTTAATTACAAGAAAAATGGATTCAATTTCCTAAATTTTCTTTCTCGATCTGAAAAAAAAGAAAAAAAGTAGTAATATTTATCAATACATTTTAGAATACAGTACACATATTTTCATATTTAACAAAGTCATTTTTTGCCCTTTTTTTGCTGTTTTCAGAATATATTGAATTTCACTGAAAATAGTGATATCAATTGCATTCATCACTTAACAGCGGGCAAAAAAATAAACAATCAGGAAGATTGTTTAAAAAAGCCCTGAATCTATCCTCAGTAAAAAATACCTTGATAGAAATGTATTATATATATTAAAAATATCTTCTAAGAACAATAACTATTTACAATAAATACCGTCTGTAAATCTTGTTGCTTAAGAAGCACATACACCAAAATAATATCTGTCAAAGAGGTCCACAATAGAAACAGTTACCTTTCCATGAGGCCAAATGGTAATTTTTAAATTCTTTTTTGGTGAAATATCCAATGGTAATTCAATAAAATCGAAATAATGGTTTCTTCAGATGCTGCAATTTGTATCTAAAATTTTGGTTTTAGAAAAATTAAGTAGGAATTTGGTAATTCTGCAGGCAAACGTTGCTTGAAAATCAATTGAGAATCATTACACAGTGTCCAGCCTTTTTCACATTTTAGATAAACTGTGTAATGACCAGAAGTTATAGACGGTCCATCATGGAAAATTATTGCAACTGCAACAAAAGTCTTTCCTGATATTGATAATTGATTTACTACAAACTTCTTTATTAATGTGTCCAATTTTGTTCCATCAGCTCTACAACGTTGCATCATTAAAATTATATACTGTCCATATTTCTTTAAAAATAACGTTTATAACAATTCTGATTTACATTGAGAACATTCCATGTTGTGATTTGCATCTTTAACTAATTTACTAAAAGTCACTGATTTACTCTCTGGTAATGTTAAATATATGAACCTTTCAGAATCAACATTAGAGCTGCATGTGTTCAAACAGTTTTCACAACAATGTTTCCATTTATAAGAGAGACCAAACATATTTTCTATTTCTACCCCTTCATCTTCCAGTAGCATAAGCATATACATTAAGAATTCCTGTGCATCTTGCTGGACATTTTGTGTAAACTGTGTACATCCAGAACATACATCTAAAAGATTTCTAACATCAGAGGCACTTTCTATTTTAGTTTTATCATTACTCAACTTCTCATAAAGGAAACTCAGCAGAGAACAAAATCTTTTTTCATGATTTAGTATTATCTGCTCTTGCAAACTTTCAAGATAAAATACAACATTCAGCACTACATTAGCGTAACAGTTGACACCAGAGCTATTTTCAAAATGACAACCAACAACCTCTTCAACATTGTCCTTTTTCTTTTTGCTTGCAATCACATCACTCTCCTTTTGATTTCTCTTCTGTACATCCTCATTACAGATATTCTCAATTCTCCTTTTCCGACAATCAACACGTTTTTCAAACACAGGATACTGACCTAAATGAGGAGCATAGCTTCTTCTTAATCTATTATACTCCTTTACACAATTTGCATCAGCACTCACTTTTGAGTCATCAAAGTCTATCATGAATAAACCAGATAATGTTTTCACTCGTGACAAAGCAACATATGCCATACCTTCTTTAAACACACTAGATCCAATGTTTACAAAAGCACTATCTACAGTTAATCCTTGAGATTTGTGAATAGTTACAGCATATGCTAGAGACAACGGAAACTGCTTCCTATGTACATATAAGTCTTTCACAAGCAAAAAACGAACTGAACAACGACTAATGTCTTTAACCTCTTCAATCTGATAAAATTTTATTTTTAAAAATTCAATTCCATCTTTTTTCTGGTAATTAACAAAACCCACAACTTTACCCATAGCTCCATTCACTAAACCTTTTTCTACATTCAAATTACGTCTTAAAATTACTCGACAGTTAATACATACATAAAGATTCTTTTCTAAACCAGCTGTTTTCGATATGTTTTTCTTTAGAGAATCCAATTTAGTTTTCAATTTGCCTGTCAATGTAATAGTTATTCCTTCATGCTGTATTTTGTCCACTGCTTCCATTTTCATAATCTCTTCATTTTCCAATTTCAAAAGTTCTTCATTGAATATAGAGCATTCATGTAGTGTTGGCATTAAGCAGATTACAGTATTTTTTTCTGCAATTTTCTTGTATATTTTCTCTGGAACTATTTGTTCTGTTGGAAACAAATTACATAGCAATCGACTCTGTAAAGCTTTTCTGCCATGTTCTGTGAGTAGTTCAATTCTGATATCTTTGAGAATACTTGCATAATCATCATCATTTGCTTGCCGCATATTGGTAATGAGTTCTTTGTACTCAAAGTATGACCAAATATTCACATTACCTATACTTCCTAATGACTTTTTCGTGTCTTCATGTGTAACATTATTAAATACTGGTTGTCCTTTAACTGGAGTGAGCTGCAGTAGATCCCCAAAAACTATAACATGTTTTCCTCCAAATAACACGTCATAGTCTGTCTTTAGAATTTGCTGCATTCTTAAATGCACAAAGGCAAGCATTAAGTTTGATACCATGCTTACCTCATCAATAATGAGAACTTTCATTTTCTTCAACAGTCTTGAAACTTCAAAACATGCTTCTCCTGTTAGCTTGTGGTATTCTATTTTGTTCTCATGCTCTACTGGTAACATTAGCAAACGATGTAAGGTAATTCCTTTTATGTTGTATGCTGCTAACCCAGTTGGAGCAGTAACAACACAAGACAAAGTTGAATCAGTTTTTTTTTCTGTAGGTAGCTTCTAATTACTTTAATCAAGAAACTTTTTCCAGTTCCAGCTTGTCCACTCACATACATTCTGATTGGTTCAAATGCTGTGCATGAGCACTCTTTATTTTCATGTAGTAATCCATGATCAATTTGTTTTGTGACTTCTTCATAAATTTGTTGTTGTTCATCATTCAGTTGTTGTTCCAAATTTGGTAATTCTATTAAATCTTCCTGAGCTTGATTCATAGCTGTTTCCACTTCAGTCATGGCTATTGCAGCTTCATTTTCTACGATTGGTTGTCCTAGGGGATCTTGACTGAGCGTACCAGAACTTTGACTGTCTTGAGAACTGTCTCTAGCTATTTCAGCTGCAATTGTAGCTTCTTGTTCAATTTCTTCATTTAACATTTGTACACAATTTGAGAAAGTACTGCATTCTATGTTATCTTTGCATGCATTAAAGAAATCTTCATAGCTCTGAAAATCTCCAAGTAATTCATCCTCTGAACGCCATGGTTTAAACAGCTGTAAAAGTGCTCAGTAGTAAAATTCCTTTTTGTCAGTAGTGTCGCAACTCAGCTTCCTGTGATTAATCAAACTTCCTTTTGTGTGTTTCACCAAACATGCTTCCTCAGCAATGACTTTATATTTTCCATTGTTGATGTCTTCTGTGGTATTCCGTTTATAAATGTAGTTCTGCAGCACTTCATAGAGACACATGTTCTCAAGATGATGACTTCTGTTTGGGTAATATGTGTCCAACATATTTGTTTTCAAAATGTCTGTACTTTCTGGTTCTTTCTCTGCTAAATATTCAATTTCTCGAATAGATTTCAGCACCCGATTTCGCATTCCTGCAAGGCCTAAACTTACCCAAATTATTCTTCTGGATTTGGAGTACAGACTTGCAGATGATAACCTATCTGAGCATTCGTATGAGCCAATTTCTCGATGCGATAACATCTTTAAACTTAAACTGTATAGCTTTTTACTGACAGTCTTCTCGTGAGAAATCTCTTCCCACATTTCCTTCAATTCCGTTTTCTCAGATTTAGTGATGTAAGATGTGACATACCGAGCAACAGCAATCGAATTGTCAGCTACATACTGAATATCCATGTTAGCATTCCACATGGATAAAATGACTGGGTTGTACTCATTTATATATTTTGACTCTTCTTTTCTTCTTAGGTTGTAGGTATTTTTCGGAGATATTCTTGTGATGGTATGTCGCACAGCTGACATGAAACTGTTTACTCTTCCTTTTGAAAGAACAGGTCGTGGAAATCCAAATCGACATTTTGTGTAGAATTTATCTTTACTCTTGTACTTTCGTCGACAGTATTTTCCACACCGATGACTTTGAAAACGTAAACCTTGCTCTTTTAAATTTTTTTCTTCTGTGCTTTTAGGTATAGCACATGTTGCATATTCTTCAACAAAAGATAAAACTGCATCATCAGAATCTGTTCCAAATTTTGGGGCATCCTTGATCCACAACAGCATATGAATATGAGGAGCACCTCTTGCTTGGTACTCTTTTCTCCAAAAGAAATCCACAACTTCTCCAAGAGGTGGATTTTTTTTATTGCTGATGAAGGACATCATAGCCTCAAATCTATGATTGAAATATCTGCAAACATTAACCGGATCCAATGAGCACAATTCTCCTGCTCTCTTGTATTGGAAGTTTTCAATATTTGAATTTGCCCCTCGAAGTGAAGAACCGGGAATTTAATCCCAGCGGCGCAGGGGACACGCCCTCAGTCTTCGGGTTCACCTGTCTTAGAGTACAGAGACACGGGATGCTTCTGGTGACATCAGAGATCATATTTATTAGCTGCAGCCAGTAACAGAGATCCTAGAAGTACAACACGGTATATGTTCTCAGGAGACTGCTCAACCAAAAGGAGTGGAGCATCGTCTTTTATGTCTGAAACCACGTTCCTGGCTAGCATCAATTACTTACAGGTTTGACCAATCAGAGGATGACATTTACAGAGGCATCAGATAACGACAAACCCACTTTCAGTTAACCAGCCCATCATTAATGACACAGAAAAATCCAGCATTCTTGCTCGAACAGGCTGGACGAACCCGTCATAAAAGACCTTAACCCAAATCAATAATTAGCCCATAAGGCCATAAAAGGGAAAGAGCAGAAACAGATGAGAGGCAAGATAGAGGGGTGTGTGCGTGTAACATAGGGTCAATAATGTCCTGTTCTTTGATCACTATCTGACCAGCTGCTTAACAAGGGCCTGGCTTAACAAGTTTTGGCCTCGGGCAACAGGGTCAATTAGAAGTCAACACACACTCAAGCTAAGGGGTATGCGTCCCTGGAGGCTTGCTTGGCCAGTCATTTCTTAATCATTTGCCTAGGTGAGGGCAACCACAAAATGGCGGATGTGCACAAAATGAAACCCAAGGGTACCGACTAGATCGTCCAATACACAGTCAAAATCTTGGTGTAGAATGATGAAAATGCTCATGCATACCGCACTTGTCATTCGCCAAGATCAGGATATGATGACTTTAATTGAACGGGTTCAGAATTCACGAAACCACAGACCCTCCTTTTGCCCTTACATAGGCAATAACCTAAACTCACGTCAATCTGAATCCAGGTCTATGTTCATCAGATCATTGAGATGTTGCTGTAACATCATCCTGGTACTTAGTAACTCTCTCTGGACAGGTCTCCTCGAACACGAGGTAGCAAAAAGGCCACATATTACGGGAGCACACTGTACACAAAGACAGAACAGGAAGAGGGCAGCTAATACCATCCCAATGACCATCAGGATCTTCCATCCCCAAGTGGATAACAATCCCCAGAACCATTCCATAAACGACCAATCTCCTTCGTCCACATGTATGGACTCGGAGATCTTATGTATCTTGGAGATGGCTTGGAAAACTGTCGGAGCGTTATCTGGGATGAGAACACAACAGCTCGATTGGATCAATTTACAGACCCCCCCCCTCTATCTGCAAGTATGACATCCAACGCAACTCTGTTCTGAAGAGTCATAAGGCGATCCGACTGGAGCTCAGCAGTCAAGTTACTAAGGGCGCCGGCAGTTTCGACTATGGTGGACTCAACCACTCTCGTCAATTGCCGTATGTTCCTGCTGTTAACCATAGGTCCCCAAAACGGCAGAAAACCCTTCACGGAATCTCCCAATTCTTGTCCTGCGGTATCTTCCTTACTGAAGACACCTCTAACGACTCTCGTTTTGTGGTAATCTGCCGCAGCTGTAAATGTAGGAGGCAACAAGAACGAGACAAAACATGTGCCCGAGAAATCAGGGGGCAACCATGTATATGCTCTGTCATGGCAAATGAAGTAGGTACCCTTAGCTGCTAGAAACGGCGGGGAAGTCTGGGATGCAAAAACGTTTGTCTCAATACAAACACTCTTCCCTAGCTGAGCTCTAGGATTCTTGCCATTTCCTTGCAAACAGTAATGACCCCGATGGGGTACTATCCAGATCGGGGAGGATCTCTTCGCTCGCTGGTTCCCACTCAGACTAACTCCATATCCAGTGACGTTCCATCCAATATACGCTAGTGCCTCATCTCTCGGGATAGCCTCATAAGAGCTCATTCCTCTAATCATGCCGACTATTCCCTTGACCAGAGCACTATTCTTCGGGCTATCTTTCAGAGAACGTAGGGGGTTAACTTCACGGGCATAAACTAACATTGTTCTGTATGCCCACACAGAACCATTGTAGCTAAATGGCAGGACCAGGTAAGGAATACCTTTATCGGCAGTATGGGGCATGAGGCCACACACCCAACAATTAGTTGTGTTCACTACTAGCTGGTGTTGGTGCAGGAGCTGAACAAAGGAATTATTAGTGAATTCCATTCTCCTAATGGACTCATGTTCAGGCAGAGGGTGAAAAGAATGCGAAGAAACAGTAGGAGGAGGCATAGGTTGTGTAGTAGGCATGAATGTCGCTTGAAAAGAGAATGTCACATATCCAATTAAAAACATTATTAAACTTAACAGTATAAACAGACATAATATTAAAAAACGTTTTCTACTCATTATTATACACATTTTGCTCTTGCAGCTCATTCTTTTAGTAGGTCTCTCCATCTCGAAAAACTCCATCCTCTAATCGTGCTGCTCGCGGTGGATGGGTGTTCTGTGCTAAGGAATGCGCCTGTCGGTCCAGGGAACGCCCTGAGACCAACCAGAACCGTCGACCTAACGTCTTCGGCTTGCACTCCAAGGACTTGGCACCGTGACCCTACAGCTGAACCCGGATGGTGGTTCGAAAAACAAAAATCAAAAAAAAATTCTCGTAGGGGAGCCAACCATAAAAGAATAGCAAAGAAGGGACTCAGTTTGTTATTCGTCCCACGACTCTCGGTCGCAAGTTATAGCGCTCTTTACCAGGCAATGTCTGTTCTCGGAATAGTAACTCAGTGTCACGGGGTGAAGCGGTCCGAGGAACAGGACCCCCAGGCCACGACACTGACCAATACCCTCTCCCCTCCTTCTCTTCCACAGCAGAGCGAGTGGTTCCCTATAGAAACCCCGACACCCGTCATACCTGAAGATCCTGGTGTCTGTTCCTTTAACTGGCAGGCCTGTGCAGAGCGCCACGCCCCCAACAGCGATGACGAGGAAGCCTGGGCGGATATAGGAAGTGCAGCCTATTCCCCAGTGTGCATGGACACCGGAGAGCGGAAGGAGTTGATTGCGAGGAACAGGAGCGGGATATCGAGTGGTGGCGGAGAGGAAGGCGAACCAGCGACGGAGAAGAGCGGGAGACGTACGGAAAGGACTGGGAGCAGCGGAGGAGCGAGGGAGGAGCAGAGGACGGGCGGAGAGGACGTTGAACCCCAGCGACGAGAGCCAGGAGGCCAACGACCCCGCGAGTCGCCCAGCCACGTTCACGGAGGAGCGTGGCTTTCCAAGGTACGAGAGCGCATACGGGGTTGGGGCGAAAGAAAGGGAGGGACCTAGTAAGGGGACCACCGGGCACTAGCGTTGGTGTATACCTCCAGACACACCCCTTCCTGAGCACGACTTCACCACGATCTCTCTATCAGTGCACCGAGTGTTCCCTCACCCCCATTCCCCTAATCCGACCGGGCGAAGACCCGAGTTCTCAGAGCTGTTTTCTCTCTTCCTTCGAGCGTATGCGATCCTGGGACCAGGGGAGAACCATATAACGTAAGCCTCCACTGTAGAAGAATCCGGAGTAGAAGGACCACGGCGGGAAGGAGAGAGCCCAGAGAAAGAATCCCAGAGGCCCCCCTGCCTTATTATAGACCTTCACCCATTCGTAAACGAAGGACGATCAAAATAAAAGCAGTCAAAACACCACCTCAGTCTCCAGAGTTGTCAGATCCGTCACAACTGGTGGAGAATGCGGGCACTCTGACCATCTGTACACCTAAGATGGACACTCTCATCCAGCACCTGGTGAAGGGCCAGGACCAACTGAGTTGGGTGGTGGAACAACAATTGAACTCTGCACAGGCTGACCGAGACACGTTCAAAGCCACTGTATCCGCCCAATTGGAGGGCTTACATGAGACTTTACGGAAACCTGGGGCAGCAAACCCCCTCGAGACCCGTGTGCATACCCCCATGCCTTCGGGGATCTCCCTGCAAAAGTACCTGCCCGGGGAAGACCCGGATGCCTTCCTGCTAAATTTTGAGCGGGTGGCCCGGGCATGCGGTTGGCAACCGGAGAAATGGCCGTTCTTCCTGGCCCCTTTACTCACAGGGGAGGCACAAGCAGCATACCAGGTGGCGAACCCGGAAGGGGTGACCGCCTATCAAGACATAAAAAAAGTAATCCTCGATCACCTGGGGCTGGATACAGAAGCCTATCGGGTCCGCTTCCGGAAAGAAAGAGGGCTCCCGGGGGAGAACCCAAAATCCTTGTTCTATAGGCTGAAGATGTCGGCCGATAAATGGCTGATGCCAGAGAGGAGTACGAAGGCCGAGATAATGGACAAAGTATATCTCGAACAATATCTGGAGGCCCTCCCCTATGCCACCCAAAGATGGTTACGACAACACCCCCGCCTCACGACGGAACAAGCCATGGATTTGGCTGTTACTTTTGCTCGAGCCCAACCCAAACCGCCAGTTAATTAACCAGTCAGGCCTTCGGGATCCCGGTTTGACCGGAAACCTCGTCCCGACCAACCGAAACCTGTAACGCCGAGACCGGTCACTATCAACCCCCCGTTCAGAGGTCCCCAGTGCTTCGAATGTGGGAACTGGGGCCACATAGCCCGTTTATGTCCTCAAAAGAAGCCGACGGAAGAGCCTATGGAGATCGGCTACGTGCCCAGGTCTATTCTATACACCGCTGAGTTGGGGAGCGCGTTTCACGTAAGTGTAGGGGTGAATGGGTTGACCGCAAGGGCCTTGCTAGACTCAGGGTGTCGACAGTCCGTTGTCCAGGCTATCTATATACGTCCCGAGCAGATTATCCCGGACACCCTAGTACACGTCAGGTGTGTACATGGGGATGTCAAACCATACCCGGTCGCCATCATACCCCTTGAGCTACCGGAAGGTTTGACCTGTTCAGTCAAAGTAGGGGTATTAGAAGAACTGCCTGAAGACCTTATCTTAGGTACGGACCACCCCAATTTTTTAGATCTGTTTACCAAAACCCTAGAACAACAGGTCTCTGCCCGACACCCACGTCGCACCCTTGCCGCCCCCCTCTCGACCCTGACCTCCCCCGAGCCCTGGGTACTGGATCGTAGCTTTAAGTTTGCACAGGCAAACGATGCCACGCTGGGTAACGCGTGGGACCAAGCTCACAGGGAACAAGATAGCCCCAATCCCGTATTTCCCAGGTTTTTCATTAAAGAGGGGTTGTTGTACAGACAAGGGAAGGGGGAGGACTCACCCCAATTACTAGTCCCCATGTCCTTCCGTGAGCAAATCATGTTTTTCTCGCATTCTCATTTAACAGCCGGACATATAGGGAGCGAGAAGACTACACAGAATATACTACGCCACTTCTTTTGGCCCGGGATTTATCAGGATATAAAGAAACACTGCCAAGCCTGTGACGTCTGCCAGAAACGGAATACCCATCGTCCGCCAGCGGTACCTCTACAACCTCTTCCCATCATTGGTACGCCCTTTGAGCGGGTGGGGATGGACCTCATCGGACCCCTACCAAAGACCCGTAGGGGAAACCTGTATGCCCTCGTCATCGTGGACTATGCTACCCGGTTCCCCGAAGCCTTTCCTCTACGGGCCCCTACCTCACGACTCATCACAGACCGGTTCGTGGAACTCTTCTCCAGAGTGGGGTTCCCGAAGGAGATCCTGACGGATCAAGGGACCCCCTTTGTCTCACGTCTGATGAAGGAGGTATGTGCCCTTCTACAGCTACGGCAGATCCGAACGGCGGTTTACCATCCGCAAACCGACGGCCTTGTAGAAAGGTATAACGGGACTCTGAAAGCCACCCTGAGGAAGATGTTGACGGTGAACGGAAGGGAATGGGACCAAATTCTGCCTCTAGCCTTGTACGTCATAAGGGGGCAAAGACAGAGCAGTCTCGGATGCTCCTCGTTTGAGATGCTCTATGGACAGCAACCAAGGTCTCTCTTAGAGATGACCAAAGAGGCGTGGGAGAAGGAGGACGAAGAACAAGAAAGGGGAATGCTCGAATATACAAAAGCCTTAAAATCCAAAATAGGGAAGTTGCGGGACCTGGCGTATTCCCACTTGGAAAAAAACCAGAGAGCACAGAAAACGGTCTATGACAAGGGCAAGAAGTGGAGGCGGTTGGAGAGAGGGGACTGGGCGTTGGTACTCCTCCCCTCCTCTACCAAGAAATTCCAGTCCGAATGGAGGGGACCCTATTAGGTGGTAAAAACCATTGGAAAAACCAGTTATCAACTCCAGATCAATAACCGGACCCGACAAACATACCATATCAACCTGCTAAAGAAATGGATCGGTCCCCCACCCCGACCGACCCCGGTAGCCCTTGCACTGCCACCCGCTCTTGGTTCGACGTTGCCGGACCTCGTGGTGAACGAAGACCTTACAGAGCAAGAGAAAGGAGACTTGAGATCGACCCTAGGCTCCTTTGCTGACATCTTCTCGGACCAGCCAGGAAAAACCAACCTCACCGAGCATCGCATTGATACCTTGCCCGGAAAAATCATTAAACAGCGCCCATATCGTATACCGGCTGCCCGCAGGACCGCCATTCAAACGGAGGTAGAAGCCATGCTAAAAATAGGGGTGATAAGACCCTCCAGAAGCGAGTGGTCCTCCCCCATTGTTATGGTGCCCAAACCCGATGGGAGTACAAGATTTTGTATGGATTTCAGGGCCCTAAACGAGATCTCATCGTTCGACGCCTACCCCATTCCTCGTATCGATGAGCTCATTGAGAAACTAGGGACTGCGAAATATATTACCACCCTAGACCTCACCAAAGGCTACTGGCAAGTACCCTTACGGGAATCAGACAGGAAAAAAACAGCATTCGCCACCCCGGAAGGCCTCTTCGAGTTTACAGTCTTGCCTTTCGGATTGCATGGAGCCCCTGCTACGTTTCAGCGCCTCATGAACCAGGTATTGGGACAATATCGAGCTTTCTCATCAGCTTATCTTGATGACATTGTAATTTTCAGCACAGACTGGGAACAACACCTACACCATCTACATACCATTCTAGAGGCCCTCAAACAGTCTGGCTTACATATCAATGCAAAGAAATCACGGGTGGGCTATCACAAAGTGAAATACCTGGGTTACTTGTTGGGGCATGGAGTGATAGAACCCCAAATAG
This sequence comes from Triturus cristatus, assembly GCF_964204655.1. Lineage (NCBI taxonomy): Eukaryota > Metazoa > Chordata > Amphibia > Caudata > Salamandridae > Triturus > Triturus cristatus. Next base: position 7,658,450 of record NC_140593.1, on the reverse strand, counting down.
AAAAGGTCCGGGCAATAGCGGAGACACCCTTTCCCAAAACAAAAAAAGAGATGAGAGGGTTCCTAGGCCTGATAGGCTACTACAGGCGATTCATTCCTCAGTTCTCGGACATCGCCACCCCCCTCACCGATACCCTCAAACAAAATGTGAAAGCCCAATCCTTGTTGACTCCCTCTCCCCAGATGTGGAAGGCCTTTAACACCTTGAAAAGAATTGTCACCACCAGTCCCGTGTTGTCATCCCCCGATTTCTCACGTCCCTTCATCCTCCACACAGACGCGTCCGACTACGGCATTGGGGCTGTCTTATCGCAGGTAGGACTAGAGGGGACTGAACATCCCATACTTTATATCAGCCGAAAGCTATTCCCTAGAGAGTTGAAGTACCCCACTGTCGAAAAAGAGTGCTTGGCGATTAAATGGGCTGTCGAAAAACTGAGATATTATCTAGAGGGTCGTACCTTCACCCTATACACGGATCATGCCCCCCTGCAGTGGATGAGTCGCAACGTCTCCCTCAATCCTAGGGTGCTACGGTGGTTCATTTCTCTCCAACCCTATTCCTTCACGGTGCAGCATAGAAAAGGAAAAGACAACCAAAGTGCGGATTTTCTGTCACGCAATCCTCTCCCCGATCGGGAGAATCCTAGGGGGGAGGTGTGTCACGGGGTGAAGCGGTCCGAGGAACAGGACCCCCAGGCCACGACACTGACCAATACCCTCTCCCCTCCTTCTCTTCCACAGCAGAGCGAGTGGTTCCCTATAGAAACCCCGACACCCGTCGTACCTGAAGATCCCGGTGTCTGTTCCTTTAACTGGCAGGCCTGTGCAGAGCGCCACGCCCCCAACAGCGATGACGAGGAAGCCTGGGCGGATATAGGAAGTGCAGCCTATTCCCCAGTGTGCATGGACACCGGAGAGCGGAAGGAGTTGATTGCGAGGAACAGGAGCGGGATATCGAGTGGTGGCGGAGAGGAAGGCGAACCAGCGACGGAGAAGAGCGGGAGATGTACAGAAAGGACTGGGAGCAGCGGAGGAGCGAGGGAGGAGCAGAGGACGGGCGGAGAGGACGTTGAACCCCAGCGACGAGAGCCAGGAGGCCAATGACCCCGCGAGTCGCCCAGCCACGTTCACGGAGGAGCGTGGCTTTCCAAGGTACGAGAGCGCATACGGGGTTGGGGCGAAAGAAAGGGAGGGACCGAGTAAGGGGACCACCGGGCACTAGCGTTGGTGTATACCTCCAGACACACCCCTTCCTGAGCACGACTTCACCACGATCTCTCTATCAGTGCACCGAGTGTTCCCTCACCCCCATTCCCCTAATCCGACCGGGCGAAGACCCGAGTTCTCAGAGCTGTTTTCTCTCTTCCTTCGAGCGTATGCGATCCTGGGACCAGGGGAGAACCATATAACGTAAGCCTCCACTGTAGAAGAATCCGGAGTAGAAGGACCACGGCGGGAAGGAGAGAGCCCAGAGAAAGAATCCCAGAGGCCCCCCTGCCTTATTATAGACCTTCACCCATTCGTAAATGAAGGACGTTCAAAATAAAAGCAGTCAAAACACCACCTCAGTCTCCAGAGTTGTCAGATCCGTCACACTCAGGTTCAAAAGTGTTCAAATGATTTGATGGAGGTACAACTTCTTGGAGAAGTTCGTCGCTCTCTGGCTCAATGTTTGTTCCAATCAAACGGGCATCGCTAAAAGGCAGAAAACGAGGCACGGTCTCAGTCTCAGAATCAGGAAGTCCTCTCTGGACCCACCGGTCGTACGGCAGAGGCAAAGGGACCCTCTTACAATGTACGCCGTGAATCCAGTTCTTTTTACCGCAGAACGGGTGGACAATAACACCAGATACGGTCCTATCCAAGCGGGGCTGCTCGTTCCGGGTTCACTGAAAGTTCTTCACGAGCACCCACGCGCCAGGTTCAATGGTGTGCCCTCGATCTTCAGAAACCTGTGGCAAAGTATCATGAACCTGTTGATGCAGAACACGCAATTTAGCCGGCAATTCGTACAGGTAGTCAAGCAATACAGGGTGTGCTATCTCACTAAATTTTGTCGGCCGCGGCACTCCCCAAATATTTGCCGGGCGACCGAACACAACCTCATAAGGACTCAGACCCATTCGCGAATGCACAGTCATTCTTGTGGACAGAAGGGCTAACGGCAAGGCATCATGCCATTGTAGACCAGAGCTCGCTTGAATTTTGGCCAATTTCAATTTTAACGTGCCATTGTAGCACTCAACTAGACCAGCTGACTGGGGATGATTGGCAGCGTGGAACTTCTGCCGGATACCCAACCCATCCCACACTCTCTTCATCACTTGACCCACAAATTCACTCCCATTGTCACTCCAGACCAATCTCGGCAAACCAAACCTAGGGAAAAATTCCTTAATAAGGGCTTTAGCTGTGGACAAGGCAGTGTTGTCCTTCAGAGGGTAGGCTTCCACCCATCTAGAAAAAGAGCAAACAACCACTAAGACATACTTCAGGTTGTTGCACCTCTCCATGTGGATGAAATCCAGCTGCAAAGCCTCAAACGGATACGTGGGGGGAGCAAAATGACCAGCTGGAGTTGGAGTTCCTTTACCAGGATTGTACATCAAACAAACTATACAATTCTTGACCAAATTCTCTGCACACTTAGGAATGCCAGCATTTTGCCATACTGGGGCCAATGACTTACAAATCCCTTTCACACTAATATGAGCCATCCCATGTGCCATGGTAACCACTGGAAGTACATACGCGTCAGGCAACCACCATCGCTGATGCTCTGACAACTCAACCCAACAACCATTCGAATCCAATTTACACTTGCTTTCTCTCCATTCATTCAACTCTTTCTCTGTGGCTTCAGCTTGGATGGATTTCACACTCTCAATTGTATCTTCACACATACTCCTGTCTGGAATCCATCTCGCTGGACCCGCAACATACATTCGACTCATCACATCTCTCGCAGTCTCTTTCGCGACTTCATCTGCAAGCGCATTACCATGACCAACATCGTCCGTGACTTTCTTATGCGCACTGCATTTCACCATCGCAACTTGCAACGGCAAAGTAAGAGATTCAAGAAGTTCATTCACCAATCGACCATGTTGGATCTTGGTCCCATGCGAAGTCAGAAACCCACGTTCTCTTCACAATCGTCCAAAGCTAAAAGCAACACTGAACGCATACTGGCTGTCAGTGTACACAGTCACTCTTTTCCCTTTTGACAACACACACGCTCTTGCAATCAATTCTGCCGCTTGTGCGGAGTTGTGTGGGATACGAGCAGCTTCAACAATCGTATGCAAAGTCGTAACCGCATATGCTGCAGTCGTATCACCGTTCGGAAGTTTAAAACACGAACCATCAACCCATAGAGTACCATCACATTCTGCAAGGGGAGTGTCCCTAAGGTCTATCCTCCCTTTCGTTTCTTCCTCAGTCCTGAGGAAACAATCATGCTGTTCTGTATCATTTGTCTCAGTTGAAATCGGCAACAACGTGGCTGGATTCAACGTGTTGCATCTTTTTATATGTACATGACTTGCTAACAAGGTCAATTCGTAACCTGACAACCGAGCACTAGTTAAGTGCTGTGTCTTGGTACGGTTCAACAAGGTATCCACTGCATGTGGAACCATCACAGTCAGTGTATTGTTCATCACCAAACCAGCAGACTGTCGGATTGTAACAGCCGCTGCCGCTGTAGCTCTCAAGCAACTCAGCAACGCTCTAGCTACCAGATCTAAAGTCGATGAAAAATAAGCACATGGACGTTGCCTATCGCCAAACTGTTGAGTCAACACTGACAATGCACATCCCTCTCTCTCGTGGACATACAATGTGAAATGTTTACTGTAATCGGGGGTACCCAACACAGGAGCTGAACACAGGGCGTCACGCAATTCTGAAAAACTCTTCTGACATTCGTCAGTCCAGGGAATAGGATTCGGGTTATCCTTAACAGTAAGAGCTATCAAAGGTTTTGCAAGCAATGAAAAATTAGCAATCCACGATGTAATACCTAGAAATGCACGCACTTCTCTCTGTGTCGTAGGCACACTCATTTTCGCAATCGCTTGGATTCTCTCTGGGGTCAATCTTCTTCCCTCCTTCGATAAGAGGTGACCTAAGTAGGTAACTTCTTGTCGGCAATACTGCAACTTCGACAGAGAAACTTTATGATGGAATTCAGACAAGTGACGTAACAACGACAGAGTAGCCTCTCTACAAGTCTCTTCATTTTCAGCGGCGACTAAAAGATCGTCAACATACTGAATAAGGGCAGCGGCATTGGGTAAAACCAACAAATCAAGTTGCGTCTTTAAAGCTTGACTATAGATTGATGGACTCTCACAATAGCCTTGAGGAGCGTGTTTAAAGCTGAAGCTTCGGCCTCCTAAAGAGAAGCCAAAAATATCTCTACTCTCTGCGGCAATCGGGATGCTGAAGAAAGCATTCTTCAAATCAATCACCGAAAACCACGTGGCTGTAGCCGGAATCAAAGTCAGTAAAGCGGTGATATCAGGCACAACAGGGAATTGTGGAACAACGATCTTATTCACCTCGCGAAGATCGATCACAAACCTATATACAGGAGGCTGAGAAAAATCAGTTCGTTTCAGAACCGGCAAAACCAGGCTATTGCACACATTACCTCTCGTTTCCTCAATCACACCTTTCTCAATCAGATCAGAGATGATCGCCAAAAGTGCTTTTTCACAATCACTTGAGATACGATACTGTGGAATGAGTGGTAATCTAACATTCGCCTTCAATGTCACAACATATGGTGGAATCTCCAAAAGACCCACATCATTAGGACCAGTAGCCCAAAGACAATCAGGAAGAGAAGACAATTCAGCTGGAAGTCGGTCTTTAGACAAATACATCGGAGAGATCACTCTCTTTCCCAATGTAAGCTGTACTCCTGAAGGATAACAATAAAGCGCGCATATAATCTCTTCAACAAGTCCAAGCCCAACACGTTCTCACCACAACCTGTCGTCAGAATGAGGGGTGCTTCGAAGTCACAAGGTCCAACAGAAAGAGACAAAGGTCTAGAAATCGGATTGCTAACCGGGGCGCCAGAAAAACCTACTGAAACATTCGTTAAGCTAACTGGGGCGCCAGAAAAACCTACTGAAACATTCGTTAAGCCAGACAAAGGTGCGCCAGGGAGTTTGGTGTGCATGATAGAACTTTTCGCAGCACCAGTATCCAACAGAAAAGGTTCAGACACCCCTGATGCAATCACTTCAACATAAGGTCCACTCTGATCTACTGGAACTGAAACAACTCCCTTTCTTTGTCTGTGGCTGTCCTAGCAATCATTACCTTCCATACTCTCTCCTTCAACGTAATAATCGTCCGCATAATACTGAGCCGTCCTACCAGACGCACCATTCTGTTGATCAAAACAATTCATCGAATTCTGCGGAGGCAAGGAACGCGCAATCTGAGACACACCACGTCCTCGACCTCGCGGAGCTTGTTGAACACCTCGACCTCTCATAACAGAAACACCATTCGTGCGCTGTAATATTCTCGGCCAATCATTGCTGATTGGGGCCTACAGGGAAACGCGGTTGAGAAGACTCGAGCATTTGCGAGCTTCTCTGATAGTGTTGTGGTTGCTGATAATCACGCTGGGTATTGCGGGGCGGGTATGCTTGCTGCAGAAGAACCAAAGGCGGAAGGAGTCCAACATTGCCGGCCGGGCTTTCTTTTTGAAGAGTCTGACTTCTAAATTATCTAAAATTTCCGTGTCGTAGCTACCATATTGGGGCCACTTTAGGACACCATCTTTCCTAGTATACCTAATCCATACCTCATTATACGTGATGGGGCCCATGCCGTGTTTCAAATAGAGCTCATAGGTCGGAGTTCCGATCGGAGGCACCGGACACGAGTTCTCCAATCGGGAATCCTTTTTACAACCATAACAAAATATCTTTCCAACTCTGCTAAGACCAGGCATCTTCGCCCACTAGTCTAGCTTCAAACTTCAAGGGAGTATCAGAAACGATAGCCTCGTGAATACACGAGTCCCTCGGCTTGGGGCCTGCAGGTACCAAATCAAAGCGATCCCGAAGGATACCAAATCAAAGCGATCCCGAAGGATACCAAAACAAACTGGGAGACGCTCCACTCATACTTAACTGAAATATCGATGACATCGCCAGAAGACCCGTCTATCGTCTCGCTTTACAAATCATCAAAGGGCTCCAAGACAGGGCGACAGTCAGGGCAGCAGTCCCTCGTAGCCGTCGGAATGCGGGGAACTTCGCAGCAAAGACTTTCGGACCACAACGACATACAGGGGTCGATGAAGTGGTAGGCCTCCCTCCAGAATTTTCACACGAAGCTCCTCACGATCTTCAGGCTTGGACCGGTACCGCTGAAGTCGCCCAACGTTGGGCGCCAACTGAAGAACCGGGAATTTAATCCCAGCGGCGCAGGGGACACGCCCTCAGTCTTCGGGTTCACCTGTCTTAGAGTACAGAGACACGGGATTCTTCTGGTGACATCAGAGATCATATTTATTAGCTGCAGCCAGTAACAGAGATCCTAGAAGTACAACACGGTGTATGTTCTCAGGAGACTGCTCAACCAAAAGGAGTGGAGCATCGTCTTTTATGTCTGAAACCACGTTCCTGGCTAGCATCAATTACTTACAGGTTTGACCAATCAGAGGATGACATTTACAGAGGCATCAGATAATGACAAACCCACTTTCAGTTAACCAGCCCATCATCAATGACACTGAAAAATCCAGCATTCTTGCTCGAACAGGCTGGACGAACCCGTCATAAAAGACCTTAACCCAAATCAATAATTAGCCCATAAGGCCATAAAAGGGAAAGAGCAGAAACAGATGAGAGGCAAGATAGAGGGGTGTGTGCGTGTACCATAGGGTCAATAATGTCCTGTTCTTTGATCACTATCTGACCAGCTGCTTAACAAGGGCCTGGCTTAACAAGTTTTGGCCTCGGGCAACAGGGTCAGTTGACTCAGGTCAAATAGAAGTCAACACGCACTCAAGCTAAGGGGTATGCATCCCTGAAAGCTTGCTTGGCCAGTCATTTCTTAATCATTTGCCTAGGTGAGGGCAACCACAAAATGGCGGATGTGCACAAAATGAAACCCAAGGGTACCGACTAGATCGTCCAATACACAGTCAAAATCTTGGTGTAGAATGATGAAAATGCTCATGCATACCGCACTTGTCATTTGCGGTTCGCTGATACCAAGATCATCAGGATATGACGACCTTAATTGAACGGGTTCAGAATTCACGGAACCACAGAAGAAAATACAGTAAATCATCCCAAACGTACTCAGCACAGCTTAGGGTAAGGAACCATGTAGGAGTTCCTAAATTCCGTAACATACATTTCAATTCTCCATGGCGTCGGTACCAATATTCATTAGTTCCACGCTGACAAGCCATCAGATTAATCAATTGAGATTCCATACCAATATTCATTAGTTCCACGCTGACAAGCCATCAGATTAATCAATTGAGATTCCAAATGATCATCTCGCTGTTGCACTTTGTTCATAAAATCCTTTGCAGACACATTATGTAGATGTACTCCAGTTTTTAAAATGTGATCTACTGCATAGGATAGTGCAGACAAGTCACTTTCAAATAAAAGATGGAACAAATAAGGAATACGTTGACGAAATCTTGGATCTTCTGCATATAATCTTGTAGTCCAATACTCAGAAGCAGGAATCTGTACTGGACGTTCATCATATCGTCCACCTTTTCCTGTAGGAAACAGCTGGGGAAAACAACGAGCTTCCAAGCTCTCCTCCCATACACTCACGGGAGTTCCTTTTGCTTTTTTTATCTGAAACAGATCAATAGTGTTTCCCATAACTTCTTTAGAATGAAGAGGATGTATGCTGAAATGTTCATAAATTTCTTCTCCTTTTGACTTATCCACTTTTTCAATTTGCCCAGTTGGTATTCCTGTGTCTGCTAGAAAAACTTCTTCATCTTCATCCATATAAATTGATTCATAGTACTTATTATTTATTTTCAAATATAAATTTGCTCTTTGTACTTTTCGTACATCTACTAGCTCCTGCCAAATTTTCTTATTCTTTGTAGGTACACCATTAACCAGAATAACTAATGGTTCAGTTTCCAAACTATCTGCATCAATTGTTTCAATATTTTTTTTTTCAAATCTAATGGCAAATAGACAACTCTTCCTTTTAAACCTCTTTGTAAATCTGAAGGAGGTAATTTACCTGTTTTGTGCTCCATACGAACTATAGTCTGAAACGGATGGACACATTGAACGAGTATAGACTCATACGTATTTAAATCACTAAGGGCCATATGTAGGTAGCATACAAGTTACCACTTCTTAAATACCGAACTTTACCGAATCGGTATTTAAGAAGTGGTAACTCGTATGTAGGTATTCAATCGGTAAAAATTACCGATTCGTAGAAATTTGGTAATTACCGAATCGGTATTTACCGATTCGGTAATGAGGCATACCTTCCCATTGATGGGAAGGTATGCCTCATTACCGATTCGGTAAATACCGATTCGGTAATGGGGGTAGCACATGCAAGGGTGGCAGGGTGTCACATTGACACCCTGTTGCACCCCTGATTCGGCCATGTGTGCACATGTGGCGCACATACATGCCCTAAGGGCATGTATGTCTGCCACATTGCACACTTAAACGTGCACAAAAATGCACAAAAAGTGCACAAAAATGCTTTTTTACACATATTCGTAAATACCGAATCATGAAATGATCCCCCTACATCTCAAAAGCCTAAATACCGGTCGGTAACGGTATATTTACCGAAAATCGGCCGTTACCGACCGGTATTAGGCTTCCTACATGAGGCCCTAAGTTCTGCAGGAATATCAACCAATTCTAAATTATTATGTACAGCTCTAGCTGGCATTTTATTTTCTTCTAACTAGTTATAACAGTATTTACAAATGCGCTGATCTTCACCCAAATCAAAACAATTTTCCAGAAACAAATATGTAGCAATATCCTTCCACTCATAATTATTTTCTTTTCACTTTTTTTATAGAGATCAACATTCCTTGTTTGAGTTTATAATGGCTTCTCCGGCAATAAATACAAGTAATACGTGGTCTTTCATTAGAGATGATAGTAAATTTTGTCTTTTGATCTTCAAATGTTTTACTAACAGTGGGTTCTACATTCTCTTCCACATTTTCTTCAATAACTGTGTCATTTCCTGCACTTTCTTGCTCTGGACCAAAGTAACAAAACTCAATATCCTCACAAACCTTCTTCACATCTGATACAGATCCACGGAACAGAGCACTATTTAACTCATGTAACTTTAGTGCTGGACTGTTAGCAAAATACAATCTTCTGACAAACTTTCTCATTTCAGTATGATGAACTGCCAGCATCCTAAAATGGTGAAAAACACTTTGACAAACTTTCCTAGAAAGACAAGCCAGAGAATGTCCTTGCAAACCAGTATTCTTTCTCACTCTGCATGGATCTAGTCTTTGAAGCACCTTAATCTTCTGTTTAACACTTTTTTTTACTATATTCTCTTAGAAAGTCATGTAATTTATCAATAGATTCTTGTCGTACAGTACAAATACTACTACAATTCCAAGTGTACACTGGGGCTTTAGGACGTTTCCCCATAACCTCATCAGCTAACACTTCTTCCTCATTTCTTGGAACCATTTTCTCCTTTTCCATTACACAACCATCCTTAACTTCATAAGCTCGACCACTGGTGTCAACAGCATGCAGCAAACTATTACTTTGAAGATAACTCTCTTCATTAAAAAATGGTTCAGTACTTGAACTATGCTTCCATTCTCCTAAGAACACTTTACAAAAGTTATTTTTTTTCACTACTCTTTTCCTTTTGCTTTTTGACTTCATTACATTGACTATTTCATCTAATGTACGGATCCTGTTCAAAATTAAAATGAATAGTTTTCTTTTTAATTCCAAAGCCTTTGCAACAATTGATTCAATATGTTTCTTTTTCTTATAAAATTTTGCTTTCTTCCTATATTTTTTCACATCCTTGAGCAAATTGAACATCACTCTTCTCTGAAACATTTTTCTACGAATGTTTTGAAATTCTGTTTTTCTTTTTAAGTCATTCTTTCTTGCTTCTGATTGTACATTAGCATTTAGTATTTTCTGTCTATTGTCTTGTTGTTTTCTACTTGAAACACTATTTGCAGTAGATATATTGTTTACATTTTTTCTATGTTTGAAGATATTTTAAAAAAAATCCTTAGTCTGCTTACCAGAAGACTTTTTCTTTTTTCCAACATGAGGTTCTTCAACTAATTTGTGTTGTCTTCAAATATAGGTGTTTTTGCTGTTCTTTTCTCTTTCTTGATTTTATAGGCATGTTTAATTTATTTCAGAGTTGCTCACCAATACCTAAAAGAAACTAAAAAAAAATACCTTTCTGTAATTTAAATATATTACTATATTTTTTTTTTGCTTTTCAAATCCTATCATATGAGCTGCCCCTTTCCTACGAGTGCAAGTCTTACAGAACAAGAGCAACACAAATTAAATCTCTGACAACAATTCCTGTGTGCAGACAGACTCATGGTGTGATTCTAGGCAGAAAACAATATTTGATTGGCAATTTCAAAGCACATTTACTACTGTGGTAGAGCAAGTGACAATTACTGTAACAGCCTGACACATTTTCCTTATAGTTTAGAGAGGCAGAAAAGAGCACATGTCCTAACAGCTACTTGAGACCATGAGCATGTGGAACCTGGGTGAGTGATTAGACTACAGCAAAGGAAATGAGCCTTGGTGATCTTGAATGTGTTAACGTTACCCACTGCTATCTGAAATACCACACAGTGCTGAATAGTAAGCATGAGAGTGCAGGAGAAGCAGCTGGCTGTGTGCTAAGAGTGTGCTTCTGGAGACTGTGTATTGTCAGGTGCAAGAGAGATCTGCATGGACGCTTGCACAACTGCATGAAGACTGCAGAGATGTATGTAAGAGTACATGTGTGGTAAAGGTTAATTGGAGTTTTGAACATGTAGGAACTACCTCACCCATTGCAGGAGTGGAAGGAAAATCTACCATGTTGATTTCAAATGTGTTAGCATTTGCCTCTCATTTGTGAGATATTGATTTGTGCTGAATGCTAACCATCACAGTTCAAGAAAACAAGCTGCCTCTTTCCTACAAATGCAAGTCTTACCGAACCAGAGTAACACAAATTAAATCTCTGACAACAATTCCCGTGTGCACACACTCATGGTGTGATTCTAGGCAGAAAACGATATTTGAATGGCAATTTGAAAGCATATTTACTACTGTGGTTTTGCAAGTGATAATTACTGTGACAGCCTGACACATTTTCCTTATAGTTTAGAGAAGCAGAAAAGAGCACATGTCCTAACAGCTACTTGAGACCATGAGCATGTGTAACCTAGGTGAGTGATTAGACTAGAGCAACGGAAATGAGCCTTGGTGATGTTGAATGTGTTAGCGTTACTCACTGCTATCTGAAATACCACACAGTGCTGAATAGTAAGCATGAGAGTGCAGGAGAAGCAGCTGGCTGTGTGCTAAGAGTGTGCTTCTGGAGACTGTGTATTGTCAGGTGCAAGAGAGATCTGCATGGACGCTTGCACAACTGCATGAAGACTGCAGAGATGTATGTAAGAGTACATGTGTGGTAAGGGTTAATTGGAGTTTTGAACATGTAGGAACTACCTCACCCATTGCAGGAGTGGAAGGAAAATCTACCATGTTGATTTCAAATGTGTTAGCATTTGCCTCTCATTTGTGAGAGATTGATTTGTGCTGAATGCTAGCCATCACAGTTCAAGAAAACAAGCTGCCCCTTTCCTACGAATGCAAGTCTTACAGAACCAGACCAACACAAATTAAATCTCTGACAACAATTCCTTTGTGCACACAGACTCATGATGTGACTCTAGGCACAAAACAGTATTCCTGAGTGATACCAGTACACCTTAACTTATGGTGAAGAAGACATACTCCATAATATCTTACAAGTTCAAGGCAGTTAAATATCTTCCAAAACATAAAATGTAAAACACAACTTTAAAAGAAGAATCACATTTCTATTATTTATATGGTGCATTATTTATATCAAAATACACCACATACATCCCCTCTCAAATTCATAACTCACCTTTAAAGTAGTTAGTTGAGAAAGAAATGTGGCACTCACAGCAGATTATCAGAGCCAGAATCTCTGAGCTGTACACCTCTCACCAGAACCAGTAAATGGCAAACTTTCCCTCTCTTTTTTCACACATATACATGTTAACTTCAAATCATAGTGCTTCCCACATTTTTTCAAATGGAAACACACATTTCTATTGGTTGCAAATTTCAACCCTTTCAAAATGATCCCTACCCCCAACATGACTTCTGCCTACTAGCATAGCAACAGGTCATGGAACACTGGTGTGAGCAGAGAGGTCAGAAGCTCAGCACACAAAGTTTCTAATCCAAAGAGCAAGAGTGCTTGACTTTTCAAACCTAACAGCAAATCCAAAGTAATGTTCTGTGGGAACACATTTTTCTGAACCAATACAAAACATGCTAGAAAAATGTAAACATACAGCCTAGTTTTTATTGTAGAACGGTGTGAAACAGCAAATGAGTTCATTTTATTAAAAAAAAAGTATGTAAGCCTCAGTTTTACAACTAACTTTCTTTTCATATTGCCATTCTACTGAAAGACACCTTCTGAGTGCATCCAGATCTTCTTGAAAGATGTTCACAGTGTGGATTGTAGGTCATAGCTATGTCTTCTGGAGTGAAAAGTATGCAGAAAAAAGAGGTATTGTGAAAGACTTTGCTTTGCCAAATGTAGACATTAAATGTATTGGTCAGAGAGGATTAAAGTGGCACCAATTATTGCCTTTGGTGAAATCCTTTCTACATCTCCCACAGCCTGACCTTATAATTGTGCACTGTGGTGGAAATGACCTAGGCACTTTAACTGGGGTAGGTCTGGAAATGCTTGTTAAGGACACCTTTGTGCAATTGATGTCACTTTTTCCACAAACTAGCTTTGTATATTCTAATATATGCCAAAGGCAAAAGTGGAACTGGTCCAACCAATATTGTCCACAGATTGAGAAAGCAAGAAAGCACGTCAATAAGTCTGTTTCTGCTTTCCTCAGAGACTATGGTATGGGTTCTATATACCACAACAACTTGCGTTACAACATGCAAGGCATTTATAGAGGAGACGGTGTACATTTCACAGATGAAGGCAACAGAGTCTTCCTCTTGAACTTTAAACTCTGTATCGGTACTTACTTGTAGGTACAAAAAAACACTCAATGAACACAACGGCTCTTTTTAGAGCCAACAAACAACTAAACACTTAAATTTGATTTTTAATTCTATTTTTTTTAATGAATTTTTTTCCGCCGTGCGCGCACTCCGCGATTGTTTTTTTTTGGGACCTAAGGGGTCTTTCATGGTCCCCCTGAGAAGGCCTAGGGGGTCAGGAACTCTCTACTCTGCCCCCTTTTCACGTTCTCCACTTGTGTTTTTAACTCTCTTCTGCCTCTAAAACTCAAAATGACGGCTAGGGGTGCGCGCACCTTGCTCGCACGCCGTGTTTCTTTGAAAAAAAATAAAATGTTTTTTTCACCCTTAGGGGTTCTTCAGGGACCCCCTGACAAAGGCTAGGGGGTCAGGAACTCTCTACCCTGCCCCCTTTTCACGTTCTCCATCTTTCTTTTTCACTGCCACACACAAAATGGCGTCCGACACTTCCTGATTTCGACCGATTCGAATGTTGACTGACATCTAACCACCAATCAGAATTACGCTCGCGCACGGTGCGCGCCTATAGATATTTATGTACTTTTAACTGCAATTTTCTCAGGAACTACTGAACAGATTGACTCCATATATGCAAAAGGCACTTCTCTGACCTGAGGACTACCTCTTTGCCAAATTTCAAGTAATTCTGTTCAGCCGTTCGGGCTGTACCTTCGACTAAAGGTCCTAAGGGAAAATGCATGGGGAAAACGCGTTTTGGGACCCCCCTTTTTTCTCAGCCCCCGCTTGATGAATCACCCCGAGACTTTCAGGGTAGGAGCTGAGCGGAGCGCCCCATTAGTTTTGAAAATTTCGCGAGGATTCATCAACCGGCTCCAAAGTTATTCAAAATAGAATTTTCTGATTTCCTATGGGAACTCGGTCCTAACTATAACTATCTACTGGTGACCGCCAGTAGATAATATATATATATTCACTGAAAAAAACATAGGTTTCAGGGGTGTTATAGTTAGCTGGACTTTTCACTTGTACAAAACCATTGAAATTCCCCCGTTATAGTTAGTTCAGCTAACTATAACTCGCACGCCCTCAATGCACTGCTGATGACGTCACATATTGCATCACTCATGACATGGTCAGTGACATCACTCATGACATCACTGATGACATCTCAAATGACATCACTGATGACATCACTGATGACATCATCCAGTGAATGTCTGTTTTTCTGAAAATTAAATATGTTTTATATATGTATATCTCAAGGTCGATGGAAGAATAAATGGGTATATAAGTGTCTAAATGGATGATTTGTTTTTGAAAAATTGATTGTGTAACTGACTGATTAAGTGTATCATAGTGAATACATGGCTTAGTGAGTAATGTTTAAATATGTAAATATCTGTATCAGTCTCTAACTTTGTGTATAAGTGGCTGCATGGGTTGGTGAGTAGTTACATGGGTGTCTATATAGGTTATTAGTTGGTTTTTTGAGTATCAGTCTGAGTGTCTGCATGGTTCGGTGGGGGGTATTACGTAGTGCATAGGTGCATGAATGAGTGACTCACTCTTTGTATGTGTTGAAGACAGCATGTGTGCAGGACTGTATGGGTGGATGAGTGTGTGTATGGGTGTGTTAGTGAGTGAATGACTGTCTCAATAGTGTCTTTATGAGTAACTACATATGTTTTAAACTAGTATATGTGACTATTGGTGTATATAAGTGAGTATATGTGAGAGTGAGAGATTGAAAGAGTTCCTGTATGAATAAGTATGTGTTTCTATAAGTGATTGTTTAAAAGACTAAGTATGTGTAAGTTTCCGTAGAAGTAAGTGTGGTGGTGTGTGTATAACTGTATATGCAAGTAAATGTATGTTTGATTCTTTATTAGCATGAGTGACTATGTGTGTGAGTAACTCTATGGATGAGTGGCATTGTGTAACAGGATGTATAGGTGTATGAGTACATATGATGAGTGAGTACATGTATGAGTGACTCTATAGGACTGTTGATGAATGAGTGGATGTGTATGTGGATCTTAGAATTACTGAAGAGGTTGTTGTAACTGGTATTGGTATGTCCATTGTTTTGAAAATGTTAGTCTCTAGTTTTTGAATGTGTGTATCAAAGGTTATATTAGGGTGAGAGGAGGTCTGCCACTCTATCACAAGGATGATGTCATCAGTGATGTCATTTGAGATGTCATCAGTGATGTCATGAGTGATGTCACTGACCATGTCATGAGTGATGTAATATGTGACGTCATCAGCAGTGCATTGCGGGCGCGCGAGTTATAGTTAGCTGAACTAACTATAACGGGGGAATTTCAATGGTTTTGTACAAATGAAAAGTCCAGCTAACTATAACACCCCTGAAACCTATGGTTTTTTCAGTGAATTTCTGAGGTTTTTTAAATGCTAATTCCTAACTATAACGTGCCTGAAACCTATGGTTTTTTCTGTGAATTTCAAAGGTTTTTTAAATGCTAATTTCTAACTATGCCTACAGAGATAGGACATGTGAAGAAAGAAGAAAAAATGCACAGAAAGACAAAAAAGAAGTGCAGAAAGAAGCAACAGAAGTCCTCAAAGACGAAGAAAAGTGCAGGAAGAAGGATAACGTGCAGAACGAAAAAAAGAAGAGCAGAAAGAATCCTTGTTGCAAAATCATCCTGTACGCTCAACTTTTTCAGACGGATACTGGTGGTAACTGAGTCTGACTAACCAGTCCTAGAGCCAGTGCTATGTTAAAAGACACTTAGAATACAGTGAAAACACCTACATACACTAGGGAACATTATGCGTTGGGGTCCCCCTGTGATTAGCATGACCTCCTCTGTACGCCCCTAGTATATAATAGGGCAGGGGGATTAAAACTACCTCTTAAAACAGGCCACAGGGCGTTTTTGCACACGTTAACTCAGGCCCCGTCCCCGCCCTTCACCACTGTGTAAACACGCCCTGTGTCCGTCTTTAGTTGGGAGATTAAGTTCATTTGAATCCTGAGGGTCCCTAGGGTCCAACTAGCCCACTAGGTACCTCCAGTAAGTGCCACAGAGCTGCGTTGCAGAGGTGTAAAAAGTGGCACAGCCTGGACCACCTCTCTGCAATGCAGCTCAGTGGCGCTTACTGGAAGGACTTGGTGGGCTAGTTAGCCCCCAGGGGCCCTCAGTATTGAAGGGAAATTATATCCCCAATTTAAAACGTGCCATAGTGCGTGTTTGCACACGTCACCTCAGGCCCCGTCCCCTCCCCTCACCACTGTGTAAACGCGCCCTGTGGCTGTTCTAAGTTGAGAGATTAAGTCCCCTTGAATCCTAAGGGTCCCTAGGGTCAAACTAGACAACTAGGTACCTCCAGTAAGCGCCACAGAGCTGCGTTGCAGAGAGGTGTAAAAAGGGGCTTGGCCTCAGAACACCTGTCTCAGCGCAGCTCCCTGGCGCATACTGGAGATGCCTGTTGGGCTAGTTGGCACTCAGGGACCCTCAGTATTGAAGAGGAATTAATTCCCCAACTTACAACTCGCCAGGGGGCGCGTTTGCAGAGTGCTGCAAGGAGGGGGCGTGGCCTCCGGCACGATGCCAGTCTTTTATTTATTTTAATTTTTTAAGAAGGGGGGCTGTGTGGTTCCCCTTCTTATTCTAATTTATTGGCCCTGATGACCCCATCCCCCAGGGCCCCAATCCCCAGGGCCGGCCACTGTTTTTTATTATTTTTAAAAAATATATATTTATAGACACACCTAGGACATGCTGGACAAACCGTACGTACCTATCACCATGACGATTTGAGTGATATTCATTAAAAGGCGACTATGCATACAATGAATCCACGTGGAATGTATTTACACCACTAGTGAAGCTCTGACATGTCTGATGCCCTACCGTGCCTAATCCCGGTAGACACCCTTTTCGTTTATTTATACAAACATGGGAATCTATTGACGGGCACATTTAATACACATGCACACCAAGCCATTCAAAGGGGATTCAACAAAAATTCTACCAAAACTATGTAAGAAACCCCCATCACGGTTAATAAAACACACATCCACTGCCGGATGTGTAATACTTTTTATTTTACTCTCTGGAAAGGGGACGAACATCACTTGAGAGTCACAGCGCGCTCCTGGCAGAGCCCAATGCTGTGTTACACCCACCATTGCCTGACGAGTGCCTCTGTGTTGTATTCCACCAGCTAGTGCATATGCTATGACACTCTCTAGCCCATATGCACTGTAACACCACCCCGTGACTATGTCATGCCACACTTGTCTTCGCACGGGTTATATTGCCCCATCTAACGTGCCTTCCTCGATGCCTATGTTATAACGCACAGTGCTATGCCATACATATTACAATCTGGGATCCATATCTTTGTCACAGTGCTTATGCAACGTTACACTCCCCAGCACATATTTTATATTACAACTTTAGAGACTAGTTAGGTTACACAACACTGCCCTGTGAATATTACACTCCAAGGCGCACATCGCAAAGCACGCGCTAGTGCCTGTGCCATCTCGCGCTCTCCAATGAATCTGTCATTGCGCACAATGTATTGCATATTATATTTCACGCCCGGTTCATCTTATATCACACTTTTTGGTGCATAGTTTATACCATACACTATATCTAGTTTTCATTTTCAATCGTGCTCTCAGGACTATGTTCTATATAACACTGTGTTCACCTACCCTTTATACGGGCATTACATTTTGCGATAGGGGGTGGAGGGTCAGGGGGTGTTTCTGCCAAGTGAGCCCGGAGTCACAGTCACAAACGTCCTCTTCTTCCTGAATAAAAGTGAGATTATGTTGCATACTTGTTCATATTTTAAGTAATAAAAACAATAAAGTTCCTAATACCCGCCTTCTCTGAACAGTTAGCTTACTGCCCCATCCCCCTGCTCCCTATCCTCTTTTGTGTGAATCCATGGACTAGCCTCCTCCCTCCTGCCATGCATGGTCTGATGTGCTGCCACCGCCCTCAATTTAGTATGATGTACCAGTCCCCTCCTCCTGCCCTCCATTGCCCAATTCTATGCCCCATCATTGACCTCCTGCTTAAACTCTGTGCTTAGCTTGCTGCCCCTATTCTCCTTCCCCCTGCCCTCCGATGTCTTTGTGCATGCCCCTGCTCCATCCTTTTTGCCCACCATGTTCCATGGACCTGCCACTCCTATCTACTCTGAGTGTTTTGTTGAGCTGCCACTCCCCTCCCACCTGCCTAGCATTGTCAGATGACTGTAACCTGTCCCTGCCACCTCCACCCTGCCTGTCCACATGCCATGCCCCTATCCTCTTCCTCCTGTCCTACATGGTCCATTGTACTGCCACACCCTTCTGCCCTCCCTGGTCTGTTGTGCTGCAACTGCTCCTCCTGCCTGCCCCGTGCGGTCTGTTGTGAGGCCCCTTCCCCTGAACTTTCTTGTCTGTGCACAGGTCCTGACCCTCCCTTCTATCCTCCATCGTCCTTTGTGCATGCCCCTGCACCCTCCTTCTTGCCCATCATAGTCATTGTGCTGCCACTAACCCTCCCACTTGCCATGCATGGTCTTCTGTGCTGCCATGGCCCCTCCCACCTTCCCTGTGTGGTCAGTTAGCTGCCCCTGACCCCCTCCCACCTTCCCTCCATGGTCTGTGTGTATGCCATCACAGTCTCACTGTTGCTCTTCATGGTGTGTCTTGCTTCTAGTACCCATCCTGCCTGACCTCCATGGCTATCTTGCTGCTCCTGCCCTGCCCCCTTGCCCCCAGCCCTCTGTTTACATGTGCAAACCCCTACTCCCTCGCTCCTGGCTTGTCTGTTCCATTGTAATGCCCCTGATCCGTCCCTCCTGCCCTTTATGGTCTGTTATGCTGCAGCTTTCTCTCCTGTCTGTCCATTATGGTCAGCTAGCTACCATTGCCTCTTGCCCCTCTGTTCTCTGTTGTCCATGTGCATGGTCCTGTCCCCTCCCTCTTGCTTTCTATGGATTGTTGTGCTGCACTCCCGTCCCGCATGCACTGTGTGGTGTATTGTGCTGCTGCAAACCCTGATGCCTGCCCTGCAGGGTCAGTTTGGTGCACCTCTCCATGTCCCTCCTGTCCTCTGTTATCCAAGTCCATGTCCCTACCCCATTTCCTTCCATGATCCAATGTACCATACTTGCGAACATTTTGAACTTGGTAAGAGGGAGATTTTGAAAAAAAACTGGGGTATTGATTTTCCCCTTTGAGTTACATTGAAAAAGAGGAGATTGTAGACAGGAGACAGATCAAATAAAGCCCATTTGAGCTTAAAAACATTGGACGTTTCCTGGCTGAATCGGGTCTGTTGGCATGTATGGTTGTACTACCATTGCCTCTTCCTTCTGCCCACAATGGTCTATTACATTGCCACAGCCTCTCTTGCAAGTCCTGTATTGTTGGTTTGTTGCCCCTGCCCTCTTTCCACTGCCCTCCATAGTCTGTTGTGCTGCCACAGCCCTTCCTGCCTGCTCAGTGTGGTTAAATTGTTGCCTTTGCACCCTCCTACCTGCCTTCAATTTTCAGAGTCCGTGCCCCTGGCCTCTGCCTCTCAACAGTATCCTAATGGACAACTAGATTGCTAACATTCTATATTTATTACAAAAGTGTGCTAACATTCTATATTTATTACAAAAGTGTGGAACGCCTGACGTCATCTTGATGTTATCAAAACTGTAATACCTAGAGCATTTCCTTTAGAAATTACATATATGAGAAGGTCTTATTGGCATCAAAATTATGGTTAGTGCTCTAAAAGACTAAAATAAGGACATATTTTCTGAGTTTTCAAATAGCGACAAAGCACTTTTAAATTATTTGTTATCTTTATGTTTTTTTATCCAGTTGACCACTTGATTAAATGTTGCACTTAGGGGAGAGGATGTGGTGTTACTTCCAGAACTGCAGACTTTGCAACTGAGGAACCAGGTTGGAGTTTCTGCTTCAGCTCGACATTCTGTGATTCTGGTCAAATCACTTAGTCTCCCCATGTCTACAACCAAAATGAATTTGTTCTTGTGTGATGTAACCAATGCTCATGTAAAGCACTCCAATACCTGACAAGTCTGCACTATATAACACTGCAAAAACACAAAATAATAAGTGTTTTGCACACTTCTGTCATTGGGCTATATTTGGGCTACATCTGGGTGATTTTGGGCTACATTTGGGCTCTTTTGTCTCCGGTGGCCATCTTGGGAGATTTATTTGTTATGAAGTTTCCTAATTTCCTCATGTACTGCAGTCTCCTCAGTAGGAAATGTTTTCAGTTTTTTACTTTGATTCCATCATGAAGGTATTCAGATATGTCACACAGTTACCATAAATTCTGAAAGTTAGCACTCTAGTTGCTCATTAGATCACTGTAGTAAAACTACTGTTCACCATGGAAGTCTGCTCCTGGTATTAAAAGTGCATGTTTCAGTCTGCATGTCAGAATTTTTTAATGAAATAGAAGAGGATTTGAGAAGTCACTCAAAATGTTCCCTCATTTTGTTTCTTCAGCATTAATCATAATTTCTATGGCAAAATGAACCCCCTCATTGTGTTACTTTTTAAATTAAATGTTTTAAGTGTTACCAGTTTATTCCAATCAAGATGGCTTCAGGTGTGCCATACTTTTGTCATAATGAAGACAGTAAGCACTCTAGTTGTTTTTAAGAACACTCTGGGACATTCTGTCATTGGGCTATACTTGGGCTACATCTGGGTGATATTTGGGCTACATTTGGGCTCTTTTGTCTCTGGTGGCTGTTAGAAATGAGGGGGCTCTGGTTGACGCAGGTGTGAACCCACCACAAGCAGGGACCCTTTACTTCTTGTCAGGGCGAAGGATGACTCCCCAGAATAACCCCTGCTCACCCTCTAGGTGCGTGGCGCGAGCAGTCTAGGCTAAGTCTCAGGCGTACACGGTTAAGCAAATGCAATTACACATACAGTAAACCCCTTGCATGCACCACAAACGGACACCAATCCGGAAGTATAAAAATAAGCTTTTATGTAGTTTCAGCAGATTCAATTACAAGGCCCAGTAACGTTGAACTGATGGGGCCACAATTCTTAGGAATACGGTAAAGTTCTCTTTGTTACGGAAAGTTTCTTTAGGCGGGCACAAGGTGACTGTAGGCCTCAGCGCACTTCGCTCTGAGGCAGCTCCCAGGAAGCACGCGGCAGATGACAGGGAAATCAGAACGTTGCGAACCCTGGATCCGATGCGAGCTCGCGGTCGAGTTCGTAAGTACAGTACCTTGTTTCTTGACGCGAAGGTGGGTGCGGGATTTCAGCGGCTCTTCGACAGAAGGGCGAGGCGTCGTCCGAGGCTCCCACACTTCACGATGGGTGTCTGATCTTCAGGCTCACGACAAGAGCGGGGTGTTGCAGGTGGCGGGTGAACAAAGCGGGGCAGCCGGGCACGTAGATACGTCCGGGCCGTCCGAGGATTGGAGATGCTCACAAACGCCGATTCCGGCGGGAGGGTGAAGGTGCGCAGCGAGCCTCCAGCGAGCGAGGTGACAGGGGCAGCCCAGCACAGCGTAGGGGGAGCGGCTCCGATCGAGCGAGGCTCTTCCCAAGGCGGGGGCGGCTAAGCAGTCCTGGTCACGGCTCAGGGAGGGACTGGGGCACGAGGGTCACAGCTCCGGCGAGGGAAAGGACACCACAGTCCAGCGGCAGGCGAGTGAAGATCAGGTAGAGCCCAATGGTCCTGGGGCTCAGTTCAGGGGGCAAGCTCAGTTCCAAGCCCTTGGAGATCGTTTTGGAAAAGCACAAGTCTTGAAAGTAAAAGTAAAGTAAAGTCTTCAGCAACAGTTTCTCTTCTCCCCTTCGGCAGCAAGGTCACCACTGCAGGCCAATCCCCCAGGATAGGGACAGTCTTCCTCCTACAGCTTTCCCGGTGCCTCCACCTCAGGCAGAGATTCTTCTTGGTCAAAAGCGGATCTAGTTTCTCAGGAGCAGGGCTCCTCCATTTATACAGCAAATCTTTTGTTCTCCCAGGCCAGGGGGGCCCTTGCCTAGTTCAGTCCGGTTTCTGAGCACTTTGTTTACGCGATGCAGGCTTCTCCTTTCAGAGTGCAGGGCAGAGTCCTCAGACGCTCCACAGGGGGTGGAGCCGGCATTGAGGTGGCAGAGTACTGTCCTATTCAGAGCCTAGGAGCACTCCTCCCACCCATCTACCTGTCGATCGTCCTATTCACCACCAGGCTACCTAGCCCTGCCCATCTGGGTTCCCCCAGCCCTGTCACTCACACCAGCCAGACATCAGATACACATCACGCAGAGGCGGGCTGAAATGTTTAGGCAAGCAAAGGCCAGCTTTCTAAAAGCGGCATTTGCAAACCCAGAATATTAAAATAAACCTTGCGAAAAGATGTACCTTATTATTCCGAGTTCAGGCATACTAAACTCGGTCTTCTACCATGTTCCCTGGGTCGGTTAGGATCCTAGGGTGTAACAATCCAGGCCGCCCATACTGGCCTATGAGAACAGGGTAGCCTTGCAGTAGTGAACAACAAGATGGCGGTCATTCACTACTAGGACATGCCACGCATCCAGGCTTGTCCTACCTTAGGCTTACAACGCACCCTGCCCGTGGGCCTACCAGAGGGGTGACTAACATGCAGCTAAGGGAAGGTTTTAGGGACCGGCAAGTGTGGGCACTTGCCAGTCAGCATGTCAGTACCAGACTGCACGCAGGGTCTGCGATGGCAGACCTTAGACATATTTTACCGGCCGCTTCTGTGGGTGGCACAACCAGTGCTGCAAGCCCACCAGCGGTGTTTGCATTTACATGCCCTGGCGCTCCTGGCGCACTTTACTGGGGTCTGATAGTAAATCAAACAATCCAATCATGGAATCCAACCAACATATACAATTTACAAGGGAGCACTCGCACCGCGACACTGGTTGGCAGTGGCACAGCGCGCTGAGCGGCCAACACCATAAAATCACATGAGGCACAGCAACAAAAAGAGGAAGGGAGACTCACGCCAAGGTGCCAGGTCCAACACTGGCCATCTTGGGAGACTTATTTGTTATGAAGTTTCCTAATTTCCTCATTTACTGCAGTCTCCTCAGTAGGAAATACTTTCAGTTTTTTACTTTGATTCCATCAAGAAGGCATTCAGATGTGTCACACATTTGCCATAAATTCAGAATGTTAGCTCTCTTTTTGCTCATTAGATCACTGTAGTAAAGCTACTGCTCACAAGGGAAAACTGCTGCTGGTATTGAAAGTGCATGTTTCAGTCTGCATGTCAGAATTTTTTAATGAAATAAAAGAGGATTTCAGAAGTCAAAATGTGCCCTAGTTTTTCTTTCTGCAGCACTAATCATACTTGTTATGGAAAAATGAACCCCCTCATTTTGTTCCTTTTTAAATTAAATGTATAAGAGTTACCACTTTAATCCAAGCAAGATGGCTTCAGGTGTGCCATACGTTTATCATAAGTAGGACTGTTAGCGCTCTAGTTGTTCTTTGGAACACTCTGGGAAGCTGCAGTAGAACACAAAGGAATCAACTGACAGTCTCTGCCCTTGTTGGATGTACATGTTTTACTGAGAATTTCAGACTTCATTCTCACATGACTGAGAAAGATAATGTGAATTTACAGAAAATAAGCTCTCAGTTTAGCTTATAGATCACCTTCCAAACCTCTGTGGGAAAAGCATGAGAAAATATTTTTCTCTCAATCATGATATCCCAGCAGAAGGCTTTTTCACATGGTGAAATCACCTTAGAACATACCACAATTCCTAAAATGAGTATGGTACCATCAACAAATGATTTATAATGTAACTAAAGTCTTAAAACCTTCTATTAACTGCAATGCTTTTTAATGAGGTGCTATCAGGTATATTGATCCCAAGATGGCTGCCAACATGTCTTGGATGAAGTGCTGACAGCCAATCATATCTCAGGATGAGATGTGTGGTTAGGCTCCGCCCACATATATATATGATTTTACTTTTGATTTTCTCAGGAACTACTGAACAGATTGACACCAGACCTGCAAAAGGCACTTCCCTGAGCTGAGGACTACCTCTCTGCCAAATTTCAAGTAATTCTGTTCAGCCGTTCGGGCTGTACCTTGGACTAAAGGTCCCTATGGAAAATTGCATGGGGAAAACGTGTTTTGGGACCCCCCTTTTTTCTCAGCCCCCGCTTGACGAATCCCCCCGAGACTTTCAGGGTAGGAGCGGAGCAGAGCGCCCCACCTAATTTCGCGAGGATTCGTCAACCGGCGCCAAAGTTATTCCAAATAGAATGTTGCGGATTTCCTATGGAAACACGGTCCTAACTATAACTATCTACTGGCGACTGCCAGTAGATAATCTGTGTGTGTGTGTATATATATATATATATATATATATATATATATATATGTGTGTATGCAGCAGTCCAAGTAGAGTGGGAAGAAAAGTTGGAGGGTCCCTCTAAGGGGCGTTCTTACATGGAGGGTGTGGCAAAAAAAAGCATAACAGAAGGGGCACTTGTGGGGGGATTTGGGAGCGGGAAGTACATTACCTATCCCAGTTAAAGGAAGGTGTCCAGCCCCCCCCCCCCCGGCCTTGGGGAGAAGGTGCAAGGCTCATGCCGGGGGTTTGGGGTGGGGGTGGAGGAATGGTGAACTCCTAACCCCTTCTGCCCCCTTCCCCAGCGCCACTCCGTCGGGGCCAGATGGGGTGGGGGGGTGGTTAGGTGGGGGGAAGTACAAGGGTGGCACTGACTTGGAAATGGTCAATGAAGGGAATAGAGCTTTGAGTAGGTTACACACAGAGAGGTGGTGCTACATGGGTTTGGGGGGCATCATAGAGAAGGTACGGCGCACAAAGGCTGTACTACAGTTTAGGTACAGGTGCGGTGAATAGGAAATCTAACATGTGTTTTCTATTATAGAGTTGAGCAAGGAATAAGGACATTTGGACAGCGAAGTGGCAGAGTAAACGGAGAAAGGCGGTGTCAGTAGCGGCATAGGTCACGGACTGGCCTAAGGGAGCAGGAACAAGAATATGGGGCGAGACTAGATCAGAAGGTAAGCGTACAAAAGACAGGAGGGGAGGCACGCTGCAAAAGATAAAGAACACCGCAAGATGGCACTGGGGGAGAGGGGGTACTGTACCAAGCATAGGCACCATGTAATCCAGGGGCACTGGCACAAGTTTGGGGTGTAACAGCTACCCCACATAGTAAAGGGACGCGCAGCCACCACCTACAAGGTTAACGCCAATTTTCAATTTTAGGTCAGCCACGGAAAGGGAGTGTGCCATAACAGGATGGGAGACGAGGGACGGTCTCACAGCAATACGCTGGAGCCAGCAGCAAATGAAGAGGCTGGACCTAGTGGGGTGATCGCAGTACTTCGGCGGCCAGGATGTGCTGCAGCTTTGGGCCCGCTTTGCAGCAACAGCAACGACAAAGAATTGGGATGGTTGGGAGCTGGCAATGGCTCAAATGCAATCACCCGCCCCCGAAGGTGGTGGACAATGCAAGGACATGGAAGAGTGGCAAGGGGAAGGTTTGACAATTAATGGCCATACTTATGCAGCGACACGTGGGGAAAAGCGGGGTATGGAAAAGAAGGCGAGGGGTAAGGGCGGTTCTGTCTCAGGAGCGATAAAGGCAAGGATGCCACCAGAGAACATAACAAAGGCAATAACGGGGGAGGACTCACAGGCAGCAGCAGCAGCAGCAATTTTGTGGGTATTTGTGCCAAGTAGGCAAATGGGAGAGGACAAAGACCAGTCAAGCAAAGAAGGGGCTTTAACAACGGAAATTGGTTCCTTCGGTGAGTTGTCGGAAGTCATTAAAAAACTCATCATTAATTGGCATAAGCACAATGGCAAAAACAATGGGGAGGAGGTAGTGGGAGATAAAGGGATCACGTTGGGCGGAGCACAGGATGGGTCCCCAATACAAATCTGGGAGGGGGGGGAGTAGAGAGCAGGGGGCCCAAGAGGGGGCAGGAAGGAAAGTTTCGGCTCAGTCCGTTAAAGGTGATGCTATTACATATGAAAAAGCTCCCTTGCCGAATGCATCCCAAAATAGCGATACAAATATCACACCGTCCAGTAAGGTAGGGGCAGGGGGGCTGAATGGGACACGGTCAGAAGCATGGCATATCCCACTGGAGGTTAAAGAGAATGTGGGGAAGCGGGAATTCATTGATAATTTCACTCTACTGGAACATGTACGCAGGGGGCAGACACATTACGGATAGCCGGGCCCAGCAAAGAGAGCAAGCATAGAAAGAGGATCAGACCCGAGATGAATATTAACAACTGGTTGAACGCTTTTGCATTACTGGCAGCCATAATATTAGAGACATTTCCGGAGCAAGGTCCAGCATTGAATGGGTACAACCAAGCTATCCTGGACAGGTTCAGGCGCAATGGAGGCATGGGGTGGCTGCAATATGATCTAAACTTCCGCCAACGCATGGAAGAGTCACCCACGATGTCTTGGGATTAAAGAGAGGCGAATGAATGGATGGACCAGATGGGGTCCAAAGCAAGTTACGGGTTAGGGTTGGCTGGGGCGGGAAGTGGGGTACAGCAGTGGAGCACACCACCATCAGGGCAAGGTTGGCAGGCAAACAACACACAAGCACATTATTTGGTGAATGCGCAAGCCGGGGTGGGTCAACAATTAGTGGCAAGTTTCCCCCAGCAGCAAGTGGGACAGTTGCCGTTTCAACCTGGGATCACCTATGCGGGGAATGGAATGATGGAGGGGTTACAGCATCAAGGAGCGGGAGTTGGGTCGGGGCAGCAGTCCCCTCTGGGTGGCGGGGGGCAGCAGCATACTTGGATCGGTCACATGCAGCAACAGGCAAGTGGAGGACAAACGCTTCAACAGCAATTGGGAACAGTAGGACCACAGTTCACACAGGTGGGGCATAGCCATCAGTCAGGCACGGTTTTTCCTATTTCCACCATGCAGGCTGGGGGGCAGCTACCACAGGGCAACAATGGGCTATCAAGTGCACAATTCAATGGGGGCATGGGTCATCATCCCTTGACGGCGTTGGAGTTCCCAACTGGTGTGGTGCAGATGACAGCAGGGCAACAAGGTCAGGGCGGCATGGCAACAACCCAAACTCCCCCAGGATCAGTTCTAGGCCAGGGACAGGTCATGGGGAGGCACCAGCAGCCGCTCCAGGAGCATCTGCAGGCATTTCGAGCGCCAAAAGTGGCAGACTATTTCAAGCAGCTGCTGCAGTGGAAACCGAGGGATAATACCTGTCGCCTTTTCAATGCAGGCAATTGCTCCTAGGGGGTCCAGTGCAGATTTCGACATGGGTGCTCACGGTGTGGTGGAGACCAACCCGTTGTGGCATGCAACGCCCTCGTTAGAAGTACACCAGGTGCCACTTTCATGGGTCAGTCATAGTCTAGGCCTGGTAACAAAAGGCCCATCCCCAATAAACTTTGAATTGCTAGCAACACTTTTGAATCATTACCCAAAGGAAGAGGAAAGGGAACTACTTTTTTGGGGTTTCAAAGAAGGGTTTAAAATACCTTACTGTGGCCCTTTAGCAGGCAGGTCATCTAAGAACCTTCGCTCAGCGGTGGAATTTCCGGAAATAGTTGCGTAAAAGATACAAAAAGAGCTGCAGCTAAGAAGAATAGCAGGACCGTTTGACACCTCCCCCCTCCCCCCAAGCAATTTTATTATCTCTCCACTAGGGATTGTTCCTAAAAAGGAAGCAGGCAAATACAGAATGATCCACCACCTCTCTTATCCCAAAGGCAACTCAGTGAATGACTGGCTAAGCCAAGATGTTTGTACCGCCTCCTATGCAACATTTGATGAAGCCATCGAGTTAGTAAGGCAGGCGGGGACAGGAGCCCTCATGGCGAAAGCTGATGTTGAATCAGCTTTCAGGCTGTTACCAGTGCCTCCCAACAGCTCTCATTTGCTGGGGTTCCAGTTCAGGGAAAAGCTGTACTATGACAGGTGTATGCCCATGGGATGTTCAGTTTCATGTGCTTATTTTGAAGCATTTAGTTCCTTTTTGGAATGGGCAACAAACAAGTTACAGCCAGGAGGTGGCAAGCTCCATTATCTGGATGACTTCTTGTTTATAGGCAAGGCAAACTCCCCAGATTGTGCCCAGGCATTGGCAGCCTTCACAGTCATGGCGCAGGACTTGGGAGTACCATTGGCGGCAGAAAAAACGGAGGGCTCCACAACAAAGCTAACTTTTTTGGGAATAGAGTTGGATTCTGTGGAAGGGGTGTCACGCCTCCCAGTGGAAAAAGTACATGACTTTGCAGCAGCTATTGTAAAGGTATTGGCAAAGCAGAAGGCAACATTAAGGGATATTCAAGAGTTAATGGGTAAGCTCAATTTTGCGTCCAGGGTCATTCAGATTGGGAGAGTTTTTTCAAGAAGGCTGGCAGGGGCTACAGCGGGCATTACTCAGAAACAACACTTTGTAAGGTTGAATAAGGGTCTGAAACAAGACTTGCAGATGTGGTTGTCTTTTCTCCAAGGTTTCAATGGGGTTAGAATATGGGCTTCGCTATGGACAGCCGATGAGAGGTTGCAAATGTACACACATTCCTCCAGACAAGGAGGTTTTGGGGCAATACTGGGTTCCGCGTGGTGTGCCAAAGCGTGGCCACCTGTGTGGCAACAACGTGGCCTCACCAACAAAGTCACTGCATTAGAACTTTTTCACATTGTGGTGGCATTGTCACTCTGGTCGGACACCTTGGCTAATTTGGTCATCCGGTCAGACAACATGGCAGTCGTCCAGGCAATTAATAATCAGGCGGCGTCATGTCCCAAAGTGTTAGGTGTATTAAGGCATTTGGTGAGCAGGTGTCTCCAGTATAATATCCAGATAACAGCAAAGCATGTGCAATGGGTTCAGAACAAGGCAGCTGATGCTTTTTCTCACTTGCAGTGGGAAGGATTCTGAGCAGAATGGCCAGAGGCGCAGCAGGAAATAACGCCCTTCAAAGAGGAATATTGGAAGCTAATGCATTAGAAGGTCAACTACAGCGCATGGCAGAAGAGGCTTTAGCAGTGGGGACAAGGCAACGGTATCTGCGTTGTGAGGACACTTTTCGGAACTTTACAGCGGATGTTTCCGAGCTTCCAGACAATTTCCAGCAACTGGGATTGCGGGTCATGGGTTGTAGAGAACCTATCAGCAATAGCATACCATGCTAATCTAAGGGGGTTTTTGTAGGAGAGTAGGGTCTGCTTTCTATGTTCACCCCCACTTTTTGCTTTTGCTTCACTGGTTTTTGACTTAGATGTGGCTGTGGGCCTGCTAATCAGACCCACAGCCCAGCTGTTCTCTCTCTAAATTCATACTATGTACTTTAGGTACATAACCCAATTGGTAAGGATCACCTTCTAGGGCCCTGTACAGTGTACCTTAGGTACACAAGGCATAGATGTACCCTAGGCGTACCAGAAGCTGCAGCATGTATTATGCCACCCCTGGCTGGCCTTCCATTATGACACAACTGGCTGATCACTCAGCTGGGGCAAGGTCGTGTAATCACCCCTTGCTTAGGTGTAGTATTCCTATACCTACCTTATATATAGACACATGGGTAACCTATCAGTCACTCCAATGGCACGCCTTAACAATCCTGAAGGCAGAGTGCTCGGTAACATGTGAGATGGTGCTCTAGCATGGGCTGAGCCTGTATGCAGCTTTCGGAACCATGTCCTTATAGCTGTTCTATGATATCGCCTACCATATACTCTTAAAGTGCCTTATACTCCTCGCGGTTATGGTAACTATGGTTTGGCTTTATCCCAACATGTCGTGTAAGGTGTCTAACACTTTGGAATACTACCCCCACACCATTTCTGGCGATGAGGATAGTAGTCCTCCCTTCTAGAGGGAGAAGACATGTTGAAAACCTACTACCCGGTTAAAGTTAACCAGAGCCCCAGCATCACAAAGTGGATGCTGCTGCCACTGACACAAGTCTGACCTCCTGCTGCTGGGAGTCCTTCCAGCGAGGGAGGCTTGGACAATAGGTTTCCTGCCTTGGGAGGTGCTAGCACCACCCTAGACAGGACTTAGTGTATTGGGGCAGGGAGGGATGAATGAAACGAGACACTGCCTGGGGCACACAAGGTGTCCCATGCATAGTCTGGTTCAAACCGGTGCTGGGGCACTCCAGCCCCAGTCCTGGAGCGAGACTGGACAAAGGGAAGGGGGTGTAACCACCCCCCTCCCTGGTCCCACCCATAGGAGGGACCTAGCAGGTAACCCAGCCCCCCAGATTAGTATAAGAGTGGGAGCTGAGTCCCTAGGACTTTGGATTATCCTGAAAACTGCAACTTGAACAGAAACTCTGGACCTTCGACATTCAACTACGGAAGAAGACTGAAGAATCTCCCTTGTGGCCAAGGAGTGGCCACCCTGTGCAAACAGGCACCATCAAGCGACCTGCCATTTGCTTTGCCCAAGTTCTACGAGGAACCGACTGCAGAGCCTGACCAGCGCCTTGACTTCCAGACTTCTCCGACCCTGATCCACATCCACAGCAAAGCTGAGATACGTGGAGGCGACGAGAGACGCGGGACCGGCTACCTGTGAAAATTGGCTACTTGCTTCCAGCGCAGCTCCTGAGGCATCCTCGAAGTTGTGCTCTGGGGATTGAGAAGCCCCAACCCCGAGCACCATCTGCACCGAAGATCAGCTCTCCACACTCCACGAGTTCTGCGTGGGGCCCTTCTGCATTTTCCTGCTAGATGCGTCTGTCCGGTTACTTGCCCGCTGGCTAGTAACCTCTGTGACGACGAACCCTTGACTTTCCACTGCTGGTTTGGCTTCTCCAGACTGGTCCTTGCTTCCCTGTGAAAGAGAAGCACCTCAGGCCTTCCTGGTCTGCAACAGAAGTGAATCCTTCATTCTGCGTGGGTTGCTCTTGCCAAGGCTTGTTGGGTCCAAACTCAACATCGACGCCGCCAACAGCAAGAGCCCTCGTGGGACAGCTCGCCTCCTGGTTCTGGTCATCCTTGACGCCTCCTGGGACCCGTGGCTGCTGCGACAAGCTTCACCTCTTCACCTGCATCGTCACGACATCGCCTGGCCTTCCCGGCTCCTGGCTGGTGACCTAGACTCTGTCCCCTCTGCTTGCAGGTATCCTCCTTCTTGATTCCATCCTTGGAATCCACCGGACACTCTTCACTGACTGCCTGTCAGCATCTTTTCTTCAGGCATCCATAGGAGTCGACGACGAAACCCGACGCAAGTTCACACCTATGCACCCGCAGCCCGTGGGCTAGGTAACTTGAGTACTCCGGTGCTCACAAGGGTATTGACTATCCTAGTGTCTAGTTTCCAAGTCTCTAACTCCTAGTGCCTTCCGAAGTGTCTCGACTTTAACGCATTACGCGTGAGTGTTTCCACTCTGCACCTAAATCCCGTGGGCCTCCCACTGCCTAGCAACTGATAGGATAGTGTAGCCCCAGCGATTCCCTAGGCCTAGGCCTAACCTGTGTTCGTGACAGTGGTTCTTATACCACTTACTTAGTATATGGTTTGCGTGGCCCCTAGGGCCGAACTGTATTACTTACCTGTGTGACTTATGTATGCTTAAATAAGACTGTGTTGTACTTACCTTGAATCTCATAAAGAGTGCTGAGGGTATTTTGACTAGAATAAATACATTCTATTTTCATATATATCTGTTGTGGTGTCCTTTCATTTGGTATTCAAGGGGTTGCAAATGGTATAACAGCTGGCTTCACATGCCATACAAAGTTTAGCCTAAGACTGCTCTTGTCCATGCAATCACTAGGATAGCTGGTCTATAAGGTTGACTTTATAACCAATCACCATAAGGGTTGTTTGGACTGATACAAGGTGTCCACTAGAACTAGTGACATCATATATCAGGCCAACTTCTCACATTGGTGAGCAGCGGTTGGGATCTGAGCTTGCTGTTGTAATACCATTGCAATCTTGAGATATCAAATTGAAATATCACAAGGATATTTGTCAGGTACATATAACATAGCTTATAAATACTTAAGTTCTACTGAACTTAGTTGTTGTAGGTTGAAGGGCCTAGCACACCCTGACTACAACTACTAGAGAGGTTTTAGTAGATACAACTAGTGTAGGTAGGTGCACACACCACACCCTCACTAGATCATGTCTCTGAGAGGAGATCAAGTTGATTCTCTCTCAGGAGGGGTGTTAGAAATGAGGGGGCTCTGGTTGACGCAGGTGTGAACCCACAACAAGCAGGGACCCTTTACTTCTTGTCAGGGCGAAGGATGACTCCCCAGAATAACCCCTGCTCACCCTCTAGGTGCGTGGCGCGAGCTGTCTAGGCTAAGTCTCAGGCGTACACGGTTAAGCAAGTGCAATAATACATACAGTAAACCCCTTGCATGCACCACAAACGGACACCAATCAGGAAGTATATAGAAATAAGCTTTTATGTAGATTCAGCAGATTCAATACAAGGCCCAGTAACGTTAAACTGATGGGGCCACAATTCTTGGAAATACGGTAAAGTTCTCTTTGTTACGGAAAGTTCTTTAGGCGGGCACAAGGTAACTGTAGGCCTCAGCGCACTTCGTGCTGAGGCGGCGCCCGGGAAGCACACGGCAGATGACAGGGAAATCAGAACGTTGCGGACCCTGGATCCGAAGCGAGCTCGCGGTCGAGTTCGTAAGTACAGTACCTCGTTTCTTGACGCGAAGGCGGGTGCGGGATTTCAGCGGCTCTTCAACAGAAGGGCGAGGCGGCGTCCGGGGCTCCCACACTTCACGATGGGGGTCTGATCTTCAGGCTCACGACAAGAGCGGGGTGTTGCAGGTGGCGGGTGAACAAAGCGGGGCAGCCGGGCACGCAGGTTACGTCCGGGCCGTCCGAGGCTTGGAGATGCTCACAACGCCGATTCCGGCGGGAGGGTGAAGGTGCGCAGCGAGCCTCCAGCGAGCGAGGTGACAGGGGCAGCCCAGCACAGCGTAGGGGGAGAGACTCAGATCGAGCGAGGCTCTTCCCAAGGCGGGGGCGGCTAAGCAGTCCTGGTCACAGCTCAGGGAGGGACTGGGGCACGAGGGTCACAGCTCCGGCGAGGGAAAGGACACCACATTCCAGCAGCAGGCGAGTGAAGATCAGGTAGAGCCCAATGGTCCTGGGGCTCAGTTCAGGGGCAAGCTCAGTTCCAAGCCCTTGGAGATCGTTTTAGAAAAGCACAAGTCTTGAAAGTAAAAATAAGCAAAGTTTTCAGCAACAGTTTCTCTTCTCCCCTTTGGTAGCAAGGTCACGACTGTAGGCCAATCCCCCAGGACAGGGACAGTCTTCCTCCTACAGCTTTCCCAGTGCCTCCTCCTCAGGCAGAGATTCTTCTTGGTCAAAAGCGGATCTACTTTCTGAGGAGCAGGGCTCCTCCATTTATACAGCAAATCTTTTGTTCTCCCAGGCCAGGGGGGCCTTTGCCTAGTCCAGTCCGGTTTCTGAGCACTTTGTTTACGCGATGCAGGCTTCTTCTTTCAGAGTGTAGGGCAGAGTCCTCAGACGCTCCACAGGGGGCGGAGCCGGCATCGAGGTGGCAGAGCACTGTCCTATTCAGAGCCGAGGAGCACTCCTCCCACCCATCTACCTGTCAATCGTCCTATTCACCACCAGGCTACCTAGCCCTGCCCATCTGGGTTCCCCCAGCCCTGTCACTCATACCAGCCAGACATCAGATACACATCACGCAGAGGCGGGCTGAAATGTTTAGGCAAGCAAAGGCCAGCTTTCTAAAAGCGGCATTTGCAAACCCGGAATATTAAAATAAAACTTGGTAAAAGATGTACCTTATTATTCCGAGTTCAGGCATACTAAACTCGATCTTTTACCATGTTCCCTGGGTCGGTTAGGATCATAGGATGTAACAATCCTAGCCGCCCATACTGGCCTATGAGAACAGGGTAGCCTTACAGTAGTGAACAACAAGATGGCGGTAATTCACTACTAGGACATGCCACGCATCTAGGCTTGTCCTACCTTATGCTTACAACGCACCCTGCCCGTGGGCCTACCAGAGGGGTGACTAACATGAACTTAAGGGAAGGTTTAGGGACCGGCAAGTGTGGGCACTTGCCAGTCAGCATGTCAGTACCAGACTGCACGCAGGTTCTGCGATGGCGGACCTTAGACATATTTTACCGGCCGCTTCTGTGGGTGGCACAACCAGTGCTGCAAGCCCACCAGCGGTGTTTGCATTTACATGCCCTGGCGCTCCTGGCGCACTTTACTGGGGTCTGACAGTAAACCAAACGATCCAATCATGGAATCCAACCAACATATACAATTTACATAGGGAGCACACGCACCGCGACACTGGTTGGCAGTGGCACAGCACGCTGAGGGGCCAACACCATAAAAACACATGAGGCACAGCGACAAAAAGAGGAAGGGAGACTCAGGCCAAGGTGCCAGGTCTAACACGTGTCCCCTCCAGCTGAAAAGTGGGGAGAACTACCCTACCCCAGGGAGTTCCTCATCACTAAGGCGGAAAAATCTGGACAGACCGTCAGCATTGGCGTGATCTGTACCAGGGCGATGTTCCACCGTGAAATCCATACCCTGTAGGGAAATGGACCACCTCAACAGCTTTGGATTCTCACCCCTCATATGCATCAACCATCTGAGGGGCCTGTGGTCCGTCTGAACCCGGAAGTGAGACCCAAACAGGTAGGGTCTTAGCTTCTTCAGCGCCCAGACCACAGCAAATGCCTCACGCTCAATAGCACTCCACCTCTGTTCCCGTGGAAGTAACCTCCTGCTAAGAAAGGCTACGGGTTGATCTAGGCCCTCCTCATTAATCTGTGAAAGAACAGCCCCCACACCATGCTCTGAAGCGTCTGTCTGAACGATAAACTCTTTGGAGAAGTTGGGAGCCAAGAGCACGGGCGCCGTGCACATAGCAGTTTTCAAGGCCTCAAAAGCTTTCTGACAGGTGTCAGTCCAAATCACTTTCCTGGGCTGCTTCTTCGAAGTCAGCGCTGTCAAGGGGGCAACCATGTTGCCATACCCCTTGACAAACCTCCTGTAGTACCTAGTGAGACCTAGGAAGGCTCTCACCTCTGTCTGGGTTTTGGGCGACTCCCAATTCAGGATGGTTTCTATCTTGGGCTGAAGGGGTGCCACCTGGCCACTCCCAACTTGGTGTCCCAAGTACACCACGGAACCCTGCCCGATCTGGCACTTACTCGCCTTGATCGTGAGGCCTGCCCTGCGCAGCGCCATCAACACTTTCCAGAGGTGTCGCAGGTGTTCTTCCCAAGTGGAGCTGAACACCGCGATGTCATACAGGTAGGCTGCACTGAACGAATCCAGCCCAGCCAACACCTGGTTGACCAATCTCTGGAAGGTGGCAGGGGCATTCTTCATCCCAAATGGCATAACCCGGAACTGGTAGTGCCCATCTGGGGTGGAAAATGCTGACCTCTCTTTGGCCCCCTCGGTCAAGGCGATCTGCCAATACCCAGACGTTAAATCAAACGTGCTGAGGTAGTTGGCAGCCCCTAGCCGATTGATGAGCTCATCAGCTCTGGGGATGGGGTGTGCGTCGGTCCTAGTGACCGAATTGAGTCCTCTGTAGTCCACACAGAACCGGAGTTCGGGTGTGGCTCCCGGCGCTGCAGCCTTTGGGACCAAAACCACGGGGCTGGCCCAAGGACTGCTAGAAGACTCAATTACCCCGAGTGCAAACATCTTGGAGACCTCCTCCTTGATGCATGTCCTCACCCTGTCAGTCACCCTGTAGGCCTTGTGCCGTACAGGTGGACTATCCCCAGTGTCCACATCATGGACGCACCAATCAGTGACACCAGGGAACAGGGAAAACAGATCAGAAATTTGTCCCAGCAACTGGCGACAATCATTCTGTTGCTCAGAGGTCAGGGTGGAAGAGAGGATGACACCATCCACTGACCCATCTTGCTCCTTGGCTGACAGGAGGTCCGGAAGAGGTTCTGTCTCCTCTTCCATCCCAGCATCTGTTGCCAAGAGCATGCCCACTTGGGACCTCTCCAAGTGGGGCTTGAGGCGGTTGACATGTAGGACCCTTAAGGGGTTCCTAGGAGACTTCAGGTCCACCACGTAGGTAACAGGACTCTTGCGCTCCACCACCTCAAAGGGACCGGTCCACTTATCCTGGAGCGCACACGGCTCCACGGGGGCCAAGACCCATAACTTCTGTCCAGGCTGAAGCTCTACCAGAGTGGCATTCTGGTCATACCACCGCTTCATCTCCTCCTGGCTGGCTTCCAGATTTGCCTCAGCAAGTTGCCTGAATCGCCTAGTCTGATTCCTGAAGGCCAGCATGTAACTATATACATTCTGGGGAGGTTTCCTGGGAGATTGCTCCCAGCCTTCCTTTGTGGTAAATATTTCGTTACCGGTACTATTTTTATGCGGTAAAGTCTTAGTGAGAATAACTCAGTAAAAATAAGAGGCAGAATCCGTGGTATTAGAGGTTTTAAAAGGCTTTATTCCTATACAAAGGAATACAATTCGAATTGTAGGCATTCTATTCCATCACCACGAAAGTTCAGGAAGGAAGGGCATATATTATTGACAGATAAGCAGTTTTATAGAAAATGCATTACAGTGAAACAGATGCAAGAGGCGTAACAGCTGATAATACAGATAAACTGTGCATACGTAACTAATAGAGGCGTATACATGGGTGTAACTAAAATACGTCATTAAACATGATGTCACAGGTGGGTGGATCCACAGAAGAATCCTGCAATGTCAGCAGAAATATTTGGCAGAGATGCGCGCGCAGCCGTATGACGTGGGATTGACGTGCAACTAGAGGGTGAAGGGGACTTGACATTTAGCTCTACATGTGGAGACAGAAGTCTGGGGGTCATGTCAACCTAATCCCAAATCATATCTAATATCCTATGTTTAAAGAACTGTGTTATCCAAAAGGAAAGGTCTCTAGGATAGAATCTATTCTATACTGACTGTTAGTGCGTGTACAAGCGTCTAAGTGTCTACATGAGATGCGAGGGGGTAGGAATATTCCATGGTAACGGGGCTATGAATTACTTGCACGAGGACAGTGAGGCCTGGCCCCTTGCACGGTAGCTGGAGGAATGTTTACCTAAACTGTTAGACAGGAATGCATCGGATGAGGAGCGAAGTAGATAATCTTGAAGGTGAAATACAGTTTTTGGCAGGCAACAGGCTGGATCAGGCACCGTTAGCCGCGCAGGGAGTAGGACAAAGTTCATGGATACAGATGCAGGCTCAGACTGGAGCTTTCAGAGGCAGAAGACAGGAAAAGGCTTGATGACAGAATTCAGGGCCTACTCGCCTGAATCTGTAAAATGTGGAAAGTGAACCACATAAAGTCGGTGGCCTTTCATACTTAGGAATGGAATATCTGACCCATTCATGGCGGATCTGAAAGAGGACATGTTGACGGTGGACTCACATATATTTGCGTCTTCAAAACTGGAGCAGGAGGGAACATACATGTACTTATAGCATGTACATGGAGCCGTTGGGGTCTACGATAGGGGACATAACTGATCACAAAATTCATATTTCCTCATTCCCTCCTTGTCCCCTACGGACCCTCAGGAGATATCGATCTTCATCAATCCATCGATCTGTTCATATAGCATCATTTGTTCTTCTTTCTTCTTCCGGGATCTTGAACGAGAACTTGGATGTGGAATACACGATGTGGCACACAGGCCACAAATCGCTGGCCCACATTGTAGACATAAGCAGCAACTGAATAGTATGAGAAAGCCAATACCTAGGAAGGATAGGATTCTCCATCCCCAGGCTGACAACACGCCCCAGAACCAACCGGACCAAGTCCAGGTGCCTGGACTCTGGTGTATCTGGCTTATAATCTTATGAAGGCGGGTTATGGCTTTATATACTGACGGCGAATTTTCTGGTATGAAAATGCAGCAACTTGATCCGATGACCCTACAAGCTCCGCCCCTATCGGCCAGGATGACGTCAAGGACAAGACGATTTTGAAGCACTACAATCCGCATAGCAGACTGCTCTTCTGTTAAATTGCCTAAGGCGGAAATAGTCTCGTTCACTACTGCTTCAAGGGTTCTGGTTAATCTACGTATCAGCTTACTATTAGTGACTGTACCTATATAGGGAAAGAACCCTTTATTGAAATCTGTGTATTTTTCCCATGCTGTTTCAGTGTAATCGACAATTGGGAGATCTCTCTGTTGTCTATTGTGTACTAAATGGGTATTTCTATGATAATCAGGAGGAGCTAGGAAAACAGGTGGCAGAAGGAATGCTATGTAACAAGTACCATCCCAATCTAAAGGTAGACATATATATGCGGTCTGACCACATATGAAGTAGGAATGATGGGAAGCTCTAAATGTAGACTTGCCTTGATCACTGAATTTTATTACAGTGGTGCATTTACTATGGCCCATGTGTATGGAACCATTCTTTCTTATACATAATTCCCCTTTTACTGGGAATACTGACATG
This sequence comes from Triturus cristatus, assembly GCF_964204655.1. Classification (NCBI taxonomy): domain Eukaryota; kingdom Metazoa; phylum Chordata; class Amphibia; order Caudata; family Salamandridae; genus Triturus; species Triturus cristatus. The sequence continues at coordinate 7,619,650 of NC_140593.1, read as the reverse complement.
GCGGGCAAGATTGGTGTAGCTTCAGATTCAACGTTCAGGATCATGAGGTTAAGTGTAAAATTACCTAATCCATATACTTCATTTTCTAGATCAGTTCCTGTTCTTTTGGGGAGTCCCTCCTTGTTAGGGTAGCAGACTTTAAGCAAAACTAGGTTCAGGTTTCCCCACACCCAGTTGTCTTGGTAAACTGCGGAATTTGAATCTAAGGAATTAATCAAACTGAACCATGCTCCACAGGAGCCATTATGTGTGAACGGATATGGAAAGAGGGGCAAAACTCCCTTATAGTTTTGATAGGGAGGGAGTCGGCCACATATCCAACAATTTGTGGCATTGCTGGTCTGATGGGAATGATGTAACATACTAATGAATGTGTTGTTGCGCAGCGCAAATCTATAGGACAATTCATGCGGAGGTAATTCGCTAAAAGAATGTTCTGCGGTTACATTGTAAGCACGTTTAGAAATAGGATAATACATATGCAATAGTACGCTGAAAACGATGATCAGAAGACTTAGAAAAAACAAAATTAATAGTGTTACTGTGCAGTGACTACGAAGTGATTTACAATACGCATGCTTTTTAAGCTGCATTCGCTGATTTCTTTCTCTATTCCAGTCTAGAGGATACATGTCAGAAACAAATTCAACCGATTCACCTTGGAGAGGACTTAAACAATCAAATTGTCTGACTTGCTAGACCTCAATTTTAGTTTATAAAGTTCTGGTTTGGACTTCTCAACCAAGGGGAGCTTTGAGTCTGTCTGTGAGGGAATACAAGGTTGAATATTGACACTGGATGGTAGTCCATAAAATTTCTTGATATGACTCGAGTGCAACCACCCTTTGCGACCCTCAATCTTCACGGCAGTCCTTGTAGTCAGTAGAACTAACTTAGGCGACTTCCACCTAGGATCCAGTTGGGTCTTCCGGTCGAAATTCCTGACCAAAACCAGGTCACCAGGAACCACGTCATGGGGCTTCCCCTCAGTATTATCGGGAAAAGCTGCGGTTACCTGTGAACGACAAGATTGTAGTGCAGACATCAAGGAAGCCAGGTAATCTGTCAGCATATTACAGTCAACATCAGTTATTTTGCGAGGTATAGGCGTCCCCCACATATTTGGTGGTCTACCGAAGATCACCTCGTACGGGGATAGCCCTGTTCGAGAATGTGCTACCATTCTCATGTAAAAGAGCGCAACTGGTAAGGCTACTATCCAGTCGACACCTTTTTCCCTACATATTTTGGACAATCTAATTTTCAGAGTTTGATTATGGCGTTCCACGAGACCTGCGGCTTCGGGATGCCGAACACAGTGGAATTTCCATTGGTAGCCTAACAAAAGGGAAACGTGTTTCATTAGTTCGGATGAGAACGGCTGGCCGTTATCTGAGTAGACAACATGTGGTAAACCGTACCGTGGGAAAAATTCTCGAACTAACTGTTTGGCAGTAGTCGGGGCGGTGTAATCTGAAACCGGGTATGCCTCTGTCCAACGGGAAAGAGCACAGACAACTACGAGAACATATTTGAATCCTCAACATCGTTCCATCTGGATATAATCCATCTGGAGAACTTCAAAAGCATGATCGGGAGGTTGAAATCCACCCTGCTCTACGGGGATGCTTTTACCTGGATTAAACTGACAACATATCATACAGGTACGAACTTTTTCTTTAGCTGCTGCTCGCAAGTGTTTGTTGAACCAAATGTGTTGAATGCTGTCTAGCATAGCTTTTTCTCCTAGGTGCGCTGGACTATGTATTGTGTTAATGATGACTTGAACCATAGAGTCGGGAAGAAACCATATAGATTTTTCCTTCGTCATCCATCCTTGATCCGTTTGGATCCCTCCTAATTCAGTCCATTTCTTTATTTCTTCTGGTGTAGCATGTGTCTGTATGTCAATTACATCAAGGGCGGGATCCTTAACTGTCATGCAATGTGTTAGTGTCGGAACTATTGTCTTTGTCATGTCAGTTGTGAGAGTCTTATTCTGAGCAGTCTGTTTAGCTGTTCTGTCAGCTAGGTCATTACCCTGAGAAATGATATCGATAACTTTTGTATGGGCTTTGCATTTCATAATCGATATTGCAGTAGGTAGATGAATCGCGTCTAATAGGGTTTGAATGAGGGGTCCGTGTTGGATGTGGGTACCGTGAGAAGTTAAATAACCTCTCTCTCGCCACAGTACGCCGAAATCATGGACGACTCCGAATGCATAACGTGAATCTGTGTATATGTTGACTTTCTTATTTGTGGCTTGAATACAGGCTTGTGTCAGAGCGATAAGCTCTGCTGCTTGAGCTGACAAAGTGTTAATACAAGTTGTTTCAATGACTTCAGTGTCTGTTGTGACTGCGTAAGCGGCCACTAACTCTCCTGTACTTGTTCTCATACATGACCCATCTACATACAATGTCAAGTCTGGATCTGACAAAGGGATATCTGTCAAGTCTTGTCTGGGTTTCGTCGTGATAGTAATGACTTCGACACAATCATGTGCCAATGGATCTGTTCCGCCCACTGGTAACAGTGTGGCAGGATTTAACGTATTGCAACGTCTGATTTCTATGTGTGGCTGAAATAATGTCAGTTCGTAACCGGTGAGTCTCGCTATAGTCAAGTGTTGTGTTTGTGTGCGGTTCAAGAGAACCTCTACTGCATGTGGTACTTGTACTGTCAATTGATGTCCTAACACTATGGCATCGCTTTGTCTGATTGCTAAAGCTGTTGCTGCCACCGATTTTAGGCACGCAGGAAGAGCCTGAGCTACTGGATCTAATGTACTAGAGAAATAAGCACATGGTTTGTGTGATCCTGCTTGTTCCTGAGTGAGTACTGACAAGGCAGTACCTTCGCGTTCTGTAACAAAGAGTGTAAAAGGCTTACTGTAACATGGTGTTGCTAAAACAGGTGCTTGGCATAAAGCTTTCTTTAAGCTTTCAAAGGCGTGTGTATGTTCTTGAGTCCAAGGGAGGACAGTCGATGTGGCTGCCTCCTGTGTTGTCAACTGGATGAGTGGTTTTGCTAGAAATGCATATTGAGGGATCCACTGCCTACAGTATGAAGTGAGGCCTATAAAAGCCCGCACCTCCTTTTGTGTCTTGGGTGGTGGCATGTTAGTGATTAACTGGATGCGGTCGGGTGTAAGCTGCCTTCCCTCCTTGGACAGCGAGTGCCCAAGGTAAACAACTCGCTGGACACAGAATTGCAGCTTAGAAGGGGACACCTTGTGCCCCTTGTCAGCCAAAAATTTTAAAACCGTCAGTGACGCTTTTTCACATTCATGTTCGCTTCGGGCGGTGATCAGCAGATCATCGACATATTGAAGCAAGGCAGTGTTAACTGGCATGTGGATACTGTCAAGTTCTCGTTTTAGTGCTTGGCTATAGATGCTGGGGCTTTCTGTAAATCCTTGAGGTGCGCGTGTGAATTTAAAACTTCGTCCATTTAAACTGAACCCGAACAAGTATTGACTTTCCGGATCTATTGGGACGCTAAAGAAAGCATTCTTGAGATCGATTACAGTGAAGAACGTTGCTTCTGAGTCAATAGCTGTTAGTAATGAAGAGATATCTGGGACCACGGGGTATTGTGGTACAATACATTTATTTAATTCGCGCAGATCAATAACCAATCGATATACTGGTGGTGCTTTTGGATCCGTTCTTTTAAGAATCGGAATTATCGGGGAATTACATACATTGGAGTCGGTTTCGACAACCACTCCTTGTGCAATGAGCTCGTCAATGATTTGCAGTAAAGCCACAACAGCATCGGGTGGTAATTTGTATTGTCGTATTCGTGGTAGTATAACTCCTGTTTTTAGTGTGACACGATATGGTGTAATATTCATGCAACCAACATCAGTGGGGCCTTGTGCCCATAAATGTGTAGGTAAGTTCTGCAGTCGGTGATCTATGTCTCTGGACACGTAGTGACCTTTAAAGTCACGTAAAAATAGTCGTACTCCTTCCGGAGAACAACATATTATAGCTCCTAGAGCTTTCAATGTTTTTATACCTAACAAGTTTTCTGGACATGATTTAGTAAGCAATAAATCTGTAGTACGTGTCAATGGACCAATCGTAAGTGGAAGAGGTTGTGTTACGTCATTTATTATAGGTTTTCCTGAAAATCCAAGGGAAATATTTTGTGAGCCTGAGAGGGGTGCCCCTGGAACTTCACTGCGTCTTATAGTTGTTCTGCTTGCCCCTGTATCAAGTAAAAACTTTCTCTCTTCCCCTAATAGTTCACTATGTACATAAGGTCCCTCTTGGTCTACAGGAACCTCTATAAGCGGTAAGCCAAATTCCCTCTCTAGGCTATTTCATGTGTATCGCTGATAATCGGGATAATCTGCTTGTGCATACTGATACATCTGTTGTGTTGTTGCTTGTGTTGCAGCAATAGGCTGCGCTTGTGGTGGTGCTACGGTCTGTTGTGGAGTTCCTTGTTGCGGAGCTAGTTGTTGCGGAGCTAACCTAGGTTGTGCATGCTGAGGGATTTGTTGTTGATTCTGATCCTGTCTAGGTGGACGTGGTCTCTCCTGGGTTCTACCTGTAGCAATATTATGTTTCAGGACTGGACAATCGTGTATATAATGACCTGGTTGTTTACAATAGTTGCATGTCCCTTTTGTAGGACCTGCGGAATCACCTTTATGATGACCATTAGCTGGGACTGACTGAGCAACAAGCATTTTCATTTTTGTATCTTTCATACGTCTTTGTTTGTGTTCTTGTTCTTCCTTTATTCTGTTGTGGTGATATTGTAACATCTGTAACATCTGTGATGGGGTATTACCTTGCCAGGTACTTTCGAATTTCAATACTCTATTCTTAACTTGTAGCAGAGAATTTTCAACTAATTTTGTCACAAACAGATGTGGATATGACTCACTACTGGCTTTTATACCACTATTTATACCGAAACATTTTTCAAATCGGGAATAGAAATCACTAGTGTCTTCATCTGGCTTTTGTTTACAGGCTGATATTGCACCCCAGTCTTCCTTTTTCGTAGTTAATAAACGTGGCAGTACCTGTACTAGTAGCCCTGCTAGTGCTGTAGTCTTTTCCCCAAGTCCTGCTCCTGCAGCTCGGGCCCTTTCTTCGTTTTCTAATGCTGTCCAATCTATCTTTTGGTCTCCCACCTCCCATTCCTTTTCTTTAAGTTTCTCATAAACACCAGCTGGTAATAGGATTTTTAATATTTTCATAATGTCGGGGTAGGTATACTCTCCCATGAGTAACATGTCCTTTATCTCACGGTGGAAACCTGCTGGATCCTTGTCATGGCTGGGTACTACTTTCTTCATTTCTAATAATTCTAGTTTAGTTATAGGCGTGTACACAAACACGCGTGTAAAGTTATTACCGTCACCTCTGATTGGGTGTACTTCGCGTAACGGGTTCTGTCTATCTATGTGATACATTTTTCTTCCTATGATGGGAACTGGAACGTGTTCTGGGCATACGAAATTTAAATATTGGTTTCGGAATTCTAGAATCTCTTTAATCAAATCAGTACCTGACCCTCTCCATATATTCGTGAGTAGTTCTGTCAATATGTCAGGTAAGGGTCCTGGATCGGAGTGTTGACTTTTATATAATATAAGGAGGTGTTGAATCATGTATATACTAGCTAAACGCTGTTCGTATGGGTCAAGATTCAGAAACGTGTGTGCAAGTACATCATCATTGTAGTCGCTGGGACTGTCAGCCCATTGTACTACTGACCTAGCTAATTCTTGTTCGTCCATGGAATCGAGCACATGGTACCCCCTTCGATCTCGGAGTAATTTATCAACGGCTTGGAATAGGTGTTCGGGGGATTTTGTATTTAACATAGGATTTGGAAAATGCCTATTATATTCTGGACGTATTGGACGTATCTGATCATTAAAGCCTCTAGTATTATTATGGGGTCTTCCTCTACCTACGTAAGCTATCGTCTCCACTTGTTCTGAATCTTGCTCCTCCTCTTCTTCTGATTCTACTCTGTCTGTTTCCCGTCTTTCTTTATGTATACGTTCTACTTCCTTGCGGATTTTTCGACACATGGCGATTATACACGCCTGTCTATCATGTTTCTCTTCTGATATGTTCTGACCCCATTTGACAAGTCTTTGCATGGTATCGTGATCTGCCCCGGGCCTGTCTTGATTCCTAATTACACAATTTATGAAAAAACGTAGTAGTTGTCTTTGGACATCCACTTTCTGATATTCCATAGCTTCGTTAATACTTTCTGGACCTCGCCCTGTTTGGACAAAGCGATATATTTCGTCTAGGTGTTCACCCATTCCTGGTATCGTCATTAAATATAATGTAGCTCGTCTTATACGTAGTGATGATATGAGCAATTTATCCTGTCTACCTGGTACTGGGTCGTATCTACAATCCACAAGTTGTTCTTTAAACATGTCGGATGTCGCTAATTGGGGTGTACGTTGGAGTGCTAAATCTCTAAGGGTCTGTTTATTTCGCGGCGGGGTAGCAAACATGTCTGTCGTACCTCCTGTAGCACCATCTGAGGCGCTAGGCACGAAAGGATTCGTTGGGCGTAGGATAGAGATTGTAGATGCAGGAAAAACTGCAGAAACGGACGGACCTGTGGGAACTTGTGTAGGAGTTTGTAGTTGCGGGGATACAGACGGATGCTCTTGGTGTTGAACACCATCGGCAAGCGGTGTGGGTGGCATGGCATTAGCATACTCGGGAGCTACGTCATCTAAATAGGAGGAAAGGAAAACGTCCTTTGCTGTTTTGGGATGTGTTTTGGGATGTGCTTTTATCGGGAGTAATGGAGAAGTTAAATCTTTTGGTATTTCCGGGGTAGCCTTAGGTAACCCTTCGGCCAGAAGAGGATACATACCATTCATAAGAGTGTTTCTTTGTCTATCTATTTGTTCTGATTTTACTCGGGTACCTTCCTCAAGTAATAGATTTTCTCGAGTTTTGTTTGAATTCTCTCTACCTTTCTCTTCTTGTCTGAGTGCTTTTTCTGTACGTCTGTATGATTCTTTACGCCATAATTCAATGGCATCTTTCTGTGACTGTCTGGCTTTCTTTTTCCATAATTCTTCTTCTACTCTCATGATGCAATCTGCATCCCAGGTCCCCGCTGCGGGCCATCTCTGACTTTCTGGTAATTCCTTGGTGTAGTCCACCCATAAATCAAGAAATAATACGGCGTCTAGGCCATGCTTATGATACATAAAGTATCCTGGAGTGTCCCTAGGTGGAATGGGAACAGCTTCTTCGAGTACCCCTTTTCTAGTTTTGATCTGTCTTAGTTTCGAAAAGAGCGGCATTTTTAGATCTTATTATTAGAACACACTTTATACAATGAACACAATAATGAACAGTCATTCACACCACAATGTATAGAACGTATTAAAACATTTAACTTTTAACAGTTTTTAACGAACAAGAATAACTAATAGAAAACTAGTTACTGACATAATACTGACACTAGGTAATACTTATTTATATGCAAGACCTACTATATATACTGCTAAACAGTACAGATACACTGCTGAAACAGTGCAGACCGGATTTGTGTACCCAAACCCGTCTTGACCGGCACAGACTATGTGCACGTAAAATGCCTCCCCGGTAATGGTACTCACCGGGTAGCTCGGAACGGAAGGCCTCGGAACGGAACTGAAACTGGACCGGACTGGACTCGACTCGACTGGACTCGGAACTTCGGAACCTGGTGGGCCTCTGTATACCTCGGATCTTTCTCTCTCAGCTAGGCTCTGGTCGGGATACTTCGCACTTCTCACCGCCTCGTCTGGGTGTTGATCGCAGCCTCAGTCACCCCCGCTCGGCCGGAGGGAGATACAGGAAATCCTGCGGGTACGCGTTTTTGTCCGTTCAGCTGTGGCAGGAGACCGGGCCTGCAACGCACCGCCGGCGCGTGAGATGAGAAAGTGTCCCTATTCGGGCGCCAATTTATGTGGTAAATATTTCGTTACCGGTACTATTTTTATGCGGTAAAGTCTTAGTGAGAATAACTCAGTAAAAATAAGAGGCAGAATCCGTGGTATTAGAGGTTTTAAAAGGCTTTATTCCTATACAAAGGAATACAATTCGAATTGTAGGCATTCTATTCCATCACCACGAAAGTTCAGGAAGGAAGGGCATATATTATTGACAGATAAGCAGTTTTATAGAAAATGCATTACAGTGAAACAGATGCAAGAGGCGTAACAGCTGATAATACAGATAAACTGTGCATACGTAACTAATAGAGGCGTATACATGGGTGTAACTAAAATACGTCATTAAACATGATGTCACAGGTGGGTGGATCCACAGAAGAATCCTGCAATGTCAGCAGAAATATTTGGCAGAGATGCGCGCGCAGCCGTATGACGTGGGATTGACGTGCAACTAGAGGGTGAAGGGGACTTGACATTTAGCTCTACATGTGGAGACAGAAGTCTGGGGGTCATGTCAACCTAATCCCAAATCATATCTAATATCCTATGTTTAAAGAACTGTGTTATCCAAAAGGAAAGGTCTCTAGGATAGAATCTATTCTATACTGACTGTTAGTGCGTGTACAAGCGTCTAAGTGTCTACATGAGATGCGAGGGGGTAGGAATATTCCATGGTAACGGGGCTATGAATTACTTGCACGAGGACAGTGAGGCCTGGCCCCTTGCACGGTAGCTGGAGGAATGTTTACCTAAACTGTTAGACAGGAATGCATCGGATGAGGAGCGAAGTAGATAATCTTGAAGGTGAAATACAGTTTTTGGCAGGCAACAGGCTGGATCAGGCACCGTTAGCCGCGCAGGGAGTAGGACAAAGTTCATGGATACAGATGCAGGCTCAGACTGGAGCTTTCAGAGGCAGAAGACAGGAAAAGGCTTGATGACAGAATTCAGGGCCTACTCGCCTGAATCTGTAAAATGTGGAAAGTGAACCACATAAAGTCGGTGGCCTTTCATACTTAGGAATGGAATATCTGACCCATTCATGGCGGATCTGAAAGAGGACATGTTGACGGTGGACTCACATATATTTGCGTCTTCAAAACTGGAGCAGGAGGGAACATACATGTACTTATAGCATGTACATGGAGCCGTTGGGGTCTACGATAGGGGACATAACTGATCACAAAATTCATATTTCCTCACCTTGACCAGACTTAGAGGTCCTCTGACTGGGTGACCATACAGAAGCTCAAAGGGACTGAACCCCAGAGACTTCTGTGGCACCTCACGGTGTGGTACTTTAAAACATGGAACCACATTGGAGGCAGGCCCCTACCCTGCCGACTTTGGTATTTAACAAACCGCAAATGACAAATGCGGTATGTACAAGTGTTTTTGTCATGTTTAACTAAAGAATTCACCGTATATATATATATAATACTACATATTGAACCCTCGGGTTCCATGTTAGAACAGTAGCCATTTTTGTGATTGCCCTCACATAGGCCATGCTTAGGCCTAAAGGACACGTACACCTTCTGTGACTTCTCTGTGACCTGGGCAGCTTGGCTCCGCCACTCCAGGTCAAACTGGTCTCACGAGTTCCCCGTCCTCTGGCCACCTGTGATTAGCATCAGGGCTTGACACACCATAAAGTCTTTTCATCCTACACAAGCCTCCGGCTAATCTCTTTCACACCTGACTGTTCCTGCTTTATGGCTTGTTTCCCAAAACAGGAGATGCTCATGTTTATTGGGGCCTATCGATATCTGATGTGGGATCTGAACCTTGCTGGGTAAATAATTACGGGCTGGCTTAACTGGAATGTGGGATGGTCATCATGACTCTGCCTTTTCGTTTGCAATGTATACATGTGAATGACCAACTGCAAGAGAAGGGCGGTGTTGCCCAGAGCGTAACATGCTCCATAAAAGAGGAGACTGGTTTCTGTTCTGGAGACTGCCTCATTCAGTTGCTAAGGCTTCTGTGCGACGTAGTCTCACCCATTTAATAAAGATGTCTTTTTCATATTTCAGCTTCTTCTGCCAGTTTCTTTGTTACATTACCATGAGAGCGTCTTTTATAATACTACAGCAACAGGATAACCCGAAGTCATAGGGTGCTATCCCTGGCACCGCTGGGGTCCTAAAATCCCCGGTACTTCAGTTGGCGCCCGACAGCGTGGCATCAATACAAGTGACTATCTGGAGGAGCGATCTTGTCAGAGGACAGAAATCTACTGGGGAGAACAGGACAGAAATCCACTAAGCAGGTACCGAGGTTCTGGGGGATTCTTTGTCTCTGCAGCCCAGTATATCTCTGATCTTTCTGACTTTGACTCTCCAAAAGATGTCACTCCCGATTAGAACCCTTTTTGGCGTGAGTATTATAAAAGTCGTTTTGTTATGAAGAACTTGAGAGTTAGAATTTGGATAACCTTTTGATTAATAAAAGTAAGAGTTAAGTATAAATGGGTCGCTCCCACTCCTTTGGTTCTTTGGGTCTTTGATTTGGTTATCGCAATTACCAAAGCCGAGGGGTTGGTTTCTTGGTTTCTGATTTGGTCATTGCAATTACCAAAACCCAGGGTCTCGCATATTTGCGAGTGTATTGGTAGAGATAACCCCTTGAAGTTTGAAGCTAGATTAGTGAGCTATAAGATGCCTGATCTTAGCAAATTTGGAAATGTAGCTTTTGGTTTGTATAGGTTTTGATATGCGAATTGCAATTTGCGTAGGCAGGTAATGAGGAGATATTTCTCCATTTGGTTTTGATTATAATACTTGCGTTTTCAGCAGTATTTTTGGCATGCCTGTTTGTAAGCTCACATGGAAAAATGTGTTGCTTTTTGTTTTGAAAGGTACCATAGTGTAGGAAATATCTAAATAGGTTAAATTTAAAAACATATTTCTTCCTTGGTGATTTTGTATCCTCAGGGAATTAAAATATGACATAATACAAAACAAGGATCCTTCGTTCTGCGCAGTTTCATGAATGAAGATAGGCAAAGCTAGTGAATTGAGCGCATTCACTACTTCTTGGACATGCATCTGTCTGTGGGGCTGTTTATGCAGCCTTTTGGAACACTATTGAAAAGCGTTGCTTGTAAATATGACCTACAACTAGTATTTGCAAATGGTTTGTTTCAAGTATAGTCTGTGAGCTGTTCTTTCTTTCTGTCATGCGTATTGATTTGTAAGTCAACTGTGTGTTTAAATGTCTGTGGTTTTTTTCATTAGTGCAACTTCCGTAAGTAAATTGCGACGGCGCTATTTATGAAAAATGGCTAAAGCGCGCTGTATTGTCTGTTTAACCCCTTTCTGTTTATGTCTGAAATGAGCTCAATATGTGTTTGTGGGTCTTCTGATGTTTCCAGTCTGTTAAGTAGATTGCTGGTTAATTAATATCAAGTAGAAACTTAAAACAAAAATCCAGAAATGAACAATGTGATGTGCTACAATAGCTATGTGTTGCTCTTTAATTTATAGAATGAGCAATTGTGCACATATATAAAACTGCCGTTAAATGCTTAAAGGATAAAATTAGAAACACATTCGATAGATATAAATCAGGCCCCAAAAATGAAATTATCTATTTTTGCAAAAGTAAATAAATCTACAGCATTTTCCTTAGATGCATTGTATTAGATGTTCACAGGCAAACTTTTCAGCTGCAGTATATTTGATAGAAATGTTCATTCAGCCAGCACCTTCCCAGTTGAACACGGGTGGAATTTGGCAGAACCGTCCTTTTAAATGAAAGTGGCGCAAAAATGTGACGCGTTTCAAATTGGGCTTATGCGCTTAGGCTTGTGAGTTAAATGTGTCCAAAATGATAGGCAAGGGATGCAGCTTGTTTTTTATACATGGAATTATCACAAAAAACGAATAATTGGGATTTTTTAAAAGAAAATTATTAATCATGGGAAAAATTATTTTAAAAAAATAAGTGCTTTTCAAAATCGTTTTTTGATATTTATAAAGCTTAATACTCATACTATGACCTCCTAGCATTAAAATTTGATTTAAGTTGTGTTGCATCACTAAAATGACAAGCATTCGCGCGTACAATTTTCCCTTGGCACAGGCACAAACAAGCTCATTTTTATAAAGTATAAGTTATTATTTCCAATGCCTGACTCATGGGTTATGTAATAGACATTCTGGTAATGCATATTATGCAAGAAAATTGTAGGATATTCATTTTTTAATGCTTAAAATATCAAAGTCGAATTTGGGTAAAAAGACTGTTTCAATTGCATTTTCTTTCATTCAGAGTACTGTTTAAAGTGTCTCAGGCTTCAGTAAATGCATACGTTTAGGTTTTGATATATATATACAGGTTGTGCCTTCTTATGATTCAATGAGTCAATGTGCCAGTACAAAGGCTTGTTTTAATATCAGGGTTGAAAGTTCTAACTTTAGCTGTGTCTGTCACAATACTACTGAACACGCTATGAAAAACAGGACCTTTTTAAAACTTGGAGAAATTGAATAAAATATGGTGTCACAACCCACAACTATTTGATGTTAATAAAAAACGGCCTTAATGGAGTTAGCACCCACACAGAGAAAGAGAAATGGAGAATTCTTTTTTGATGAGGGAAAAAGAGGATGTTTGTGAGCAGGTACGTGATGAAGTCAGTAATGATAGAGGGGTGGAGAAATGTAGAATTACGGTTATAGGAACTAGGTAATACGTAGGAAGGAGAAGAACAATTGGGAAAATAGAATGCCGTGGAGGGAAGAGAGATGATGAAGGGGAGTAATAAAGACATGAAGAGTAGCGTGAGGAAGGTTGTATTGACGAAGGGAATAAAAAGGAATGTGGTATCGGTTTGAGTAAGTAGGAGGGGAAAGATGAGATTGCAGGTTCTAGCAGTAGGGGTGAAAATATTGTAATTACCTGGCGGGAGGCACTGAGTTTCATATGCTAATATGAAAGCGACAAACAGAGCTTGAATAAAGGCAAGTGACTAAATGATGAAGAAAATATCAAAACTCATTGCGAATACAATTCACAGTGCCAGTGGACTGGGGCAGAAAGCGGTCTCACTTGCTGGAGTTCAGTCTAACTTTAGCTGGGCCTACTGAGATGTTCATTCATTTAAGGTTGATGAAATGTGTACCATTGCATAGGATTGCAACAAGCATTTATTCTAAAAACTGGTATGTGTGTTATTAAATTTTGTGAATTATTCACAGTACATGTAGTTTAACAATCTGGGAATAGGGATAATTTTTTAGCGCCTAAAAAGGAGAAATTATTTTTCAACATAGAGCGAATTATTGCAAGTTAGGAGGAATTAGGAAGGCCTTCTGGCTTTGACGAATTCAGAGTGTCAGAAGCTGGGGGTTGGGAGAGCTGCAGAGGCTGGCTCGGTCACGCTGCTGAGATGCTATCTTTCCCGTAAACAATGGAGTTGACATTTATGACCTTTTAAATTAGGGCCTTGCCTCTGTGGAATGCAGAATGCCCTTGCTACACGGGCCTCTAAAGGTGGGGTTTCTGGTTTCTCCATAGCATCACTAAAACTAAAGAACTTAATTCCAAAGGGAAAATATAGCAAAGGGGTTTTCTTTGAAAGTCCAAACATCATGTTAAATGCTTTGCTGATACATTGGTGCTCTAAAAAAAAAATAGAATGATGCCTGACAGTTAATAATGGCAATTTATTTTTGTGTATTTGGTTCTCTCATGAATTGTTCTTGCTGGTCCTGTATGTTAGAAGAGAAACAGTAAAGTTATATTTGACAGCAGATTTCCATTGCCTGGTGATCTACTGTCAAAAAGGAGGGTAAGTATTTTAAACCTGACAAATTAAACAGGCCCAAATATTGGGTTTTGGGCTGCAGTTTTACAGTGCATAAAGTACATGACATGGTGTTTGTGTGTCACCGCTTATTACATATGCTATTGTTTTGTCTATGCTTTTTTGTGCTTGATATACAGCAGGTATATCTGATGGCTTGACGTTTTGTGCGTTTTTATTATTTTTTGCATGTTTTCGTTGTTTTTGTTGCTGCTTTTTGATACTATTACAAGTTTACCTGTTTTGTAAGGGGATGGTCATGACGATGCCCATCGCTACGCAACAGTTGGTTGAACTTGTTCTGGTTACTAAATTCCACAGCTAATGATATTTCATGCTGTGAACATGAGAGGCAGCACTTTACCAGTGCATGTCTAAATTGGCTATAATGGTATTACAGAAAACTAAAAGAGATCTACAGGATCAAAGTGTGTCACTTACTGCCCTTTTCCCTTAATGGAACAGGCAGCCTTACATTTATGTATCCTTGATTGGACCTAAGGATGAAATTATAGATCTGTGACTCAAGGTGGCCTAATTTCTATATTACATTAGGTAATGGTGTCCTGTCTCCTAAGTAGCATATGGCCTTTGCTTCTTAAAAGGAAACTAGGTTTTCATTTTTCCCTGCAGAAGGAACTGGAACATTAGCTAAGATTGCCGTATATGGTGTAGTCGCCAGCGGTAGAGTTAAAATGTATGTAACTTTGGCCTTTTGTGTACCACCCGTACTCTTGGTGTAGTGTCACATCCCTGACTATCACCCAAGTAAATTCTTGTCCTTCCTATAGATTTTTATTTTTATTGCTTTTGTTTCTTCCCTGCCCAATGTCGCATTATGCTTAGTGATTGGGGATTTTAGTTGTGTCCTAGTTCCAATTCCCTTTTCCGTATTCCTTTCACCAGTCAGCCCATTTATTATTGTAGGTGTATTGTTCAGGTACACACTTCCAGACTGCAGTGATGCACCAGGAACCCCCATATTATGTACAATTCCCTTTTGCATGACCAGACTGGTTTCCAAGAATTTTCCTTAGGCCTACTTCAATGTTTTCCAGCCTGACTGTCAGGATAGCGATAGACTGGCTAACTGACTCAATATTATAGTAAGACAAGTTTTCCATCTCAAAAGGAGATATCTTACGTTTACTTTTTGAACATGACAAATTTTCAATGTCTATTTTTAATGTGGTTTTTACCCTTTTTGTTCCTGCTGCTTTAATTTCCGGTGGGATCAGAAGTTTCTAATCATGCAAATATCAGGACCCTCTAGTTCTTGTCTTTTGTTTTCATATCTGACTATTAGCCTGTGTATTGCCTAGTGCACCTGATGTGAAAGGTTTCTACATGCCTATGATAATTTGTACCATGTGATTTCTCTATTGAGATGTCCTAGATAAGGAATTTAGAAACACTTATATGTAATCATTGGAGAAAAAAAAATGTGTTTGCCCTATTAGACAATGCCACCATATGTGAAGACATCTATTTAGATAGAATTCTCGTGTAGTTATCTACCCTTAGATGATGGAGGCTCTCACACGGAAACCCAATTGAAAAGCTTAGAGGCACTGTTTTGCCTACTGCCTTTTTATTTGTATTGCTTCCTGAGAAAGACAGTGTATTCTAGACGAAAATTGTCCCATGGCGTGTGGCCACTCTTTTGAAAATCACAGGCCACCTGTTTACAGTCCCCTTGTTATACAACGAACTGTTTAAAGCATCACACTTGCTTCATCAGAAGGCGTTCAATATCAGAAAAGAAGGAGGAGCTGGATTTGCCACAGAACCAGAATTCCAGTGCAAAAGAGCGTCTGTCATGTGCTGGTAACGTCTGACAGTGTGCAGTCCCTTGAGCCCCTTGGCCTGAGTTTTTGGCCACACACCCCCCCTCTTTTCCTTTGCTTCAATGGAAGTGCAGTGCACCGGCGGATCCAAGATTGACAGAAGGCACTACATTCCAGTGCCCATAGAAGAATAGTCTGAGCGTCCTCTGACACTGAATGACGAGTGTTGGAGTATGAGAATGGTCCCGAATCTGCACGAGATGACCTGTGCCCTTGATCAATGGAGAGCACACTACCTGTAGTGCCCGCCGCAAAGGAAAAATACTGGCGCACTGCCTTGAGACATTGAAACTTTTTTTTCGAGTGAGCTGTGGGTGTTTGCCAGGAGGGCACTCCAACTAGCAGTACTTTTCTCATGAAGGGCTTGAATGAAGAGGCCCAGGCAAAAGAAAACAACAGAAGAAGATTTGATGGACAATAGAAGCCTGCCAGAGAGGCTTTTTGAACGGACTCTGGGCATAGGTGGTTTCACAATAGGTTTCCGTGTTATTGTATAGAGTAGGTGTTAAGGAGACAGATTGTTTTGCTGGCATTGTTTTAAAGTACTATTCTGTTTGGTAAAAGCAGAATAGAGTCAATTGTCTGTGGAAAGAGTATTTTCACCTCAGAGCATTGATGAGGGTCACCACTGTTTCACCTGAACATAAAAACTTATTATTTCATTTGTAATAGTGGTCACTACTTTCTCCCGTTGTCTATATGTTTTTAATAACGAGTCTTCTAGTGTCTTTTTAAACATGACGTTGTCATTTATGGGTGGGATCGTTTTTCTCTACTCAATTGACTTCTGCACCCGCTTCCCAACCTATGTCCTTTCCTACTACTGTTTCTTTGCACTCTTTTCACCCTTTTCCTGAACATGAGCAGGTTAGAAGATCAGAATTCGTAAGCAATTCTTTTGTACAGCTTCTGCATCAACACTAGTTAGTAATGACCATCACTAATTATTGGGTGTGTGATCTTATGCCGCCTACTACAGATAGAGGTATTCCTTATTTTGTCATGCCATATGTGGCCTTTGTGCTACTACATGTGTAGACGTGTCCCGTGAGAGTCGCTAAGTAATAGGATGATGCTACAGCAACATCTCCATGACTTCATGTCTGTAGACCTGGACTCGGATTGATGAGAGAATAGTTATTGCCTATGTAAGGGCAAAAGGAGGGTCTGTGGTACTTTAAAACATGGAACCACATTGGAGGCAGGCCCCTACCCTGCCGACTTTGGTATTTAACAAACCGCAAATGACAAATGCGGTATGTACAAGTGTTTTTGTCATGTTTAACCAAAGAATTCACTGTATATATATATAATACTACATATTGAACCCTCGGGTTCCATGTTAGAACAGTAGCCATTTTTGTGATTGCCCTCACATAGGCCATGCTTAGGCCTAAAGGACACGTACACCTTCTGTGACTTCTCTGTGACCTGGGCAGCTTGGCTCCGCCACTCCAGGTCAAACTGGTCTCACGAGTTCCCCGTCCTCTGGCCACCTGTGATTAGCATCAGGGCTTGACACACCATAAAGTCTTTTCATCCTACACAAGCCTCCGGCTAATCTCTTTCACACCTGACTGTTCCTGCTTTATGGCTTGTTTCCCAAAACAGGAGATGCTCATGTTTATTGGGGCCTATCGATATCTGATGTGGGATCTGAGCCTTGCTGGGTAAATAATTACGGGCTGGCTTAACTGGAATGTGGGATGGTCATCATGACTCTGCCTTTTCGTTTGCAATGTATACATGTGAATGACCAACTGCAAGAGAAGGGCGGTGTTGCCCAGAGCGTAACATTCTCCATAAAAGAGGAGACTGGTTTCTGTTCTGGAGACTGCCTCATTCAGTTGCTAAGGCTTCTGTGCGACGTAGTCTCACTCATTTAATAAAGATGTCTTTTTTCATATTTCAGCTTCTTCTGCCAGTTTCTTTGTTACATTACCATGAGAGCGTCTTTTATAATACTACAGCAACAGGATAACCCGAAGTCATAGGGTGCTATCCCTGGCACCGCTGGGGTCCTAAAATCCCCGGTACTTCAACGGTAAGCGAAGAGAAGGCATGGTAAGAGGACGTCCCACTTACGCCTCATGGGTCCTTCTAGGCCCATTATCATGCCTTTGAGGGTTCGGTTGAATCTCTCAACCAACCCGTTTCCTTGGGGGTGGTAAGGGGTGGTGAACTTGTAGATTACACCACACTCTTGCCAAAGAGATTTCATGTACTTGGACATGAAATTGGTACCTCGGTCAGACACCACCTCTAGAGGGAATCCCACTCGGGAGAAAATTCCCATCAGTGCACGTCCCACCACGGGGGCCGTCACTGTCCTCAGAGGAATGGCTTCCGGGTACCGGGTGGCATGGTCCACCAGGACCAGGATGAACCTATTGCCCATCGCTGTCCTGGGGTCCAGTGGCCCTACAATGTCAATCCCCACTCGCTGGAATGGGGTACCGACCACAGGGAATGGCTGGAGTGGAGCCTTCTGCTTCCTTCCACTCTTTCTACTTGCCTGGCAAGTCTGGCATGTCCTGCAGTGAGTATCTGAACTCCTGCGCATTTGAGGCCAATAAAAGTGGGTGACAAGCCTTTCAAAGGTCTTGTCCTGCCCCAAATGCCCTGCCAATGGCACATCGTGAGCCAGCCCCAGTAGGAAGGCTCTGAAGTCCTGGGGTACCACCAGCGCACGGGCTGACCCAGGCTCAGCATCCTTAGGCTCTGTATATAGGAGGTCGTTCTCCCAGTAAACGAAATGTGATCCTGACTAATCACCTGCGGCCTGGTCTGCAGCCTGCTGCCACATACCCACAAGAGAAGGGCACTCCTTCTGTGCCTTGCAAAAGTCCTCCCTGGTGGGACCCCCTTCCTGCTGCCAATGGGTCAGCTCCGGCAGGTCTCCCAGTTCAGCTATCTGCTCCCCTGTAGGCTCCAGGGCATCCCCCTCAAGGTCTGCTTCCTCCTGGACCGTGGGAACTTCGGGGGCCGGCTTCCCGCGCCCCTTGCTCCTTCTCTCTGAGGCCGGTTCCTGGGCCTCCCTCTCAGGCTCCAGGACCTCTTGAGTCCCTCTACTGGCTGCCATGGACCGTGTGGTGACACACGTCCAATCCGGCATACCCAACATCTCCAGGTGAGCACTCCGCTCCACCTTAGCCCAAGGTGAGCTCTCCAAATCGTTCCCTAACAAACAGTCTACAGGCATGGCGGGCCTCACAGCTACCTGAAGAGTACCAGAGACCCCCCCCCCACACTCAAAGGGAACCTGAGCCACCTTGCAGTGCCTCTCTGTGTTGTCAGCGGCAACAACGGGATAGAATGCATTGGGGACCACCTGCTCCTGAGACACCAGGTGACACCTGACAGCTGTCACACTGGCTCCTGTATCTCTAAGAGCTTCCACCCTATGGCTATTTATGGTCACCCACTGCCTGTACTTCTTAGTGTTCTCAGGCAGCTGGGTTGGAGGGACCACTTCACGGTCTCCTAGCGAGACAAGGGACATTTCTGCGGGACCCCACCCACCTTGGATATCCCTCTCCTCCCCCAAGGCTACACTAGTCACCTGCCGGGGTGGAGCACCAGTGGGTGCTGGTTTACCAAACAATGGACACTTTACATCAGAGGCAAAATGCCCCAAATTGTTACACCTGTAACATCTTACGGGCCCCTTCTGAACAGGAGGACCTGTCGGGCCCCGGTCGGTTTCTGGGGTGGGGGAGGCTGAGAACCCTTCCCTTGGTTCCCTTGGGGACTACTTTGGGGCCCTTTTTGGAACTGCTTCTGTTTACCCCTGTCCCCCCCACTCTTCTTCTGGGGACCCTGCCCACCTTTGGCGGAATCTCCCACGGTACCCTTGTGGACCCTGGTACTGACCCAGCGGTCCGCCTCCTCAGCAAGCTTCCTAGGGTTAGTCAGCCTACTATCTATCAGGTGCTGGCGTAGCTCAGGAAAACAATTACTGGACAAGTGCTCCCATGCCATTAAATCAAGAAGCCCTTGATAATCATTTACCTTACTACCCTTTACCCAACCATCCAGCGCTCTGCAAAAGAAAGTCACATACTCCACATACGTACTATTGGGAATCTTAGTGCAACCCCTGAACCTCTGTCTATATAACTCAGGGGTCAACCCATACCTAGCCATCAATGCTTCCTTCATATGGGCATAAGAATTATGAACATCAGCAGGTAAATCTAACAGTGTGTCCCGCCCTTCACTCAGGAACCGTCCCCAAAACCCCACTACCCAATCTCTCTCAGGGACCCGGTGGGAAGACATGGCTACCTCGTAGGCTCTGAACCACTGCCCGATGTCGTCATTCTTGAAGAACACCTTCACTACATCCTTGGGAATATAAACTCTTGGTTCCGCCGGTGCTGGCGGTGTGCTGCCACCAGAGGGATTAAGCTCCAAACTTTTCGCTTTCAGTTCCAGCTCCCTCAGCTTCATGTCATGCTCTAATTGTAGTTTCTTTTCTTCCATGGCTAGTCTTTGTTTTTCCATATCCATTTGCCCATGAAGTTTTGCCATCTCCACTTCATGTGCCCGCATTGCTGCCCTGTCTGCCAACTCTTCTGGCGACAGGCCTCTGCCAAACTCATGGACACTTTCTGGTGGAACCACTTCCACCTGATTCTCTGGTGCCTTTGACTCATACCAGGACCTCAGCGCCTTCACGAGTTGGGCCTTCTTTTTCAATTCAGTTTGGGCAATTCTGAACTTGGAGCAAAAACCTCTCAACTCTTCATTGGTATGATTCTGAAGTGCGCTTTCTTCCCAATCTATGTCCTCAAATCCAGAGATTATAGAAGCTGCCCTTCCGGCGGGAAGTGAACCAGGCATGGCTCTAACAACGGAGATTCTTGGCAAAACAAAACAACTGCTAGTCTTGTGGCTGTGTTACTGGTCTGCTCTCACTACGTGGTGATCAGTGGTTCACTATACGCAAACTACAAATGCAAATCCGTAAATCCTCACCGCTGCCACCAATGTTAGAAATGAGGGGGCTCTGGTTGACGCAGGTGTGAACCCACAACAAGCAGGGACCCTTTACTTCTTGTCAGGGCGAAGGATGACTCCCCAGAATAACCCCTGCTCACCCTCTAGGTGCGTGGCGCGAGCAGTCTAGGCTAAGTCTCAGGCTTACACGGTTAAGCAAGTGCAATAATACATACAGTAAACCCCTTGCATGCACCACAAACGGACACCAATCAGGAAGTATATAAAAATAAGCTTTTATGTAGATTCAGCAGATTCAATACAAGGCCCAGTAACGTTAAACTGATGGGGCCACAATTCTTGGAAATACTGTAAAGTTCTCTTTGTTACGGAAAGTTCTTTAGGCGGGCACAAGGTAACTGTAGGCCTCAGCGCACTTCGTGCTGAGGCGGCGCCCGGGAAGCACACGGCAGATGACAGGGAAATCAGAACGTTGCGGACCCTGGATCCGATGCGAGCTCGCAGTCGAGTTCGTAAGTACAGTACCTCGTTTCTTGACGCGAAGGCGGCTGCGGGATTTCAGCGGCTCTTCGACAGAAGGGCGAGGCGGCGTCCGGGGCACCCACACTTCACGATGGGGGTCTGATCTTCAGGCTCACGACAAGAGCGGGGTGTTGCAGGTGGCGGGTGAACAAAGCGGGGCAGCCGGGCACGCAGGTTACGTCCGGGCCGTCCGAGGCTTGGAGATGCTCACAACGCCGATTCCGGCGGGAGGGTGAAGGTGCGCAGCGAGCCTCCAGCGAGCCTCCAGCGAGCGAGGTGACAGGGGCAACCCAGCACAGCGTAGGGGGAGCGACTCAGATCGAGCGAGGCTCTTCCCAAGGCGGGGGCGGCTAAGCAGTCCTGGTCTGGGGCACGAGGGTCACAGCTCCGGCGAGGGAAAGGACACCACAGTCCAGCGGCAGGCGAGTGAAGATCAGGTAGAGCCCAATGGTCCTGGGGCTCAGTTCAGGGGGCAAGCTCAGTTCCAAGCCCTTGGAGATCGTTTTAGAAAAGCACAAGTCTTGAAAGTAAAAATAAGCAAAGTTTTCAGCAACAGTTTCTCTTCTCCCCTTTGGTAGCAAGGTCACCACTGTAGGCCAATCCCCCAGGACAGGGACAGTCTTCCTCCTACAGCTTTCCCGGTGCCTCCACCTCAGGCAGAGATTCTTCTTGGTCAAAAGCGGATCTAGTTTCTTAGGAGCAGGGCTCCTCCATTTATACAGCAAATCTTTTGCTCTCCCAGGCCAGGGGGGCCCTTGCCTAGTCCAGTCCGGTTTCTGAGCACTTTGTTTACGCGATGCAGGCTTCTTCTTTCAGAGTGTAGGGCAGAGTCCTCAGACGCTCCACAGGGGGCGGAGCCGGCATTGAGGTGGCAGAGCACTGTCCTATTCAGAGCCGAGGAGCACTCCTCCCACCCATCTACCTGTCAATCGTCCTATTCACCACCAGGCTACCTAGCCCTGCCCATCTGGGTTCCCCCAGCCCTGTCACTCATACCAGCCAGACATCAGATACACATCACGCAGAGGCGGGCTGAAATGTTTAGGCAAGCAAAGGCCAGCTTTCTAAAAGCGGCATTTGCAAACCCGGAATATTAAAATAAACCTTGGGAAAAGATGTACCTTATTATTCCGAGTTCAGGCATACTAAACTCGATCTTTTACCATGTTCCCTGGGTCAGTTAGGATCATAGGATGTAACAATCCTAGCCGCCCATACTGGCCTATGAGAACAGGGTAGCCTTACAGTAGTGAACAACAAGATGGCGGTAATTCACTACTAGGACATGCCACGCATCTAGGCTTGTCCTACCTTATGCTTACAACGCACCCTGCCCGTGGGCCTACCAGAGGGGTGACTAACATGAAGTTAAGGGAAGGTTTAGGGCCGGCAAGTGTGGGCACTTGCCAGTCAGCATGTCAGTACCAGACTGCACGCAGGTTCTGCGATGGCAGACCTTAGACATATTTTACCGGCCGCTTCTGTGGGTGGCACAACCAGTGCTGCAAGCCCACCAGCGGTGTTTGCATTTACATGCCCTGGCGCTCCTGGCGCACTTTACTGGGGTCTGACAGTAAACCAAACGATCCAATCATGGAATCCAACCAACATATACAATTTATATAGGGAGCACTCGCACCGCGACACTGGTTGGCAGTGGCACAGCGTGCTGAGCGGCCAACACCATAAAAACACATGAGGCACATCGACAAAGAGAGGAAGGGAGACTCACGCCAAGGTACCAGGTCTAACAAGGGGTATATCCTAGAAAGATACCCTCCATATATGATACCCTAACTTTTCAGGAGATGAGAAAATTGTGTACCTCCAGAAAGTTAAAACAGGGTTCAAACCCTACCCTCATTTATCTAGTGGAGATCTTAGAAGAGTATGATGCTCAGAGAGCCTCCCAGGATGGTGCCTTAGGTACCAATGAGGGTCTACCCTCTACAGAAGACTCCCCTCACAATACTGATCTTGATGAGTCAGCAGGGACTTCAGAAGATGAGGTAGATAGCCAGGTCCAAGTTAGGAGACTTAGCCAGGCTAACTTAAGCCTACATGGGAGTCAGAATGGGGTCCCCCCATTCAGACCCTCAAGTGGACTTAATCAGAGAAGCAGGAGAGGAAGATCCCCTTCAAGGGAATCTATCCACTCCCATGTCTCTAATAGCTCCAATGCCTCTTCTCACAGGGGAATGACTTCTCCACAGAGAAAAGAGCATCAAGCCAGAATGAGGGAAGTTAATCTACGGATTGAAAGGGAAGAACTTGCCCTTGCCAAGGAGAGACTTGCTGTGGCCAGAGAGCAAAAGTTAAGTGGGTTAGGACCCACTGGTGGCAGCACTACCCCTAAAGATCGAGACAGGTCCTATGACAATAGAAACCTGAGCAAGATTGTCCCTCCTTACAAGTGTGGGGATGACATCCACAAATGGATAACTGCTTTGGAGAGGGCTTGCAAAGTACAGCAGGTACCCCAAAGTCAGTGGGCAGCTATCTTGTGGCTCTCCTTCTCTGAGAAAGGTAGAGACAAGCTCCTCACAGTTAGTGATGAGGATGCAGACAATTACACTGTCCTGAAGAGTGCTCTGATTGATGGGTTTGGCCTAACCACTGAACAATACAGGTTGTTGTTCAGGGATACCCAGAAGACATAGACTCAGGACTGGATTGACTTTGTAGATTGTACCACTAAGGCTTTGGAAGGCTGGTTATTGGGTAGTAAGGTTAAGGACTATACAGGATTGTATAATTTGATCATGCGAGAACAAATCCTTAACAACTGTCAAAACCAGCTGCTGCATCAACACTTGATTGACTCTGACCTAACTTCTCCCCAGGAATTGGGAAAGAAGGCAGATAGGTGGGTCAGGACTAGAGTTAAGCAGAAAAATCAGAACCAAGGTGGTGATCAGAAAAAGGCAGACCAGAAGGATAATGAGCAGAAATCAAAAGACCAGAAGTCTTCACCAGGCCCCCAAAAGGCTCAGGGGGAGGGTGGTCCCAAAAAGGATAAAAAGAAAGATGGCCAAAAGAAACCTTGGTGTAACTATTGTAAGTCCAATTCCCATTGGTATAGTGAATGCACCAAAAAGGACAAGCCCCCAACCACCATTGCCCCTAAGGCAACTGTACCCCCTAGTCCAGCTGTAAGTGGTGGTTCCCAGCAAAAGGGTGTAATAGGGTTAACCCTGGGAACTGAAGTGGATTCTGGCCTAGTCAGAATACCCACTCAGGCTGTTCTGATCTGTGATGGGGATATAGCTTTGTCCTTTACTGGGGGTTCCAGTAACCTGGGCAAGTACAGACAGACTCCTTTGATCAACCAGAGAATGGCTCAGGCCTACAGGGACACAGGTGCTAGTGTCACAATGGTGACACCTGCCTTTGTGGACCCTGGACAGATCATACTAGGTGAGAATTACCTAGTGACCAACGCTAGCAATGCCACTACCTCCCATAGTGTGGCAATTGTTAACTTCTCCTGGGGAGGGGTAACTGCCTCAAGAAAGATGTGGTGAGTTCAGATCTTCCTGTAGAGTGTCTGTTGGGAAATGACCCTGAAACTTCAGTGTGGGCTGAAGTGGAGTATAGGACCCATGCGGAAATGCTGGGAATAGATGCACATGTCCTTGCTGTGACCAGGTCACAGGCCAAAAAGTGCAACACTGAAGTGCTGGATCCTGGGACAATGGACCAGACACAACCCAAGAGAAAGAGCAGTAGGGTTAAGGCTGTGCCTTCCCCCCTGCCTCAGGTAGAGGATCAGCCCTCACAGGAGGATGATTCTGAGAGCCCTGAAGGAACTGTCCTAGAAGAACTGGAACCTGACCAGGTTGAGTTTCTTGGGGCAGGGGGACCTTCAAGGGCAGATCTGAGGCAGGCACAATTAGACTGTCCTTCTCTTGAACCCCTCAGACAGCAGGCTGCTGCTGAGGCTGCAGGGAATGCTCAAGGTACCCATAGAGTGTATTGGGATGAAGGGCTGCTGTACTCAGAGGCTAGAGACCCCAAGCCTGGTGCGTCCGGGAGGTTGGTCATACCATTGAGTTTCAGAGGCTTCCTTCTTACCTTGGCCCATGATATTCCCCTTGCAGGACACTTAGGCCAGAATAAGACCTGGGACAGACTTGTCCCTCACTTTCACTGGCATCACATGTCAGAAGATACCAAGGAGTTTTGTCGCTCCTGTGTCACCTGCCAAGCCAGTGGCAAATCAGGTGGCACCACAAAGGCCCCCTTCATACCACTACCTGTGGTGGGGGTTCCCTTTGAGAGAGTGGGGATAGACATTGTTGGACCAATGGACCCCCAAACAGCATCTGGGCACAGATTCATACTGGTGATAGTGGACCATGCCACCAGGTATCCAGAAGCTATACCCCTAAGGACCACAACAGCTCCTGTTGTGGCAAGGGCCCTACTTGGAGTATTCTCCAGAGTGGGCTTTCCAAAGGAGGTTGTCTCTGACAGAGATGCCAACTTCATGTCAGGATATTTGACTACAATGTGGAAGGAGTGTGGTGTTAACTACAAATTCACTACACCCTATCACACACAATGCAATGGGCTTGTGAAAAGATTCAACTTGACCCTAAAAGGGATGATAAAAGGTTTACCAGAGAAGCTTAGGCGAAGATGGGACATCCTTTTACCCTGCCTTCTGTTTGCTTACAGAGAGGTCCCACAAAAGGGGGTTGGCTACAGCCCTTTTGAGTTTTTGTTTGGGCATCCTGTAAGGGGACCCCTGTGTCTAGTAAGGGAAGGATGGCAGAGACCTCTCAGACAACCCAAAACTGGACATAGTGGATTATGTACTTGGCCTCCGCTCCAGGATGGCAGAGTATATGAAGAAGGCTTCTAAAAACCTTGAGGCAAGCCAAGAACTCCAAAAAGCTTGGCATGACCAAAAGGCTGTGCTGACTGTGTACCAGCCAGGACAGAAAGTGTGGGTGTTGGAGCCAGTGGCCCCAGCAGCACTCCAGGACAAATGGTCTGGACCCCACACTATTGTTGAACAGAAGGGAGAAGTCACCTACTTGGTGGACCTTGGGACTCCCAGAAGCCCCCACAGGGTGCTTCATATCAACAGGTTAAAGGCATATGTTGACAGGGCAGACATGGGCTTACTCATGGCTACAGATGAGGGGCAGGAGGAAGAGAGTGACCCTCTCCCAGACCTGCTGACTCAGAACCCTGATGATGGTTCAGTTGATGGTGTGGTCTTTTCTGACAGCCTCACTAACCATCAGCAACAGGACTGAAGACAAGTTCTACAGGCCTATAGACATATGTTCTCTCTGACCCCAAGTCAGACAAACTGGTGCACCCATGAGGTGGACACTGGTGACAGTCTGCCTGTGAAGAGTAAAATCTACAGGCAACCTGACCATGTCAGGGACTGCATAAAGATTGAGGTACAAAAGATGCTGGAGCTGGGAGTCATTGAACCTTCAGAGAGCCCTTGGGCTAGTCCTGTAGTTCTTGTGCCAAAACCTCACACCCAAGATGGTAAGAGAGAGATGAGGTTTTGCGTGGATTACAGAGGTCTCAATGCTGTCACTAGGACAGATGCCCACTGTAGGAAGGTGGATATCTGACTATGGTTACCCCCAACTTTTTGCCTACTGTCGAGCTGGTTTTTCGACTTAGTTGGCCTGAGATCCTGCCATTCAGGGTCTCAGGCTGTCTGCTCTCTCTTTAAAATGGACTCCATGTACCCTAGGTACATTCCCAATTGGTAAGGATCACCTTATTGGACCCTGTACAGTGTACCCTAGGTACCCAGGGCATAGGTGTACCCTAGGCCTCCCAGGGGCTGCAGCATGTATTATGCCACCCCTGGTCTGGCCTTCCAATCAGACACAACTGGCTGATCACTCAGCTGGGGCAAGGTCATGTAATCACCCCTTGCTTAGATATAGTATGCCTATATCTACCCTTATATATAGACACATGTGTACCTATCAGTCACTCCTATGGCAGGCCTTAACAATCCTGGAGGCAGAGTGCTTGGTAACATGTGAGATGGTGCTCTAGCATGAGCTGAGCCTGTCTGCAGCTTTCGGAACCATGTCCTTATAGCTGTTCTATGATATAGCCTACCATATACTCTTAAAGTGCCTTATAATCTTAAACGGTTATGGTAACTATGGTTTGGCTTTATCAAAACATGTCGTGTAAGGTGTCTAACACTTTGGAATAATACCCCCATACCATTTCTGGTGATGAGGATATTATTTCTCCCTTCTAGAGGGAGAGACATGTTAAAATCCTACTTTGCTGTTTAACTCCAACCAAAGCCTCAGCATCACAAAATGGATGCTGCTGCCACAGACACGAGTCTGACCTCCTGCTGCTGGGAGTGATCCCGGCAAGGGAGGCTTGGACAATAGGTTTCCTGCTTGGGGAGGTGCTAGCACCTCCCCAGACAGACTTTAGTGTATTGGGGCAGGGAGGGCTGAAAGGAATGAGACATGCCTGGGGCACACAAGGTGTCCCATGCATAGTCCAGTTCAAACCGGTGCTGGGGCACTCCAGCCCCAGTCCTGGTGCGAAACTGGACAAAGGGAAGGGAGTGTAACCACCCACCTCCCAGGTCCCACCCATAAGGCGTGACCTAGCAGGTAACCCAGCCCCCCAGATTAGTATAAGAGTGGTAGCTGGGCCCCAGGAGATTAGATTATCCTGAACCTGTAACTTGAACAGAAACTCTGGACCTTCGACATTCGACGAAAGAAGAAGACTGAAGAATCTCCCTTGTGGCCAAGGAGTGGCTACCCTGTGCAAACAGGCACCATCAAGAGACTACCTTTTGCTTTACTGAAGTTCTACGAGGGACCGACTGCAGAGCCCGACCAGAGCCTTGACTTCCAGACGTCTCCGACCCTGATCCACACCCACAGCCGAGCTGAGATCCGTGGAGGCGACGAGAGACGTGGGACCGGCTACCTGGGAAAAGTGGCTAGTATCTTTCAGCGCAGCTTCTGAGGCACCCTCGAAGTTGTGCACCGGGGATTGAGAAGCCCCAACCCCAAGCACCATCTGCACCGAAGATCAGCCCCACACACTCCACGAGTCCTGCGTGGGGCCCTTCTGCATTTTCCTGCTTGCCGCGCCTGGCCGGTTGATTGCCCGTTGGCTAGTGGCCTTTGTGACGACGCATCCAGAAATCTTCACTGCTGGTTTGGCTCCTCCAGCCTGGCTCCCACTTCCCTGCAAAAGAGAAGCACCCCAGACCTTCCTGGTCTGCACCAGAAGCAAGTCCTCCGTTCTTCGTGGGTTCCGCTTGCCAAGGCTTGGTGAGTCCTAGTCCAACTTCGACGCCGCCGACAGCAAGAGCCTTCGTGGGACAGCTCGCCTCCTGGTCCTGGTCGTCCTCAACGTTTCCTGGTCCTCGTGGCTGCAGCGACAAGCTTCACCTTCACCTGCAATCTTTACGACATCGCCTGGTTCCTTCCTGGTTCCACGTGGTCACTGGCTAGTGACCTTGACTCTGTCCCTTCTGCTTGCAGGTCTCCTCTCTTCTTGATCCCAGCCTTGGGATCCACCGGACACTCTTCACTGACTGCCTGTCAGGATCTTTCCTTCAGGCATCCATAGAAGTCCACGACGAAACCCGACGCAAGTTCACACCTATGCACCCGCAGTCCGTGGGCTAGGTAACTTGGGTACTTCGGTGCTCACAAGGGTAGTGACTATCCTAGGGTCTAGTTTCCGAGTCTCGACTCTCTAGCTGCTTCAGAAGTGTCCTTAAACTGTTAATTTCTAACTGCTAGTAATTCTATCGACTTTTACGCATTACGCGTGAGTGTTTCCACTCTGCACCTGAATCCCGTGGGCCTCCCACTTCCTAACTGTTGCTAGTGTAGTGTAGCCCCAGCGATTCCCTAGGCCTAGGCCTATCCTATTTCCGTGACAGTGGTCCTTATACCACTTCTTTAGTATATGGTTTGCGTGGCCCCTAGGGCCTAACTGTATTACTTACCTGTGTGACTTAATGTATGCTTAAATAAGACTGTGTTGTACTTACCTCTAATCTCATAAAGAGTGCTGAGGGTTTGTCTAGAATAAATACACTTTATTTTATATATATATATTGTTAGACCTGGCACCTTGGCGTGAGTCTCCCTTCCTCTCTTTGTCGCTGTGCCTCATGTGTTTTTATGGTGTTGGCCGCTCAGCGCGCTGTGCCACTGCCAACCAGTGTCGCGGTGCGAGTGCTCCCTATGTAAATTGGATATGTTGGTTGGATTCCATGATTGGATTGTTTGGTTTACTGTCAGACCCCAGTAAAGTGCGCCAGGAGCGCCAGGGCATGTAAATGCAAACACCGCTGGTGGGCTTGCAGCACTGGTTGTGCCACCCACAGAAGCGGCCGGTAAAATATGTCTAAGGTCTGCCATTGCAGAACCTGCGTGCAGTCTGGTACTGACATGCTGACTGGCAGGTGCCCACACTTGCCGGTCCCTAAAACCTTCCCTTAGCTGCATGTTAGTCACCCCTCTGGTAGGCCCACGGGCAGGGTGCGTTGTAAGCATAAGGTAGGACAAGCCTAGATGCGTGGCATGTCCTAGTAGTGAATTACCGCCATCTTGTTGTTCACTACTGTAAGGCTACCCTGTTCTCATAGGCCAGTATGGGCGGCCTGGATTATTACACCCTATGATCCTAACCGACCCAGGGAACATGGTAGAAGATCGAGTTTAGTATGCCTGAACTCGGAATAATAAGATACATCTTTTCGTAAGGTTTATTTTAATATTCCGGGTTTGCAAATGCCGCTTTTAGAAAGCTGGCCTTTGCTTGCCTAAACATTTCAGCCCGCCTCTGCGTGATGTGTATCTGATGTCTGGCTGGTGTGAGTGACAGGGCTGGGGAACCCAGATGGGCAGGGCTAGGTAGCCTGGTGGTGAATAGGACGATCGACAGGTAGATGGGTGGGAAGAGTACTCCTAGGCTCTGAATAGGACAGTGCTCTGCCACCTCAATGCCGGCTCCGCCCCCTGTGGAGCGTCTGAGGACTCTGCCCTGCACTCTGAAAGAAGAAGCCTGCATCGCGTAAACAAAGTGCTCCAAAACCGGACTGAACTAGGCAAGGGCCCCCCTGGCCTGGGAGAACAAAAGATTTGCTGTATAAATGGAGGAGGCCTGCTCCTAAGAAACTAGATCCGCTTTTGACCAAGAAGAATCTCTGCCTGAGGAGGAGGCACCGGGAAAGCTGTAGGAGGAAGACTGTCCCTATCCTGGGGGATTGGCCTGCAGTGGTGACCTTGCTGCCGAAGGGGAGAAGAGAAACTGATGCTGAAGACTTTACTTTACTTTTACTTTCAAGACTTGTGCTTTTCCAAAACGATCTCCAAGGGCTTGGAACTGAGCTTGCCCCCTGAACTGAGCCCCAGGACCATTGGGCTCTACCTGATCTTCACTCGCCTGCTGCTGGACTGTGGTGTCCTTTCCCTCGCCGGAGCTGTGACCCTCGTGCCCCAGTCCCTCCTGGAGCCGTGACCAGGACTGCTTAGCCGCCCCCGCCTTGGGAAGAGCCTCGCTCGATCGGAGCCGCTCCCCCTACGCTGTGCTGGGCTGCCCCTGTCACCTTGCTCGCTGGAGGCTCGCTGTGCACCTTCACCCTCCCGCCGGAATCGGCGTTTGTGAGCATTTCCAAGCCTCTGACGGCCCAGACGTAATCTGCGTGCCCGGCTGCCCCGCTTGTTCACCCGCCACCTGCAACACCCCGCTCTTGTCATGAGCCTGAAGATCAGACCCCCATCGTGAAGTGTGGGAGCCTCGGACGCCGCCTCGCCCTTCTGTCGAAGAGCCGCTGAAATCCCGCACCCGCCTTTGCGTCAAGAAACAAGGTACTGTACTTACAAACTCGACCGCGAGCTCGCATCGGATCCAGGGTCCGCAACGTTCTGAATTCCCTGTCATCTGCCGCGTGCTTCCCGGACGCCGTCTCAGCACGAAGTGCGCTGAGGCCTACAGTTACCTTGTGCCCGCCTAAAGAACTTTCCATAACAAAGAGACTTTACCGTATTCCTAAGAATTGTGGCCCCATCAGTTAACGTTACTGGGCCTTGTATTGAATCTGCTGAATCTACATAAAAGCTTATTTTTATATACTTCCTGATTGGTGTCCGTTTGTGGTGCATGCAAGGGGTTTACTGTATGTGTAATTGCATTTGCTTAACCGTGTACGCCTGAGACTTAGCCTAGACTGCTCGCGCCACGCACCTAGAGGGTGAGCAGGGGTTATTCTGGGGAGTCATCCTTCGCCCTGACAAGAAGTAAAGGGTCCCTGCTTGTTGTGGGTTCACACCTGCGTCAACCAGAGCCCCCTCATTTCTAACATTGGTGGCAGCGGTGAGGATTTACGGATTTGCATTTGTGGTTTGCGTATAGTGAACCACTGATCATCACGTAGTGAGAGCAGACCAGTAACACAGCCACAAGACTAGAATTTGTTTTTGTTTTGCCAAGAATCTCCATTGTTAGAGCCATGCCTGGTTCACTTCCCGCCGGAAGGGCAGCTTCTATAATCTCTGGATTTGAGGACATAGATTGGGAAGAAGGCGCACTTCAGAATCATACCAATGAAGAGTTGAGAGGTTTTTGCTCCAAGTTCAGAATTGCCCAAACTGAATTAAAAAACAAGGCCCAACTCGTGAAGGCGCTGAGGGCCTGGTATGAGTCAAAGGCACCAGAGAATCAGGTGGAAGTGGTTCCACCAGAAAGTGTCCATGAGTTTGGCAGAGGCCTGTCGCCAGAAGAGTTGGCAGACAGGGCCGCAACCCGGGCACACGAGGTGGAGATGGCAAAACTTCATGGGCAGATGGATATGGAAAAACAAAGATTAGCCATGGAAGAAAAGAAACTACAATTAGAGCATGACATGAAGCTGAGGGAGCTGGAGCTGAAAGCAAAAAGTTTGGAGCTTAATCCCTCTGGTGGCAGCACACCGCCAGTATCGGCGGAACCAAGAGTTTATATTCCCAAGGATGTAGTGAAGGAGTTCTTCAAGAATGACGACATCGGGCAGTGGTTCAGAGCCTACGAGGTAGCCATGTCTTCCCACCGGGTCCCTGAGAGAGATTGGGGAGCGGGGTTGTGGGGACGGTTCCTGAGTGAAGGGCGGGACACACTGTTAGATTTACCTGCTGATGTTCATAATTCTTATGCCCATATGAAGGAAGCATTGATGGCTAGGTATGGGTTGACCCCTGAGTTACATAGACAGAGGTTCAGGGGTTGCACTAAGATTCCCAATAGTACGTATGTGGAGCATGTGACTTTCTTTTGCAGAGCGCTGGATGGTTGGGTAAAGGGTAGTAAGGTAAATGATTATCAAGGGCTTCTTGATTTAATGGCATGGGAGCACTTGTCCAGTAATTGTTTTCCTGAGCTACGCCAGCACCTGATAGATAGTAGGCTGACTAACCCTAGGAAGCTTGCTGAGGAGGCGGACCGCTGGGTCAGTACCAGGGTCCACAAGGGTATGGTGGGAGATTCCGCCAAAGGTGGGAAGGGTCCCCAGCAGAAGAGTGGGGGGACAGGGGTAAACAGAAGCAGTTCCAAAAAGGGCCCCAAAGTAGTCCCCAAGGGAACCAAGGAAGGGTTCTCAGCCTCCCCCACCCCAGAAACCGACCGGGCCCCCGACAGGTCCTCCTGTTCAGAAGGGGCCCGTCAGATGTTACAGGTGTAACAATTTGGGGCATTTTGCCTCTGATGTAAAGTGTCCATTGTTTGGTAAACCAGCACCCACTGGTGCTCCACCCCGGCAGGTGACTAGTGTAGCCTTGGGGGAGGAGAGGGATGTCCAAGGTGGGTGGGGTCCCGCAGAGATGTCCCTTGTCTCGCTAGGAGACCGTGAAGTGGTCCCTCCAACCCAGCTGCCTGAGAACACTAAGAAGTACAGGCAGTGGGTGACCATAAATGGCCATAGAGTGGAAGCTCTTAGAGATACAGGAGCCAGTGTGACAGCTGTCAGGTGTCACCTGGTGTCTCAGGAGCAGGTGGTCCCCAATGCATTCTATCCCGTTGTTGCCGCTGACAACACAGAGAGGCACTGCAAGGTGGCTCAGGTTCCCTTTGAGTGGGGGGGGGTCTCTGGTACTCTTCAGGTAGCTGTGAGGCCCGCCATGCCTGTAGACTGTTTGTTAGGGAACGATTTGGGGAGCTCACCTTGGGCTAAGGTGGAGCGGAGTGCTCACCTGGGGATGTTGGGTATGCCGGATCCATGGCAGCCAGTAGAGGGACTCAAGAGGTCCTGGAGCCTGAGAGGGAGGCCCAGGAACCGGCCTCAGAGAGAAGGAGCAAGGGGCACGGGAAGCCGGCCCCTGAAGTTCCCACGGTCCAGGAGGAAGCAGACCTTGAGGGGGATGCCCTGGAGCCTACAGGGGAGCAGATAGCTGAACTGGGAGACCTGCCGGAGCTGACCCATTGGCAGCAGGAAGGGGGTCCCACCAGGGAGGACTTTTGAAAGGCACAGAAGGAGTGCCCTTCTCTCGTGGGTATGCGGCAGCAGGCTGCAGACCAGGCCGCAGGTGATCAGTCAGGATCACATTTCGTTTACTGGGAGAACGACCTCCTATATACAGAGTCTAAGGTTGCTGAGCCTGGGTCAGCCCGTGCGCTGCTGGTACCCCAGGACTTCAGAGCCTTCCTACTGGGGCTGGCTCACGATGTGCCATTGGCAGGGCATTTGGGGCAGGACAAGACCTTTGAAAGGCTTGTCACCCACTTTTATTGGCCTCAAATGCGCAGGAGTTCAGATACTCACTGCAGGACATGCCAGACTTGCCAGGCAAGTGGAAAGAGTGGAAGGAAGCAGAAGGCTCCACTCCAGCCATTCCCTGTGGTCGGTACCCCATTCCAGCGAGTGGGGATTGACATTGTAGGGCCACTGGACCCCAGGACAGCAATGGGCAATAAGTTCATCCTGGTCCTGGTGGACCATGCCACCCGGTACCCGGAAGCCATTCCTCTGAGGACAGTGACGGCCCCCGTGGTGGGACGTGCACTGATGGGAATTTTCTCCCGAGTGGGATTCCCTCTAGAGGTGGTGTCTGACCGAGGTACCAATTTCATGTCCAAGTACATGAAATCTCTTTGGCAAGAGTGTGGTGTAACCTACAAGTTCACCACACCTTACCACCCCCAAGGAAACGGGTTGGTTGAGAGATTCAACCGAACCCTCAAAGGCATGATAATGGGCCTAGAAGGACCCATGAGGCGTAAGTGGGACGTCCTCTTACCATGCCTTCTCTTCGCTTACCGTGAGGTGCCACAGAAGTCTCTGGGGTTCAGTCCCTTTGAGCTTCTGTATGGTCACCCAGTCAGAGGACCTCTAAGCCTGGTCAAGGAAGGCTGGGAGCAATCTCCCAGGAAACCTCCCCAGAATGTATATAGTTACATGCTGGCCTTCAGGAATCAGACTAGGTGATTCAGGCAACTTGCTGAGGCAAATCTGGAAGCCAGCCAGGAGGAGATGAAGCGGTGGTACGACCAGAATGCCACTCTGGTAGAGCTTCAGCCTGGACAGAAGGTATGGGTCTTGGCCCCCGTGGAGCCGTGTGCGCTCCAGGATAAGTGGACCGGTCCCTTTCAGGTGGTGGAGCGCAAGAGTCCTGTTACCTACGTGGTGGACCTGAAGTCTCCTAGGAACCCCTTAAGGGTCCTACATGTCAACCGCCTCAAGCCCCACTTGGAGAGGTCCCAAGTGGGCATGCTCTTGGCAACAGATGCTGGAATGGAAGAGGAGACCGAACCTCTTCCTGACCTCCTGTCAGCCAAGGAGCAAGATGGGTCAGTGGATGGTGTCATCCTCTCTTCCGCCCTGAGCAACAGAATGATTGTCGCCAGTTGCTGGGACAATTTTCTGATCTGTTTTCCCTGGTCCCTGGTGTCACTGATTGGTGCGTCCATGATGTGGACACTGGGGATAGTCCACCTGTGCGGCACAAGGCCTACAGGGTGACTGACAGGGTGAGGACATGCAACAAGGAGGAGGTCTCCAAGATGTTTGCACTCGGGGTAATTGAGTCTTCTAGCAGTCCTTGGGCCAGCCCCGTGGTCTGGGTCCCAAAGGCTGCAGCGCCGGGAGCCACACCCGAACTCCGGTTCTGTGTGGACTACAGAGGACTCAATTCAGTCACTAGGACTGACGCACACCCCATCCCCAGAGCTGATGAGCTCATCGATCGGCTAGGGGCTGCCAACTACCTCAGCACGTTTGATTTAACGTCTGGGTATTGGCAGATCGCCTTGACCGAGGGGGCCAAAGAGAGGTCAGCATTTTCCACCCCAGATGGGCACTACCAGTTCCGGGTTATGCCCTTTGGGATGAAGAATGCCCCTGCCACCTTCCAGAGATTGGTCAACCAGGTGTTGGCTGGGCTGTATTCGTTCAGTGCAGCCTACCTGGATGACATCGCGGTGTTCAGCTCCACTTGGGAAGAACACCTGCGACACCTCTGGGAAGTGTTGATGGCGCCGCGCAAGGCAGGCCTCACGATCAAGGCGAGTAAGTGCCAGATCGGGCAGGGTTCCGTGGTGTATTTGGGACACCAAGTTGGGAGTGGCCAGGTGGCACCCCTTCAGCCCAAGATAGAAACCATCCTGAATTGGGAGGCGCCCAAAACCCAGACAGAGGTGAGAGCCTTCCTAGGTCTCACTGGGTACTACAGGAGGTTTGTCAAGGGGTACGGCAACATGGTTGCCCCCTTGACAGCGCTGACTTCGAAGAAGCAGCCCAGGAAAGTGATTTGGACTGACACCTGTCAGAAAGCTTTGGAGGCCTTGAAAACTGCTATGTGCACGGCGCCCGTCCTCTTGGCTCCCAACTTCTCCAAAGAGTTTATCGTTCAGACAGACGCTTCAGAGCATTGTGTGGGGGCTGTTCTTTCACAGATTAATGAGGAGGGCCTAGATCAACCCTTAGCCTTTCTTAGCAGGAGGTTACTCCCACGGGAGCAGAGGTGGAGTGCTATTGAGCGTGAGGCATTTGCTGTGGTCTGGGCGCTGAAGAAGCTAAGACCCTACCTGTTTGGGTCTCACTTCCGGGTTCAGACGGACCACAGGCCCCTCAGATGGTTGATGCATATGAGGGGTGAGAATCCAAAGCTGTTGAGGTGGTCCATTTCCCTACAAAGTATGGATTTCACGGTGGAACATCGCCCTGGTACAGATCACGCCAATGCTGACTGTCTGTCCAGATTTTTCAGCCTTAGTGATGAGGAACTCCCTGGGGTAGGGTAGTTCTCCCCACTTTTCAGCTGGAGGGGACACGTGTTAGACCTGGCACCTTGGCGTGAGTCTCCCTTCCTCTCTTTGTCGCTGTGCCTCATGTGTTTTTATGGTGTTGGCCGCTCAGCGCGCTGTGCCACTGCCAACCAGTGTCGCGGTGCGAGTGCTCCCTATGTAAATTGGATATGTTGGTTGGATTCCATGATTGGATCGTTTGGTTTACTGTCAGACCCCAGTAAAGTGCACCAGGAGCGCCAGGGCATGTAAATGCAAACACCGCTGGTGGGCTTGCAGCACTGGTTGTGCCACCCACAGAAGCGGCCGGTAAAATATGTCTAAGGTCTGCCATTGCAGAACCTGCGTGCAGTCTGGTACTGACATGCTGACTGGCAGGTGCCCACACTTGCCGGTCCCTAAAACCTTCCCTTAGCTGCATGTTAGTCACCCCTCTGGTAGGCCCACGGGCAGGGTGCGTTGTAAGCATAAGGTAGGACAAGCCTAGATGCGTGGCATGTCCTAGTAGTGAATTACCGCCATCTTGTTGTTCACTACTGTAAGGCTACCCTGTTCTCATAGGCCAGTATGGGCGGCCTGGATTATTACACCCTATGATCCTAACCGACCCAGGGAACATGGTAGAAGATCGAGTTTAGTATGCCTGAACTCGGAATAATAAGATACATCTTTTCGTAAGGTTTATTTTAATATTCCGGGTTTGCAAATGCCGCTTTTAGAAAGCTGGCCTTTGCTTGCCTAAACATTTCAGCCCGCCTCTGCGTGATGTGTATCTGATGTCTGGCTGGTGTGAGTGACAGGGCTGGGGAACCCAGATGGGCAGGGCTAGGTAGCCTGGTGGTGAATAGGACGATCGACAGGTAGATGGGTGGGAGGAGTACTCCTAGGCTCTGAATAGGACAGTGCTCTGCCACCTCAATGCCGGCTCCGCCCCCTGTGGAGCGTCTGAGGACTCTGCCCTGCACTCTGAAAGAAGAAGCCTGCATCGCGTAAACAAAGTGCTCCAAAACCGGACTGAACTAGGCAAGGGCCCCCCTGGCCTGGGAGAACAAAAGATTTGCTGTATAAATGGAGGAGCCCTGCTCCTCAGAAACTAGATCCGCTTTTGACCAAGAAGAATCTCTGCCTGAGGAGGAGGCACCGGGAAAGCTGTAGGAGGAAGACTGTCCCTATCCTGGGGGATTGGCCTGCAGTGGTGACCTTGCTGCTGAAGGGGAGAAGAGAAACTGTTGCTGAAGCCTTTACTTTACTTTTACTTTCAAGACTTGTGCTTTTCCAAAACGATATCCAAGGGCTTGGAACTGAGCTTGCCCCCTGAACTGAGCCCCAGGACCATTGGGCTCTACCTGATCTTCACTCGCCTGCTGCTGGACTGTGGTGTCCTTTCCCTCGCCGGAGCTGTGACCCTCGTGCCCCAGTCCCTCCTGGAGCCGTGACCAGGACTGCATAGCCGCCCCCGCCTTGGGAAGAGCCTCGCTCGATCGGAGCCGCTACCCCTACGCTGTGCTGGGCTGCCCCTGTCACCTTGCTCGCTGGAGGCTCGCTGTGCACCTTCACCCTCCCGCCGGAATCGGCGTTTGTGAGCATCTCCAAGCCTCGGACGGCCCAGACGTAATCTGCGTGCCCGGCTGCCCCGCTTGTTCACCCGCCACCTGCAACACCCCGCTCTTGTCGTGAGCCTGAAGATCAGACCCCCATCGTGAAGTGTGGGAGCCCCGGACGCCGCCTCGCCCTTCTGTCAAAGAGCCGCTGAAATCCCGCACCCGCCTTTGCGTCAAGAAACAAGGTACTTACAAACTTGACCGCGAGCTCGCATCGGATCCAGGGTCCGCAACGTTCTGAATTCCCTGTCATCTGCCGCGTGCTTCCCGGACGCCGCCTCAGCACGAAGTGCGCTGAGGCCTACAGTTACCTTGTGCCCGCCTAAAGAACTTTCCATAACAAAGAGACTTTACCGTATTCCTAAGAATTGTGGCCCCATCAGTTAACGTTATTGGGCCTTGTATTGAATCTGCTGAATCTACATAAAAGCTTATTTTTATATACTTCCTGATTGGTGTCCGTTTGTGGTGCATGCAAGGGGTTTACTGTATGTGTAATTGCATTTGCTTAACCGTGTACGCCTGAGACTTAGCCTAGACTGCTCGCGCCACGCACCTAGAGGGTGAGCAGGGGTTATTCTGGGGAGTCATCCTTCGCCCTGACAAGAAGTAAAGGGTCCCTGCTTGTTGTGGGTTCACACCTGCGTCAACCAGAGCCCCCTCATTTCTAACATATATCTGTTGTAGTGTCCTTTCATTTGGTATTCAAGGGATTATATATGGTATCACAGCTGGCTTCACATGCCATTCAGAGTTTAGCCTAAGACTGCTCTTGTCCATGCTACCACTAGGATAGCTGGTCTATAAGGTTGACTTTACAACCAATCACCATAAGGGTTGCTTGGACTGATATAAGGTGTACACTAGAACTAGTGACATCATACATCAGGTCAACTTCTCACACCCACCCAATACCTAGGGCAGATGAGCTCATTGACAGATTGGCAGCTGCCAAGTTTTTGAGTACATTTGACCTGACAGCAGGCTACTGGCAAATCAGACTAGCTGAGAGTGCAAAGGCCAAAACTGCTTTCTCAACCCCAGGAGGACATTCTCAATTTGTGGTAATGCCCTTTGGCTTGAAGAATGCACCTGCCACTTTCCAAAGGTTGGTGAATCAAGTCCTTACAGGCCTGGATGACTATTGTGCAGCTTATCTTGATGATATTTCTGTCTTTAGCTCCACTTGGGAGGATCACCTGGTCCACCTGAGGAATGTTTTAGAGGCCCTGCAAAAGGCAGGCCTCACTATCAAGGCCACCAAGTGCCAGATAGGGCAGAGCAAGGTTGTGTACCTGGGCCACCTAGTAGGTGGGGGTCAGGTTCAACCACTGGAGAGCAAGATCCAGACCATAAAGATCTGGACAGGTCAGAGCTTTCTTGGGCCTGACTGGGTACTACAGAAAGTTTGTTAAGAACTATGGGTCCATTGTGACACCACTTAATGACTTGACCTCTAAGAAGATGCCAAAGAAAGTTCAGTGGACAGTAAGCTGTCAGAAGGCATTTGATGACCTGAAGCAGGCCATGTGCACTGCACCTATTCTGAAAAGTCCAGACTACTCCAAAGAGTTCATTGTCCAGACAGATGCTTCTGAGTTGGGTTTGGAAGCTGTTCTTTCACAACTGAATATAGATGGTCAAGACCAGCCCATTGCTTTTATTAGTGGAAGGCTGACCCCTAGAGAGAAACGTTGGTCAGCTATTGAGAGGGAGGCCTTTGCTGTGGTTTGGGCCCTGAAGAAGCTGAGGCCATACCTGTTTGGCACTCACTTCAAGATTCAGACAGACCATAAGCCCCTCTTGTGGCTAAATCAGATGAAGGGTGAAAATCCCAAACTTCTTAGGTGGTCCATTTCCCTACAGGGGATGGACTTCACAGTGGAACATAGACCTGGGACTGACCATGCCAATGCAGATGGACTCTCCAGATATATCCACTTGGAACATGAAGACTCAACTGGTCAAGGTTAGTTTAATGTCCCTAAGTTTTTTTTTGGGGGGGGGGGGGTTGTGTAGGAGAGTAGGGTCTGCTTTCTATGTTCACCCCCATTTTTTGCTTTTGCTTCACTGGTTTTCGACTTAGATGTGGCTGTGGGCCTGCTAATCAGACCCACAGCCCAGCTGTTCTCTCTCTAAATTCATACTATGTACTTTAGGTACATAACCCAATTGGTAAGGATCACCTTCTAGGGCCCTGTACAGTGTACCTTAGGTACCCAGGGCACAGGTGTACCCTAGGCCTACCAGGGGCTGCAGCATGTATTATGTCACCCCTGGCTTGCCTTCCATTATGACACAACTTGCTTAGGTGTAGTATTCCTATACCTACCTTATATATAGACACATGGGTAACCTATCAGTCACTCCTATGGCAGGCCTTAACAATCCTGAAGGCAGAGTGCTCGGTAACATGTGAGATGGTGCTCTAGCATGGCTGAGCCTGTCTGCAGCTTTCGGAACCATGTCCTTATAGCTGTTCTATGATATCGCCTACCATATACTCTTAAAGTGCCTTATACTCCTCGCGGTTATGGTAACTATGGTTTGGCTTTATCCCAACATGTCGTGTAAGGTGTCTAACACTTTGGAATACTACCCCCACACCATTTCTGGCGATGAGGATAGTATTCCTCCCTTCTAGAGGGAGAAGACATGTTAAAGACCTACTACCCGGTTAAAGTTAACCAGAGCCCCAGCATCACAAAATGGATGCTGCTGCCACAGACACAAGTCTGACCTCCTGCTGCTGGGAGTCCTTCCAGCGAGGGAGGCTTGGACAATAGGTTTCCTGCCTTGGGAGGTGCTAGCACCACCCTAGACAGGACTTAGTGTATTGGGGCAGGGAGGGATGAATGAAACGAGACACTAACTGGGGCACACAAGGTGTCCCATGCATAGTCTGGTTCAAACCGGTGCTGGGGCACTCCAGCCCCAGTCCTGGAGCGAAACTGGACAAAGGGAAGGGGGTGTAACCACCCCCCTCCCTGGTCCCACCCATAGGAGGGACCTAGCAGGTAACCCAGC
Source organism: Triturus cristatus (assembly GCF_964204655.1). Taxonomy (NCBI): domain Eukaryota; kingdom Metazoa; phylum Chordata; class Amphibia; order Caudata; family Salamandridae; genus Triturus; species Triturus cristatus. The sequence goes on along the minus strand of NC_140593.1, from coordinate 7,578,658 downwards.
CCCCCAGATTAGTATAAGAGTGGGAGCTGAGTCCCTAGGACTGTGGATTATCCTGAAAACTGCAACTTGAACAGAAACTCTGGACCTTCGACATTCAACTACGGAAGAAGACTGAAGAATCTCCCTTGTGGCCAAGGAGTGGCCACCCTGTGCAAACAGGCACCATCAAGCGACCTGCCATTTGCTTTGCCCAAGTTCTACGAGGAACCGACTGCAGAGCCCGACCAGCGCCTTGACTTCCAGACTTCTCCGACCCTGATCCACATCCACAGCAAAGCTGAGATACGTGGAGGCGACGAGAGACGTGGGACCGGCTACCTGTGAAAATTGGCTACTTGCTTCCAGCGCAGCTCCTGAGGCATCCTCGAAGTTGTGCTCTGGGGATTGAGAAGTCCCAACCCCGAGCACCATCTGCACCGAATATCAGCTCTCCACACTCCACGAGTTCTGCCTGGGGCCCTTCTGCATTTTCCTGCTCGATGCGTCTGTCCGGTTACTTGCCCGCTGGCTAGTAACCTCTGTGACGACGAACCCTTGACTTTCCACTGCTGGTTTGGCTTCTCCAGACTGGCCCTTGCTTCCCTGTGAAAGAGAAGCACCTCAGGCCTTCCTGGTCTGCAACAGAAGCGAATCCTTCATTCTGCGTGGGTTGCGCTTGCCAAGGCTTGTTGGGTCCAAACTCGACATCGACGCCGCCAACAGCAAGAGCCCTCATGGGACAGCTCGCCTCCTGGTTCTGGTCATCCTCGACGCCTCCTGGTACCCGTGGCTGCTGCGACAAGCTTCACCTCTTCACCTGCATCGTCACGACATCGCCTGGTTCCTTCCCGGCTCCTGGCTGGTGACCTAGACTCTGTCCCCTCTGCTTGCAGGTATCCTCCTTCTTGATTCCATCCTTGGAATCCACCGGACACTCTTCACTGACTGCCTGTCAGCATCTTTTCTTCAGGCATCCATAGGAGTCGACGACGAAACCCGACGCAAGTTCACACCTATGCACCCGCAGCCCGTGGGCTAGGTAACTTGAGTACTCCGGTGCTCACAAGGGTATTGACTATCCTAGTGTCTAGTTTCCAAGTCTCTAACTCCTAGTGCCTTCCGAAGTGTCCTAAAACTCCTAATTTCTAAATATCACTATTTCTATCGACTTTAACGCATTACGCGTGAGTGTTTCCACTCTGCACCTGAATCCCGTGGGCCTCCCACTGCCTAGCAACTGATAGGATAGTGTAGCCCCAGCGATTCCCTAGGCCTAGGCCTAACCTGTGTTCGTGACAGTGGTTCTTATACCACTTACTTAGTATATGGTTTGCGTGGCCCCTAGGGCCGAACTGTATTACTTACCTGTGTGACTTATGTATGCTTAAATAAGACTGTGTTGTACTTACCTTGAATCTCATAAAGAGTGCTGAGGGTATTTTGACTAGAATAAATACATTCTATTTTCATATATATCTGTTGTGGTGTCCTTTCATTTGGTATTCAAGGGGTTGCAAATGGTATAACAGCTGGCTTCACATGCCATACAAAGTTTAGCCTAAGACTGCTCTTGTCCATGCAATCACTAGGATAGCTGGTCTATAAGGTTGACTTTACAACCAATCACCATAAGGGTTGCTTGGACTGATATAAGGTGTACACTAGAACTAGTGACATCATACATCAGGTCAACTTCTCACACCCACCCAATACCTAGGGCAGATGAGCTCATTGACAGATTGGCAGCTGCCAAGTTTTTGAGTACATTTGACCTGACAGCAGGCTACTGGCAAATCAGACTAGCTGAGAGTGCAAAGGCCAAAACTGCTTTCTCAACCCCAGGAGGACATTCTCAATTTGTGGTAATGCCCTTTGGCTTGAAGAATGCACCTGCCACTTTCCAAAGGTTGGTGAATCAAGTCCTTACAGGCCTGGATGACTATTGTGCAGCTTATCTTGATGATATTTCTGTCTTTAGCTCCACTTGGGAGGATCACCTGGTCCACCTGAGGAATGTTTTAGAGGCCCTGCAAAAGGCAGGCCTCACTATCAAGGCCACCAAGTGCCAGATAGGGCAGAGCAAGGTTGTGTACCTGGGCCACCTAGTAGGTGGGGGTCAGGTTCAACCACTGGAGAGCAAGATCCAGACCATAAAGAACTGGACAGGTCAGAGCTTTCTTGGGCCTGACTGGGTACTACAGAAAGTTTGTTAAGAACTATGGGTCCATTGTGACACCACTTAATGACTTGACCTCTAAGAAGATGCCAAAGAAAGTTCAGTGGACAGTAAGCTGTCAGAAGGCATTTGATGACCTGAAGCAGGCCATGTGCACTGCACCTATTCTGAAAAGTCCAGACTACTCCAAAGAGTTCATTGTCCAGACAGATGCTTCTGAGTTGGGTTTGGAAGCTGTTCTTTCACAACTGAATATAGATGGTCAAGACCAGCCCATTGCTTTTATTAGTGGAAGGCTGACCCCTAGAGAGAAACGTTGGTCAGCTATTGAGAGGGAGGCCTTTGCTGTGGTTTGGGCCCTGAAGAAGCTGAGGCCATACCTGTTTGGCACTCACTTCAAGATTCAGACAGACCATAAGCCCCTCTTGTGGCTAAATCAGATGAAGGGTGAAAATCCCAAACTTCTTAGGTGGTCCATTTCCCTACAGGGGATGGACTTCACAGTGGAACATAGACCTGGGACTGACCATGCCAATGCAGATGGACTCTCCAGATATATCCACTTAGAACATGAAGACTCAACTGGTCAAGGTTAGTTTAATGTCCCTAAGTTTTTTTTTTGGGGGGGGGGGGGGGGGGTTGTGTAGGAGAGTAGGGTCTGCTTTCTATGTTCACCCCCATTTTTTGCTTTTGCTTCACTGGTTTTCGACTTAGATGTGGCTGTGGGCCTGCTAATCAGACCCACAGCCCAGCTGTTCTCTCTCTAAATTCATACTATGTACTTTAGGTACATAACCCAATTGGTAAGGATCACCTTCTAGGGCCCTGTACAGTGTACCTTAGGTACCCAGGGCACAGGTGTACCCTAGGCCTACCAGGGGCTGCAGCATGTATTATGTCACCCCTGGCTTGCCTTCCATTATGACACAACTTGCTTAGGTGTAGTATTCCTATACCTACCTTATATATAGACACATGGGTAACCTATCAGTCACTCCTATGGCAGGCCTTAACAATCCTGAAGGCAGAGTGCTCGGTAACATGTGAGATGGTGCTCTAGCATGGCTGAGCCTGTCTGCAGCTTTCGGAACCATGTCCTTATAGCTGTTCTATGATATCGCCTACCATATACTCTTAAAGTGCCTTATACTCCTCGCGGTTATGGTAACTATGGTTTGGCTTTATCCCAACATGTCGTGTAAGGTGTCTAACACTTTGGAATACTACCCCCACACCATTTCTGGCGATGAGGATAGTATTCCTCCCTTCTAGAGGGAGAAGACATGTTAAAGACCTACTACCCGGTTAAAGTTAACCAGAGCCCCAGCATCACAAAATGGATGCTGCTGCCACAGACACAAGTCTGACCTCCTGCTGCTGGGAGTCCTTCCAGCGAGGGAGGCTTGGACAATAGGTTTCCTGCCTTGGGAGGTGCTAGCACCACCCTAGACAGGACTTAGTGTATTGGGGCAGGGAGGGATGAATGAAACGAGACACTAACTGGGGCACACAAGGTGTCCCATGCATAGTCTGGTTCAAACCGGTGCTGGGGCACTCCAGCCCCAGTCCTGGAGCGAAACTGGACAAAGGGAAGGGGGTGTAACCACCCCCCTCCCTGGTCCCACCCATAGGAGGGACCTAGCAGGTAACCCAGCCCCCCAGATTAGTATAAGAGTGGGAGCTGAGTCCCTAGGACTGTGGATTATCCTGAAAACTGCAACTTGAACAGAAACTCTGGACCTTCGACATTCAACTACGGAAGAAGACTGAAGAATCTCCCTTGTGGCCAAGGAGTGGCCACCCTGTGCAAACAGGCACCATCAAGCGACCTGCCATTTGCTTTGCCCAAGTTCTACGAGGAACCGACTGCAGAGCCCGACCAGCGCCTTGACTTCCAGACTTCTCCGACCCTGATCCACATCCACAGCAAAGCTGAGATACGTGGAGGCGACGAGAGACGTGGGACCGGCTACCTGTGAAAATTGGCTACTTGCTTCCAGCGCAGCTCCTGAGGCATCCTCGAAGTTGTGCTCTGGGGATTGAGAAGTCCCAACCCCGAGCACCATCTGCACCGAATATCAGCTCTCCACACTCCACGAGTTCTGCCTGGGGCCCTTCTGCATTTTCCTGCTCGATGCGTCTGTCCGGTTACTTGCCCGCTGGCTAGTAACCTCTGTGACGACGAACCCTTGACTTTCCACTGCTGGTTTGGCTTCTCCAGACTGGCCCTTGCTTCCCTGTGAAAGAGAAGCACCTCAGGCCTTCCTGGTCTGCAACAGAAGCGAATCCTTCATTCTGCGTGGGTTGCGCTTGCCAAGGCTTGTTGGGTCCAAACTCGACATCGACGCCGCCAACAGCAAGAGCCCTCATGGGACAGCTCGCCTCCTGGTTCTGGTCATCCTCGACGCCTCCTGGTACCCGTGGCTGCTGCGACAAGCTTCACCTCTTCACCTGCATCGTCACGACATCGCCTGGTTCCTTCCCGGCTCCTGGCTGGTGACCTAGACTCTGTCCCCTCTGCTTGCAGGTATCCTCCTTCTTGATTCCATCCTTGGAATCCACCGGACACTCTTCACTGACTGCCTGTCAGCATCTTTTCTTCAGGCATCCATAGGAGTCGACGACGAAACCCGACGCAAGTTCACACCTATGCACCCGCAGCCCGTGGGCTAGGTAACTTGAGTACTCCGGTGCTCACAAGGGTATTGACTATCCTAGTGTCTAGTTTCCAAGTCTCTAACTCCTAGTTCCTTCCAAAGTGTCCTAAAACTCCTAATTTCTAAATATCACTATTTCTATCGACTTTAACGCATTACGCGTGAGTGTTTCCACTCTGCACCTGAATCCCGTGGGCCTCCCACTGCCTAGCAACTGATAGGATAGTGTAGCCCCAGCGATTCCCTAGGCCTAGGCCTAACCTGTGTTCGTGACAGTGGTTCTTATACCACTTACTTAGTATATGGTTTGCGTGGCCCCTAGGGCCTAACTGTATTACTTACCTGTGTGACTTATGTATGCTTAAATAAGACTGTGTTGTACTTACCTCGAATCTCATAAAGAGTGCAGAGGGTATTTTGACTAGAATAAATACATTCTATTTTTATAATATATCTGTTGTGGTGTCCTTTCATTTGGAATTCAAGGGGTTGCAAATGGTATAACAGCTGGCTTCACATGCCATACAGAGTTTAGCCTAAGACTGCTCTTGTCCATGCTACCACTAGGATAGCTGGTCTATAAGGTTGACTTTACAACCAATCACCATAAGGGTTGTTTGGACTGATACAAAGGTTACACTAGAACTAGTGACATCATATATCAGGCCAACTTCTCACATTGGTGAGCAGCGGTTGGGATCTGAGCTTGCTGTTGTAATACCATTGCAATCTTGAGATATCAAATTGAAAGATCACAAGGATATTTGTCAGGTACATATAACATAGCTTATAAATACTTAAGTTCTACTGAACTTAGTTGTTGTAGGTTGAAGGGCCTAGCACACCCTGACTACAACTACTAGAGAGGTTTTAGTAGATACAACTAGTGTAGGTAGGTGCACACACCACACCTTCACTAGATCATGTCTCTGAGAGGAGATCAAGTTGATTCTCTCTCAGGAGGGGTATATCCTAGAAAGATACCCTCCAGATATGATACCCTAACTTTTCAGGAGATGAGAAAATTGTGTACCTCCAGAAAGTTAAAACAGGGTTCAAACCCTACCCTCATTTATCTAGTGGAGATCTTAGAAGAGTATGATGCTCAGAGAGCCTCCCAGGATGGTGCCTTAGGTACCAATGAGGGTCTACCCTCTACAGAAGACTCCCCTCACAATACTGATCTAGATGAGTCAGCAGGGACTTCAGAAGATGAGGTAGATAGCCAGGTCCAAGTTAGGAGACTTAGCCAGGCTAACTTAAGCCTACATGGGAGTCAGAATGGGGTCCCCCCATTCAGACCCTCAAGTGGACTTAACCAGAGAAGCAGGAGAGGAAGATCCCCTTCAAGGGAATCTATCCACTCCCATGTCTCTAATAGCTCCAATGCCTCTTCTCACAGGGGAATGACTTTTCCACAGAGAAAAGAGCATCAAGCCAGAATGAGGGAAGTTAATCTAAGGATTGAAAGGGAAGAACTTGCCCTTGCCAAGGAGAGACTTGCTGTGGCCAGAGAGCAAAAGTTAAGTGGGTTAGGACCCACTGGTGGCACCACTATCCCTAAAGATAGAGACAGGTCCTATGACAATAGAAACCTGAGCAAGATTGTCCCTCCTTACAAGTGTGGGGATGACATCCACAAATGGATAACTGCTTTGGAGAGGGCTTGCAAAGTACAGCAGGTACCCCAAAGTCAGTGGGCAGCTATCTTGTGGCTCTCCTTCTCTGAGAAAGGTAGAGACAAGCTCCTCACAGTTAGTGATGAGGATGCAGACAATTACACTGTCCTGAAGAGTGCTCTGATTGATGGGTTTGGCCTAACCACTGAACAATACAGGTTGTTGTCCAGGGATACCCAGAAGACATAGACTCAGGACTGGATTGACTTTGTAGATTATGCCACTAAGGCTTTGGAAGGCTGGTTATTGGGTAGTAAGGTTAAGGACTATACAGGATTGTATAATTTGATCATGAGAGAACAAATCCTTAACAACTGTCAAAACCAGCTGCTGCATCAACACTTGATTGACTCTGACCTAACTTCTCCCCAGGAATTGGGAAAGAAGGCAGATAGATGGGTCAGGACTAGAGTTAAGCAGAAAAATCAGAACCAGGGTGGTGATCAGAAAAAGGCAGACCAGAAGGGTAATGAGCTGAAATCAAAAGACCAGAAGTCTTCACCAGGCCCCCAAAAGGCTCAGGGGGAGGGTGGTCCCAAAAAGGATAAAAAGAAAGATGGCCAAAAGAAACCTTGGTGTAACTATTGTAAGTCCAATTCCCATTGGTATAGTGAATGCACCAAAAAGGACAAGCCCCCATCCACCATTGCCCCTAAGGCAACTGTACAACCTAGTCCAGCTGTAAGTGGTGGTTCCCAGCAAAAGGGTGTAATAGGGTTAACCCTGGGAACTGAAGTGGATTCTGGCCTAGTCAGAATACCCACTCAGGCTGTTCTGATCTGTGATGGGGACATAGCTTTGTCCTCTACTGGGGGTCCCAGTAACCTGGGCAAGTACAGACAGACTCCTTTGATCAACCAGAGAATGGCTCAGGCCTACAGGGACACAGGTGCTAGTGTCACAATGGTGACACCTGCCTTTGTGGACCCTGGACAGATCATGCCAGGTGAGAATTAACTAGTGACCAACACTAGCAATGCCACTACCTCCCATAGTGTGGCAATTGTTAACTTCTCCTGGGGAGGGGTAACTGCCTCAAGAAAGATGTGGTGAGTTCAGATCTTCCTGTAGAGTGTCTGTTGGGAAATGACCTTGAAACTTCAGTGTGGGCTGAAGTGGAGTATAGGACCCATGCAGAAATGCTGGGAATAGATGCACATGTCCTTGCTGTGACTAGGTCACAGGCCAAAAAGTGCAACAAGTGCTGGATCCTGGGACAATGGACCAGACACAACCCAAGAGAAAGAGCAGTAGGGTTAAGGCTGTGCCTTCCCCCCTGCCTCAGGTAGAGGATCAGCCCTCACAGGAGGATGATTCTGAGAGCCCTGAAGGAACTGTCCTAGAAGAACTGGAACCTGACCAGGTTGAGTTTCTTGGGGCAGGGGGACCTTCAAGGGCAGATCTGAGGCAGGCACAATTAGACTGTCCTTCTCTTGAACCCCTCAGACAGCAGGCTGCTGCTGAGGCTACAGGGAATGCTCAAGGTACCCATAGAGTGTATTGGGATGAAGGGCTGCTGTACTCAGAGGCTAGAGACCCCAAGCCTGGTACGTCCGGGAGGTTGGTCATACCATTGAGTTTCAGAGGCTTCCTTCTTACCTTGGCCCATGATATGCCCCTTGCAGGACACTTAGGCCAGAATAAGACCTGGGACAGACTTGTCCCTCACTTTCACTGGCATCACATGTCAGAAGATACCAAGGAGTTTTGTCGCTCCTGTGTCACCTGCCAAGCCAGTGGCAAATCAGGTGGCACCCCAAAGGCCCCCTTCATATCACTACCTGTGGTGGGGGTTCCCTTTGAGAGAGTGGGGATAGACATTGTTGGATCAATGGACCCCCAAACAGCATCTGGGCACAGATTTATACTGGTGATAGTGGACCATGCCACCAGGTATCCAGAAGCTATACCCCTAAGGACCACAACAGCTCCTGTTGTGGCAAGGGCCCTACTTGGGAGTATTCTCCAGAGTGGGCTTTCCAAAGGAGGTTGTCTCTGACAGAGATGCCAACTTCATGTCAGGATATTTGACTACAATGTGGAAGGAGTGTGGTGTTAACTACAAATTCACTACACCCTATCACACACAATGCAATGGGCTTGTGGAAAGATTCAACAAGACCCTAAAAGGGATGATAAAAGGTTTACCAGACAAGCTTAGGCGAAGATGGGACATCCTTTTACCCTGCCTTCTGTTTGCTTACAGAGAGGTCCCACAAAAGGGTGTTGGCTACAGCCCTTTTGAGTTTTTGTTTGGGCATCCTGTAAGGGGACCCCTGTGTCTAGTAAGGGAAGGATGGCAGAGACCTCTCAGACAACCCAAAACTGGACATAGTGGATTATGTACTTGGCCTCCGCTCCAGGATGGCAGAGTATATGAAGAAGGCTTCTAAAAACCTTGAGGCAAGCCAAGAACTCCAAAAAGCTTGGCATGACCAAAAGGCTGTGCTGACTGTGTACCAGCTAGGACAGAAAGTGTGGGTGTTGGAGCCAGTGGCCCCAGCAGCACTCCAGGACAAATGGTCTGGACCCCACACTATTGTTGAACAGAAGGGAGAAGTCACCTACTTGGTGGACCTTGGGACTCCCAGAAGCCCCCACAGGGTGCTTCATATCAACAGGTTAAAGGCATATGTTGACAGGGCAGACATGGGCTTACTCATGGCTACAGATGAGGGGCAGGAGGAAGAGAGTGACCCTCTCCCAGATCTGCTGACTCAGAACCCTGATGATGGTTCAGTTGATGGTGTGGTCTTTTCTGACAGCCTCACTAACCATCAGCAACAGGACTGCAGACAAGTTCTACAGGCCTATAGACATATGTTCTCTCTGACCCCAAGTCAGACAAACTGGTGCACCCATGAGGTGGACACTGGTGACAGTCTGCCTGTGAAGAGTAAAATCTACAGGCAACCTGACCATGTCAGGGATTGCATAAAGATTGAGGTACAAAAGATGTTGGAGCTGGGAGTCATTGAACCTTCAGAGAGCCCTTGGGCTAGTCCTGTAGTTCTTGTGCCAAAACCTCACACCCAAGATGGTAAGAGAGAGATGAAGTTTTGCGTGGTTTACAGAGGTCTCAATGCTGTCACTAGGACAGATGCCCACCCAATACCTAGGGCAGATGAGCTAATTGACAGATTGGCAGCTGCCAAGTTTTTGAGTACATTTGACCTGACAGCAGGCTAATGGCAAATCAGACTAGCTGAGAGTGCAAAGGCCAAAACTGCTTTCTCAACCCCTGGAGGACATTCTCAATTTGTGGTAATGCCCTTTGGCTTGAAGAATGCACCTGCCACTTTCCAAAGGTTGGTGAATCAAGTCCTTACAGGCCTGGATGACTATTGTGCAGCTTATCTTGATGATATTTCTGTCTTTAGCTCCACTTGGGAGGATCACCTGGTCCACCTGAGGAATGTTTTAGAGGCCCTGCAAAAGGCAGGCCTCACTATGAAGGCCACCAAGTGCCAGATAGGGCAGAGCAAGGTTGTGTACCTGGGCCACCTAGTAGGTGGGGGTCAGGTTCAACCACTGGAGAGCAAGATCCAGACCATAAAGAACTGGACAAGTCAGAGCTTTCTTGGGCCTGACTGGGTACTACAGAAAGTTTGTTAAGAACTATGGGTCCATTGTGACACCACTTAATGACTTGACCTCTAAGAAGATGCCAAAGAAAGTTCAGTGGACAGTAAGCTGTCAGAAGGCATTTGATGACCTGAAGCAGGCCATGTGCACTGCACCTATTCTGAAAAGTCTAGACTACTCCAAAGAGTTCATTGTCCAGACAGATGCTTCTGAGTTGGGTGTGGAAGCTGTTCTTTCACAACTGAATATAGATGGTCAAGACCAGCCCATTGCTTTTATTAGTGGAAGGCTGACCCCTAGAGAGAAACGTTGGTCAGCTATTGAGAGGGAGGCCTTTGCTGTGGTTTGGGCCCTGAAGAAGCTGAGGCCATACCTGTTTCGCACTCACTTCAAGATTCAGACAGACCATAAGCCCCTCTTGTGGCTAAATCAGATGAAGGGTGAAAATCCCAAACTTCTTAGGTGGTCCATTTCCCTACAGGGGATGGACTTCACAGTGTAACATAGACCTGGGACTGACCATGCCAATGCAGATGGACTCTCCAGATATATCCACTTAGAACATGAAGACTCAACTGGTCAAGGTTAGTTTAATGTCCCTAAGTTTTTTTTTGGGGGGGGGGGTTGTGTAGGAGAGTAGGGTCTGCTTTCTATGTTCACCCCCATTTTTTGCTTTTGCTTCACTGGTTTTCGACTTAGATGTGGCTGTGGGCCTGCTAATCAGACCCACAGCCCAGCTGTTCTCTCTCTAAATTCATACTATGTACTTTAGGTACATAACCCAATTGGTAAGGATCACCTTCTAGGGCCCTGTACAGTGTACCTTAGGTACCCAGGGCACAGGTGTACCCTAGACCTACCAGGGGCTGCAGCATGTATTATGTCACCCCTGGCTTGCCTTCCATTATGACACAACTTGCTTAGGTGTAGTATTCCTATACCTACCTTATATATAGACACATGGGTAACCTATCAGTCACTCCTATGGCAGGCCTTAACAATCCTGAAGGCAGAGTGCTCGGTAACATGTGAGATGGTGCTCTAGCATGGCTGAGCCTGTCTGCAGCTTTCGGAACCATGTCCTTATAGCTGTTCTATGATATCGCCTACCATATACTCTTAAAGTGCCTTATAATCCTCGCGGTTATGGTAACTATGGTTTGGCTTTATCCCAACATGTCGTGTAAGGTGTCTAACACTTTGGAATACTACCCCCACACCATTTCTGGCGATGAGGATAGTATTCCTCCCTTCTAGAGGGAGAAGACATGTTGAAGACCTACTACCCGGTTAAAGTTAACCAGAGCCCCAGCATCACAAAATGGATGCTGCTGCCACAGACACAAGTCTGACCTCCTGCTGCTGGGAGTCCTTCCAGCGAGGGAGGCTTGGACAATAGGTTTCCTGCCTTGGGAGGTGCTAGCACCACCCTAGACAGGACTTAGTGTATTGGGGCAGGGAGGGATGAATGAAACGAGACACTGCCTGGGGCACACAAGGTGCCCCATGCATAGTCTGGTTCAAACCGGTGCTGGGGCACTCCAGCCCCAGTCCTGGAGCGAAACTGGACAAAGGGAAGGGGGTGTAACCACCCCCCTCCCTGGTCCCACCCATAGGAGGGACCTAGCAGGTAACCCAGCCCCCCAGATTAGTATAAAAGTGGGAGCTGAGTCCCTAGGACTTTGGATTATCCTGAAAACTGCAACTTGAACAGAAACTCTGGACCTTCGACATTCAACTACGGAAGAAGACTGAAGAATCTCCCTTGTGGCCAAGGAGTGGCCACCCTGTGCAAACAGGCACCATCAAGCGACCTGCCATTTGCTTTGCCCAAGTTCTACGAGGAACCGACTGCAGAACCCGACCAGCGCCTTGACTTCCAGACTTCTCCGACCCTGATCCACATCCACAGCAAAGCTGAGATCCGTGGAGGCGACGAGAGACGTGGGACCGGCTACCTGGGAAAATTGGCTACTTGCTTCCAGCGCAGCTCCTGAGGCATCCTCGAAGTTGTGCTCTGGGGATTGAGAAGCCCCAACCCTGAGCACCATCTGCACCGAAGATCAGCCCTCCACACTCCACGAGTTCTGCGTGGGGCCCTTCTGCATTTTCCTGCTTGACGCGTCTGTCCGGTTACTTGCCCACTGGCTAGTAATCTCTATGACGACGAACCCTTGACTTTCCACTGCTGGTTTGGCTCCTCCAGACTGGCCCTTGCTTCCCTGTGAAAGAGAAGCACCTCAGGCCTTCCTGGTCTGCAACAGAAGCGAATCCTTCATTCTGCGTGGGTTGCGCTTGCCAAGGCTTGTTGGGTCCAAACTCGACATCGACGCCGCCAACAGCAAGAGCCCTCATGGGACAGCTCGTCTCCTGGTTCTGGTCGTCCTCGATGCCTCCTGGTACCCGTGGCTGCTGCGACAATCTTCACCTCTTTATCTGCATCGTCACAACATCGCCTGGTTCCTTCCTGGTTCCTGGCTGGTGACCTAGACTCTGTCCTCTCTGCTTGCAGGTATCCTCCTTCTTGATTCCATCCTTGGAATCCACCGGACACTCTTCACTGACTGCCTGTCAGCATCTTTTCTTCAGGCATCCATAGGAGTCGACGAGGAAACCCGACGCAAGTTCACACCTATGCACCCGCAGCCCGTGGGCTAGGTAACTTGAGTACTCCGGTGCTCACAAGGGTATTGACTAACCTAGTGTCTAGTTTCCAAGTCTCTAACTCCTAGTGCCTTCCGAAGTGTCCTAAAACTCCTAATTTCTAAATATCACTATTTCTATCGACTTTAACGCATTACGCGTGAGTGTTTCCACTCTGCACCTGAATCCCGTGGGCCTCCCACTGCCTAGCAACTGATAGGATAGTGTAGCCCCAGCGATTCCCTAGGCCTAGGCCTAACCTGTGTTCGTGACAGTGGTTCTTATACCACTTACTTAGTATATGGTTTGCGTGGCCCCTAGGGCCTAACTGCATTACTTACCTGTGTGACTTATGTATGCTTAAATAAGACTGTGTTGTACTTACCTCGAATCTCATAAAGAGTGCTGAGGGTATTTTGACTAGAATAAATACATTCTATTTTTATAATATATCTGTTGTGGTGTCCTTTCATTTGGTATTCAAGGGGTTGCAAATGGTATAACAGCTGGCTTCACATGCCATACAGAGTTTAGCCTAAGACAGCTCTTGTCCATGCTACCACTAGGATAGCTGGTCTATAAGGTTGACTTTACAACCAATCACCATAAGGGTTGTTTGGACTGATACAAGGTGTACACTAGAACTAGTGACATCATATATCAGGCCAACTTCTCACAGTTTTGACGATCCCGCTAAAGGTTTTGTTCTTAGGGAAGCCTTGAAAGGTTGGGCCAAAGGTGAAAGCAAAAAAAAGGATCACAGGTCCTCAATTGATTTTAACACACTAAAAATTCTTATGGACCACTTCCCTTTGGTTTGCCACTCGAAATTTGAAAGTATGCTGTTTTGAGTAACCTTTTCCCTGGCCTTCTTCGGGGCCTTTGGCATTAGCAAATTAGTAGCGAGAGCAAAAGGGGATAAAAGCAGCAGGGCCCTGTTAGTTAAAGACATATCCCTGGGCACACACCAGGTATCCTTACGGGTGCGACACTCTAAGACAGATCAAGTGGGAAAGGGACAGTACATTACACTGAATAGGATGGAGGGGCACAGCTCATATTGCCTAGTTAAGCTTTTGACCGTCTATTTAACTCAGAGATAAGAGAGGTAGTGCTGACATGGTTCAAAAATTTTCTTGGCCAAAGATGTCAAGTCACTGTACTAGGGGAATTCAGCTCTGAGGAAAAATATATCAGCGCAGGGGTCCCTCAGGGCTCTAGTCTGAGCCCTGTACGTTTCAATCTATACATGGTCCCCCTGATTGAGCTTATTTCCTCCTATCAGATCAGCACACAGTCATACGCTGATGATACACAGCTCATCCTGGTGCTGGACAGAGAGCTGCCTGGAGCTGAAGAAAACCTCAAAAACTGCCTCACTGCTACTTTCGAGTGGATGAAGTGCAACCACCTCAAATGTAATTCGGGGAAAACCGAAAACTTGCCTTTCGGTCCTCAAAATCTGTTCTCGCCCAAACAGTGGTGGCCTGAAGATGCCGAAGCTCCCCCAAACACCATCTCCTCTGCCCGTAACTTAGGCATTAAGTTCGATGACGCCCTGTCATTTAAGCAACAAGCAGTGGTCGTGGCCGGCACCTGTTTTCACATCATCAGAACCCTTAGAACGTTTTTTGATCTCCTCCCCCCTCCCAGCAAGAAAAACGGTAGCGGTTGCACTCATAACATCTAGACTGGACTACTGCAATAGCCTGTATGCAGGAGCAAATAAATCCGTGCTCCACGGACTGCAGATGGTCCAACACGCAACCGCCCGCCTGGTCCTTGGCTGGCCTAGGAAGTCATCTGCTTCGGCTGTACTCAACGCCCTTCATTGGTTACCAATACATAAGCGTATCTTATTCAAAATCCTGGTTATCACTTTTAGAGCCTTTCACTTACAGGGGCCCAGGTATCTATCGAATGGCTTCAGACGCTATTTGCCTGCGCGTAGCCTAAGGTCCTCCAATCAAAACCTACTAGTGACCCCTAAATTAAGGCTCACCAATAAGGGTGGGAAATCCCTGGCTGTCATTGGTTCCAGGGCGTGGAACGAACTGCCACCACAGCTTCGGCAAATCTCAACAGAAAGGTTCTTCAGGAAAGCCCTGAAGACCTGGGTTTTCTCCCTTACAGACACCGCCTGTAAAGCCCTAGTATAAAGTGTACAGGACCCTCGAACAACATCAGTTAGCCAACATGTTCCACCTAGGTAGGCACCAAGAGCCAAGATGCTCCTTGGAGTGATAGCTGCGCTATACAAATGTATTTTCGATTGGCAGGGTACATACAGGAATGGGATGGTGTCAACGGCGACAACTACCTTCTCACCCATCAAGACGGGACCCCAGTAACACTTTATCAGTTTAAAAGGGTGTTAGCAGCAACGGTCCAAATGGCTGGGCTCCGAGGGCATCACTACACTACACATTCCTTCTGCATTGGGGCAGCCACAACAGCTTTCCAGGAGGGTATGTCGGCAAACGCAATAAAACGAATAGGAAGATGGGAATCAGACATGTTTCGGGTTTACATTCGCCCAACACCCAGCAGTTAAAGGATTAAAAGGCAGGGGTTTGTGGGGGTTCTGGTAGGGGTCGTTTATCACACTTATGTACACCAAGCTACACGTATAATAAAAGGCTGATCGAAGACTTAACTCAACAATTCTGTCCTGTTCTACTCCACAGAATACAAAACAGTGTGGGTCATCGGGCACTCTTACGTATCCATGGCTGCAAAAAGTTTTGGGGGTGAACCCGCCAGGAGGGCCAAGTCCAACAGGTAAGAACAAAGCTCTCCGGACAAAATAGTGGTGTGTAAAGGATCGCTTGTATGTTGGAAATGCCTAATAAACTGCGGCCTCAATTCTTCAATAAAACACAAATTTGTGGTGGTCTGAATTTATTGGGATTCGGGTGGGGCAACCATGTGGGGGGTTCCTTTGCTGAGGGGCTCGGGCACTGCAGTCCTACCTCTGTGTTCTTGGTCGCAGTCAGTGTTTGCAGTCCTATCTCTGTTTTTATTGTTCGCAGCCTGTCCTGCCAGTACTATCTCTGTTAGCAGCGGGGTTCGGGCGCTGCAGTCCTATCTCTGTTTTTATTGTTCGCAGCCTGTCCTAGCAGTACTATCTCTGTTAGCAGCGGGGCTCGGGCGATGCAGTCCTATCTCTGTTTTTAGGTCTCGCCTGATCCAGCGCTTGCGCTGGTCTGGCGAGACTTATTGAGAGGGCTTAAAAAATTGCTACCATGGCCAGCCTAGAGCCACAGTGCATGTGCGCGGGCGCGCGCGCTTGATCGCGGCCACGATCACTTTCACTTTCACAGCCGCACGGCCGCTGTGATGTTTGATCGCGATCACTGTGAAAGCATTGGCTCACAGAGAAAATCAAAGCGGCAGTGAATTTCACGGCCGCAAGGCCGCTTTGATGTTCTCTGTGAGCCAATGCTTGTTTACAAATTGAGCACAGGGCAAAATCTCACGTAGGCTGCGTGCTTTTACAAATTGAGCACAGGGCAAAATCTCACTTAGGCTGTGTGCTTCACCAGTGCAGCTGACATCTTTGTTTGTGCCATCTGCTCCTAACTATCTAGCAACTCATCTGCCTGCTCTTCTCTGTCTGCCATTAATTCTACCAGTCTCAGCCTCAGCTTCTCCATGGGCAGTCAAGCTGCTGTCTTCTAGCATTTCACTTTGGTTTTCATTCTGATTCATTCCAGGCAACTTTTTCAGACATATCGCTAGCCCTGTGCTAGCCATCACTTCTCAGGCACAGCCCGGAAGAGCACACATGCAATTGCGCTGAAGACACTCTCTCAATGTCAGGATGGGGTCTGTCAGATGCCAGGAGCCAGGGTGTCAAACCATGAGCGGCCTCTGTGCTTTTCCCCGGGTAAAACTCCAAAGGCTTCAAAACCAATAACTCCGACCCGCTCGTGCACGCACCAAGCTTTGCAAGAGAAAGCAAAAGTGTTTTGGGGGCCACACAAATAGGAGCAATCGCTTTATAGGTGAAACGACAACTTAAGAGCACCGCAACAGCAGAGGTACTTACAATGGGCTCCCAGTGTCTGCTGAAGCATTAAATGACTGTAGACTAGTGGAGCCAGGTCATCGAGCCCTCTACCTCTGACATTCCCATAGGCTCACCACATGTGCAGGCTCAGTGTGCAGAGCCTAGAGAGATGCTTTGCAGCTTCTGGGCATTGTTGCTGTTACACCTCGCATGACCAGGGCAAGAGTGTTGCACCCGTTAAACTGTACTTTTTAGGCCATTACAATACACATCATGAAATAAAATGTAGCGTTAATCTCATTACATGGCCATAAATGATTTGTTCCGTTCATGATAAAGAGTCACACAAAGTGCCACTCATAAGGAATTCAAAAGTCACACATAAACACATTGCAATCATAGAAATGTTACACATACACAACCTGAAAACGAAGCAGCTGTGAATAGGTGAAAAAAGGTTTGTAAAGCAGTCACTGTCTGTTTGGGTTTCCTCTGTTTCCAACACTGTAAGCTCAGTTTGCATACAAACGTTTCATGTTTATGCTGTGGTGGCTGGCTTCCTGGTTGATTCCTGTTGTCATGGTGGCATCTTGGATGAAGTGACCTTTATGAACAATACCTGTATGATTTTGCGGCTAGAATTTCTAACCCGATATCTTGGAGGTGCGAGGATTCTAGAAGCATTTCCTCTGCTTGTGGCTTTGGGAGCTTAGACTGCCATCGTGGTACTTGATTATTAGTCCTTAGAACCAGAGTCCCACAAACTCAGTTTAGAAAACAAAATGGAAACTCATAGAGTACCCGCTTCTGAGACTGTGCCAGGTCTGCACACTGCATGTGAACAGTATGTTCCATTGGGTCCGCCATCAGAATCTTCTGCGCTTGGGGGGTTTTGACCATGCTGCAGTCGCTGGCTTTGGTGCAGGTCACAGGGCTGACCATTACCCCCTCATTGATCCTCCTCGTCCCAGTCATTACATAATGAGGAGGCGGTCCCGCCTCCCAACATGCACTCTAACACGCTAGTATTTTTTTTATTACAATAGAATAAAGGCCCCTCCCACCCGCCTCCATGCCTGCTTGATTTTCTGTCTGTCGACAGGTAAGAGTACGTGCTGGTTTTTGCTATGTTTTGTGTTTTTAGATCGCGCCTGAGCCAGCGCATTCCAGAAAGACTATTAAGGAGGCATTGTAGCTCACTATGCATGTTCCTCAACTCCGCATCCTTCTTACAACATGTCTTGTGCTGCTTGTCTAACTTTTGGTTGGTATAGTAGCACTGTACATATGTTTAACAGTACTTAGTTTAGTGGTGAGTCAGTGGTGCAGTTCGGGTTCCTCAATTTCCCTCTACTTCCACGGACAGAATGATTTCTCAGTCACACACACACACACACACATCATACGCTGGTGGGGCCCATAACACCAACATTCCTTCTATCAAACTATCCATGCCTACAAAGGGACATCAGTTCCGAACCAAACTGCTTTCCTTGATGGAAGAACCACTCTCCCTGAATCACCCTAACAATTCCTCCATCAATCGGTCGATCGAATCATTTAGTTGTTATTTAGTTCAATGATACCTTAACACTCTAAATTAATCAATAAACATTTCAATGAAATAATCACCCGACACATTAATTCAAATAATGATTTTCTTGTATCTAATTTAAATGCAGGTTAAATCTTATTAATGCAATATCATCTTTTGTCATATTTACCTATTCTGGCTAATTGTCGTTTTCTAAGTCAGAACTGGTCCTCAGTAATTCGTCAGAGTTCTGTTCTATCATGTAGAGTCACCATCCTCTCTGTCAGCATAAGGATCTCTGATCATCGGTTTTCCGTCAGTAGCTTCTCTAAACCCCTCTCTAGTCTACCAATATTTATACTAAAATTTAAATATCAAATGTTACATTTCTCATTTCACAGGAATATGATTGGCTGAATTCAAAACATCTCAGCACATGAGGAAACATTTGTCGATCTTCCCATGCGGAAAAAGTCTCAAAGCGAATGTATGGGAAAGAGTAATCCGTGGTCCTAAATGTATCAGTTTGTTGAGAACAGGTCGGGTTCAACAGTTCATATATTTCAATTGTAACATTTTCTTCACGTTCAGGGGTATTGGAACCTCGCACAGGGTAGTCTTCATGGGCATGGTCTGACAGGTCACACAGGGGACACGGTCGAAGTTAGTGCAGGCGCCTTTTTCCATTGTTCAAATGGTGAAGAAATGTACTTTAGTTAGGCTTCAGTCGGCGGCCATCTTTTGGTAGGCCAGAATAGTCAACTTAAGCAAAGAAACACAAAATCGTAATTAATACATGGAAATGATTAAAACAGTGTTATTCCCTTGCTAATACCCTTATGAGTGTGTTTTTATCTAGCCATATGCAACATCCAAAGCCATTAATGCTGGTTTATTTAAGCGCAAATCACAATAACATTACTCAAGCAACATCTATCATTTTAATATGCATACAAACTTAGTTCACTTATTATTTTAGCCATGCAAATGCATTCCCACGTGTATTCTTTCTGTTAATAAGGTTGGTTTAGTCCTTACACATCAAACTATTAATTATTATAATTATTCATTAATCGTTTTAATATAAACATATATAAATGGATTGGGTATTGTGACGGGACTCCGAGCACTACCCAGGGGGCTACTGAAGACGCTGATTGGTGGACCCCGCTGACACGGGTCTCTAACCTTCTTCCCTGTCCGCAGGATGAGTGGGATTCGGCAGCCGAGGATCAGCTTTTCCGGATGGGTGCCGGGCCCTTTAACTGGGAGTACCCAGATTCACAAGGACCACCCTGCGAGGACGTCACGACGCGAGGTCCTACAAAAGTGGGTGGAACCAGGAAGTCGGCGAACGGCGAACCCAGGAGGAGTGTTGGAGTCGCAGAGAGCAAGGAGCACGGTGAGAAGGAGAGCGAGGAGCAGCAGAACCAACCGGAGTACAGCAGGAGGACGGAGGTGGAGAGGACCGCAGGATACGGATCCGACGAAGCGCCCTGCCACGTTCCCGGGGGAGGAGCGTGGCTAGGACAGGTACGGGACCGGGTAGCGGGCTGGATGGGGAGGCGGGATCGTCCACAGTAGTCGGCGACCGCAGCGTTTCTCCCTAGACCTTATTTGCGTTTACCCCCCCCCCTCACGGTTACGATCACTGGAGTCTATTGTTTGTGGCTATCACAAGGTAGTCCCTCACTCCCCTGGCCCTGGTGTTAGGTACAATTTCAAATATACAAAACCTAATAAGCCCCTTCTCTTTCCTTCAGGGGACCGGCGAGAGCGGACCTTGAGAGACGAGAAACCGGAACCCCTCCGTGGGAGAAGACAGCCCCAAGACCTTGACCCTCATCTCATCACGGATCCCGCCCGGTTTGCCCGTGAAAGACTGACTATCAGGACAAAACGCAAACTAACAGCAATAAAACCTAAACTACCCCGACCCCGTGTTACGTCTCTTCTTGGTCCCCCGTCACACGTGGTGTCAGAAGTGGGATTAACATCTCACTCCGTCTGTGAACCAAAGATGGAGGCCCTCGTGCAGCATCTGATTCAGGGCCAGGAGAAACTCAGCTGGGCCGTCGAGAGGCAGATGACGTCCGCTCAAGCGGACCGGGAACTGTTCCAGAATTCAATGAAAGCCCATCTCGACTCACTGCCCAAGCCAATACCGGATATGCCCCCTCCTGTCCCCGTAGAAAGACGGCTCCCTTATTCGAGTGCAGCGGGGGTGTCCTTACAGAAGTATGGCCCCGGCGAAGACCCGGATGCCTTTTTGACTAACTTTGAGCGGGCCGCTCGTGCCTGTGGGTGGCCAGAAGAAAAGTGGCCCTTCTTTCTGGCCCCGCTCCTGTCTGGGGAGGCCCAAGCCGCGTACCAGGTGGCCAACCCCACCGGTGCCACTGGCTATCAAACCATCAAGGAGATCATCCTGGAACACTTGGGGCTTGATGGGGAAGCCTACCGGTGGAAATTCCGAAAGGAAAGAGGTGTACCAGGAGAAAATCCCAGGACCCTATACTTCCGCCTAAAAACGGCGGCGGACAAGTGGCTGAAGCCTGACGCCAGCTCCAAGGAGGAAATCATGGCCAAGATATACATGGAACAATTCCTAGAGGCTTTGCCCTTCGGAACCCAAAGATGGTTAAGACAGCACCCACACTTAACCCCGGAACAAGCGGTGGAAATGGCTAAGCATTTTTCAAGAGCTCAACCCCGCCTGGAGGTTGAGAAGACAACCAAACCACCGGTGGGAGGCCGACCCGAGAGAAAAGCGGCCCCTCCCCCTGTACTACCCTGTGCTAAGACTTACCGTTCAGAATCCCCAATGACCCGTGGTCCTCAGTGCTTCGAGTGCGGAGAATGGGGCCATATCGCCAGGATGTGCCCCAGGAAGAGGACAGAGGAACCCATGGACGTGGGGTACCTGGCAAAAAGCGTCCTCTACTCAGCAGAAATGGGCCCGTCATTTTACGTACGTGTGGGGTTGAATGGCTTTTCCTTAAGCGCGTTATTAGACTCCGGATGCCGGCAGTCGGTAGTCCAGAAAAGGCTGGTGTTGTCCCAGCAATATCTAGCCCAACAACAGGTTCACATACGGTGTATACACGGGGAGGTCCGACCCTACCCATTGGCCCTGGTAACGCTTAAGCCCATGAACAGTCCCGCCTGTACGGTGAGGGTGGGGGTGGTGGATTCCCTCCCCGAAGACATCATCCTGGGAGTAGACAACCCGGATGTCCTGTCAATGTTTAAAAAGTCCACGACAGGCGAGTCACAGGGAATAGGGAGGGTCACCTCTGGCCTGGTCTCAACAGATCCGTGGATTTCCGACAGGAGTTTCCTCTTTGCCCAGGGCAATGACCGCACCTTGTTCAATGCCTGGGAAAGCGCTCACATACACCAAAACGACCCGACGGACACGTATCCCAGATTTATCATAAAAGACAACCTTTTATACAGGGAAGGAACCAAGGATGGGGGTCTCCAGCTGTTAGTGCCCCAACCCTTCCGGGAACAGATATTGTTCTTCTCGCATGCCCACCTAACGGCCGGTCATGCAGGGAAAGAAAAGACTACAAGTGGAGTATTACGGTTTTTCTATTGGCCAGGGGTTTATAGGGACGTTGAGGAGTACTGTAAGACCTGTGACGTCTGTCAGAGGAAATCCTCATATAAACCTAGAGCTGCTCTCCTACAACCCATGCCCATCATCGGGGTTCCATTCGAGAGGGTGGGTATGGACCTTATAGGGCCACTTCCCCGTACGAAAAGGGGCCATCTGCATGTTCTAGTTATAGTAGATTACGCCACCCGCTTCATTGAGGCTTTTTCTTTGACCTCCCCTACCACCAAGAACGTGGCAGACAAAGTGGTGGAACTATTCTCCAGAGTCGGATTCCCAAAAGAAGTCGTAACCGACCAAGGCACCCCGTTCACTTCCCGTCTCATGAAAGAGGTGTGTAACACCCTGGACATTCACCAGTTGCGCACCTCAGTGTACCATCCCCAGACGGACGGACTGGTGGAGAGGTACAATCGTACTTTAAAATCTACTCTGAAGAAGATGCTGACGGCGGAACGCCAAGAGTGGGACAAATTGCTCCCCTTGGCCTTATATGTGCTGAGAGCCCAAGTGCAGAGTAGTACAGGATATTCCGCCTTTGAGCTCCTATACGGGAGACAGCCGAGGTCCTTACTGGAAATAACAAGAGACGCCTGGATAGACGAAGGCTCCCAAGACCACCGTACCGTCCTGGAATATACATCCCAGCTCAAGTCCAAGTTGGGAAAGCTCAGGGACTTGGCTCACGACAACCTGGAAAAGAGCCAAGCTAAACAGAAGAGATTGTACGATAAAGGAAAGAAGTTAAGGACCCTGCAGAGAGGAGACTGGGCTCTAGTGCTGTTACCTACCAGCACAAGCAAGTTCAAGAGCGAATGGCAAGGCCCTTACCAGGTGATAGACACAATCGGACAGACCACATACAAACTGCAATTGACCCCCTCTCGAACACAATGTTATCATATTAACTTACTAAAAAAGTGGCTGGGACCCTTACCGAAGAACGCCCACTTGTTACTTCCCTCACACCGGCAGAGCAAGTCCACGGTGGGAGACCTAGTGATAAATCCCGAATTAGCCAAAGACAAAACAAACCAGCTACTCGACGATCTCCGCCGATTTGATGAGATATTCTCAGACTCCCCGGGGAGGACCTCGCTGGCGGAACATACCATCGAAACGATACCGGGGAAGGTAGTAAGACAAAAGGCGTATAGAGTTCCAGCGGCCAAACGAGACGCCATTCGGAAGGAAGTGCACGATATGTTAAGGCTGGGGGTTATAAGACCATCCACCAGTCCCTGGGCGTCCCCCATCGTGATGATACCCAAACCTGATGGGTCATCACGTTTTTGCATGGATTTCAGGGCGTTGAATAGCATATCTTCTTTCGATGCATACCCTATCCCAAGAGTGGACGACCTCATTGAGAAGATCGGTGATGCCACCTACATAACAACATTGGACCTCACAAAGGGGTACTGGCAAGTACCCCTACGTGAACAAGACCGGAAGAAGACTGCCTTTTCGACCGACCTTGGGCTTTTTGAGTTTACGGTGTTACCGTTTGGGCTCCACGGGGCCCCAGCGACTTTCCAAAGACTAATGAACGAAGTATTGTTGCCCTACTCCTCTTTTAGTTCGGCTTACTTGGACGACATAGTGGTGTTTAGTCGCTCGTGGGAGGACCATCTGCTCCACATCCAAACAATACTCCACGCCCTAAGCCAAGCCAACCTGCACATAAATGCCAGGAAGTCTAGGGTGGCGTTTAACCAGGTCCAGTATTTGGGGTATGTCCTAGGGGATGGGGTCATAGCTCCCCAAGAAAGGAAAATCAGGGCTATAGGAGAGGCACCCTTCCCGTCCACTAAGAAGGAATTAAGGGGTTTCCTAGGTCTCATCGGATACTATAGGCGTTTCATACCCTCTTTTGCAAATCTGGCGTCTCCCTTGACGGATCTCCTCCGGAAGGAGTGCTCTTCCCATCACCTGAGGTCCCTCTCCCCTGATGCTGTGAACGCCTTCCAGCAGCTGAAAACAGCTATCACTACAGCTCCGGTTCTTCTATCCCCTAACTTCCAGAAACCGTTTATTGTAGCCACTGACGCATCAGACACCGGGATAGGGGCGGTATTGTCCCAAACCGATGATGAAGGACACGAACACCCGATCCTGTATGTCAGTCGCAAGTTGTTTCCCCGGGAACGGGCCTATCCCACCATAGAGAAATAATGCCTGGCAGTTAAATGGGCGATAGAAAAACTGCGATACTACCTTGAGGGGAAGCCATTCATCCTCTACACTGACCATGCCCCCTTACAGTGGGTTCATCGCAATAAAAGCAACAATCCCAGGGTCCTCCGGTGGTTTTTGTCCTTACAGCCCTTCGCATTTACGGTACACCACCGCAGGGGCCGAGACAATGGCAATGCTGACTTTCTTTCCCGGGTCTCACCTCTGCCCGAGCGGGAGCAGCCAGGGAGGGGTGGTATGTGACGGGACTCCGAGCACTACCCAGGGGGCTACTGAAGACGCTGATTGGTGGACCCCGCTGACACGGGTCTCTAACCTTCTTCCCTGTCCGCAGGATGAGTGGGATTCGGCAGCCGAGGATCAGCTTTTCCGGATGGGTGCCGGGCCCTTTAACTGGGAGTACCCAGATTCACAAGGACCGCCCTGCGAGGACGTCACGACGCGAGGTCCTACAAACGTGGGTGGAGTCGCAGAGAGCAAGGAGCACGGCGAGAAGGAGAGCGAGGAGCAGCAGAACCAACCGGAGTACAGCAGGAGGACGGAGGTGGAGAGGACCGCAGGATACGGATCCGGCGAAGCGCCCTGCCACGTTCCCGGGGGAGGAGCGTGGCTAGGACAGGTACGGGACCGGGTAGCGGGCTGGATGGGGAGGCGGGATCGTCCACAGTAGTCGGCGACCGCAGCGTTTCTCCCTAGACCTTATTTGCGTTTACCCCCCCCCTCACGGTTACGATCACTGGAGTCTATTGTTTGTGGCTATCACAAGGTGGTCCCTCACTCCCCTGGCCCTGGTGTTAGGTACAATTTCAAATATACAAAGCCTAATAAGCCCCTTCTCTTTCCTTCTGGGGACCGGCGAGAGCGGACCTTGAGAGACGAGAAACCGGAACCCCTCCGTGGGAGAAGACAGCCCCAAGACCTTGACCCTCATCTCATCACGGATCCCGCCCGGTTTGCCCGTGAAAGACTGACTATCAGGACAAAACGCAAACTAACAGCAATAAAACCTAAACTACCCCGACCGCGTGTTACGTCTCTTCTTGGTCCCCCGTCACAGGTATATAAAAAGAAAACATTTTACCCGCTACATCAATCCCCCCTTTGGTGATTTTATCACCACAAAAATCAAAGCCCCAAAAATTTAAATTTTTTTCCCTTTTTATGGAAATTCGAAATGTTTTCTTGCTCAATTATAATTCTGCTTCCCCTTCATCTTCTCTTTTTGTTTTGTCATACATACTCTCCTTCCATTCTTCCAATTCTATCTCTTCAAAATCCCTTTCTTGTTTATTTTCCTTCTTTTTACTAATTTCTCGTCTAATTTTCTTTTTATTTCTTTTATGTCTGCAACACATACATCCTAGTCTAAGTATTAATAATGTGAAAATTACACACGTTAATGGAAATAATATTTTCCCTAAGATAGTCCTACCTAGTTTCCCTAAGAAAGTCTTAATAGCAGCCATCTTATTACTAATTTTAGTCCAGATACTTTCAACCTCCAGTGGTACTATTCATCATGCAATTCTGTAATATTTTTTATATAAACCTTTAGATCTTTGCTTTCATCAGGAAAGTAAGTGAAACAATGTTGAACTTTCAGCATTCCACAGACTCCACCCTCTTTTGCCAATAAGATATCAAGGGCAAGACGATTTTGCATAATCATAGCACGCATAGCAACCATTTCGGTGTTTACCAAAAGAAAACCTCCAGCGGTGCTTGTTGACAAGCGATCCACTATGGTTGACAATTTCCGAATATTATTTGCGTTCAAAGATATTCCCACTGCTGGTATCAAGGCTCCAAAAATATCACCTACAATTTCTAACAAAGTTTCTCTTCTACTACGTATTAGTAGGTTATGTGCTCCACTATTTTCTACTCTATCCATGTGAAAGATTTTTAGAAAGACCAGGCCAACATAACATGTGCCATACCAATGGTTGGGCAACCTGTAGTAAGCCTTGTTCCCACAAATGTAGTACAATCCAGGAAAGACTGGATCTTCTCCGCCTCTAAATCCCCATCCAGATGCAATAAAATATGTATCATGGCACTCACTTGTCCCTATATAATAGTAATCATATTGAGATCCTTCCCTCATAATACATAATTTGCCTTTCTGTGGTGAGTCTATAGCTATTGTTGGTCTAACTTCACCCTTTGTCTCCCTTTTCCCATCTATGTTCCAAACATTTTCTCCTACTTCATGTCCTTCTGCCTTTTCATGCATCTTCAATCTCCTTTCTTGACCATATCTAGAAATTTGTTCTCTTCTTTCTTCAAACTGCAAGTTAAATTGTTTCTAAAAATGTATTCTAATGTTAGTTCCTTAGTCTCAATAAAAATTTCACCTAGTACATTAGCAGTTTTAGCTGGATTTAATTAATTATTCATGGGCAATTGTCCAAGAATGTTATCTATATTAGACAAATTATATTCTAATTTCCATACTTGATAAAATATACTTGTTAAAACGCTACATGTTATTCCATAAGTTGCTGGGAGGTGATGATAAGTCACCCCTTCTGAAACAGAGGCAGGTAACTGCATACATACGTAGCAATCCCTTACATCCATGGTTTTTACATATTCATACAATAATTTTGAAAATACATTGCTAGAAAAATCAGTTATAGACCTATCCTTGTGTATATGTTCAGTGCTTGTTTTAAATGGAACTACCTTTTGTGAATTCTTCACTACATTAGTCATATTTTCTGTATGCCCTTCTAGTGTATCTAAAGTTACTTTGAAAGAGATCAAAAGAGCGAGCACGCTCCATAGAAGCATTACCAATCCTGTACAACAGCAACACATTTTGCACCATCTTCTCATAAAAGTACATCTATGTTAGCCATTTTGATAAATTGACCGTGTCTTTTGACTTAGCCTCTTCTATTTCACTCCTTGCTCCTTCACCTGAAAGAGCAAAGCACTTAGCAGGTTAACCCAGTTCTTCGATTTCTTATTCAATCCTTTATTTTTCTACAATGACCTTCTTGAAATTACTCAGTTTGGCATCTCATTGTTTTTCACTTCCTTTTCATCATCCACATACAGAAAATCCAGAATTTCCGCTTCTTCTCCAATATCGGATAGGATAACTCTCAGGATTTCCGCTGTTTCTTCTTCCTCCACCACTTTCAGTAAAGTCTCCTCTGGATTTCCTTGACTATCTACCTCTTCTCCTTGTTCAGGCAGTGCCACATACGTCCATTCAGGTGACTTATACTTCTGGTTAGGTTTTCTTGATCGTTTTTTTTCCTCAGACACCTCTGTCTCTCCCTCTTTTTCTTGGAGCTGACTTGCCACTTCATTCACTTGCTCAGCTTTTGGGGGTTTGACTCGTGTCAATCGGTATCTCAGTCTCTTTATTTTGTTCGGCCAAAAGTCTCCTTTAGCATTTCTTCTTAGTTTACCTTCTTTACTGCTTCTTTCCTCGATCCAAGTTCTCTTTCTCAGAACTCGTTTTCACTGTCTTCAGATTCTGTCTCGTTTGGCTTTTCCTTCTCATCAGTTTCTTTTTCCACCTCTTGTGTCTGCCCTACTTCTGTCCCTCCTCGGGTCTCCGGCATGCAATCTTTCTGCTTGCTACTTGTCCCTTCACCTAACTCAGTGTTGGATGTCCCTACACCTCCTAGGGGGTCTTCTGCAGAAGTCTGTCTCTCTCTCTATTTCTGTCCCTTCTTCTCCTTCAAGAATTTTCTCCGGTGGAACTTCTCCTACTCTTTCATCTGGTGTGAATGTTACTTCTGTTGAGACATTCTTTTCTTTCCTTTTCTTCTTTCTGTGCTCTCGACTGGCGTTTTGCTCGTCTCCAGAATCTGAACTATCTGAAATCTGCAATCTCTTCCTCAGGATTTCTTCTCTTGGAGTTGGAACTAGTCTTGGCTCCTTCTCCCCCCCTTTCGGGATTTTCTTTTGTCTTTGAATTCTCATCATCTGAATCAGCACTTGATTCCGAAGCATCAAAATATTCTTTTCCAATGCTGTCTGCTGGATTTGGGACTCTCAAAGTGTGACTTGCATGTATCCAATTTTTCAGTCCAGCACTCTTCACAGCAGTTGTTGTGGTTAGGATAACTTGCCTTGGCCTTCCCCACCTTGGAACCAAGCAATTCCTTCTTCTGTGTACTTTTATTCTCACCCAGTCACCTGGGCTCAGATCATGGGCTGGTTTTCTCTCAAGGGTGGTGGCGTCCGCTCCAACCTGGTGAAACACAGAATGGACTGCGTCAGCCAGGCCTTTACAGTAATCCAAAATCATGTCATCAGTTATTGTCATCAATTTGTTGACTGGAACAAATACGTGTCTCATGGCTCGTCCCATGATAATTTCGTGGGGACTCAAACCTGTAGTTCTGTCGGGAGTAGACCTGATCGTCATCAAGACTAGAGGCAAGACATCAGGCCATTTCATTCCTGTGGCTAAACACATTTTCCCTATTCTGTTTTTGATCGTACCATTCATTTGATCAACCACACCAGAAGCCTCTGGTCGATAGGCACAATGTAGTTTTTGTTGTACACCCAATGCTTCACAAATCAAACCCATGATCCACCCCCACCCACCTCGCCGGACACACACTCGACGCAGTCTTCTCCTCCAGCACAGACATCAACTTCAGCCATGCCACAGAGCTTCAATGGACGGACCACAGCTGCGTCCACTTCACCTTCAAGAGAACGACGACCCACCACCACCAGCAACAGGCCGCCCGCAGAAGCTGGAACAAGATCACAGCAGACCAGCTCGCCACCTCCCTGAGCCAGCACCCTCCTGCCAGCTCAGCGAACCCCAGCCAGGCCGCCGACAACCTCACGAAGTGGATCAGCAACTGCGCGGACGAGCTCGCCCCGCTGAGGACCCCGCCCAGCAGACCCGGCAGCAAGAAAGCCCCGTGGTTCACCGACGAACTCAAGAGCTCCAAGAAGAACTGCCGAGCCCTCGAGAAAGTCTGGAAAAGGGAACCTACACCGGACAACAGGACCACCCTCAAGCGGGCCACTCGGAAGCACCACCAGCTGATCCGCGCCGCCAAGAAAACTGCATTCAAGGACCGGCTGGACAACAACGCACACAACAGCAAGGAACTCTTCAACATCGTGAAAGAGCTATCCAACCCCAGCGCAGGAAACAACAACATCACCCCATCGCAAGACCTCTGCAACTCCCTCGCTTCATACTTCCACAACAAGATCGCGGACATACACAACAGCTTCAACAACCAACCAACGCACACCATGACCGAACAACCACCCCCCACCACCACCCTCCACGCCTGGACCCCGATCAGCACCGAAGACACCATCCGCACGATGAACTCCATCCACTCCGGATCACCAACCGACCCCTGCCCTCACCACGTCTTCAACAAGGCCGACGCTGTCATCGCACCCCACCTGCGAGACATCATCAACACATCCTTCGACACCGCCACCTTCCCTGAGAGCTGGAAGCACGCCGAACTCAGCGCTCTACTCAAAAAACCAACAGCAGACCCCACCGAACTCAAGAACTACCGCCCCATCTCGCTCCTCCCGTTTCCAGCCAAAGTAATCGAGAAGACCGTCAACAAGCAGATGGCCGCCTTCCTCGAGACGAATGGATCCCTCGACCCCTCACAGTCCGGCTTCCGAGCCAATCACAGCACCGAGACCGCCCTCATCGCCGCCACCGATGACATCCGAGCCCTGATGGACAACGGAGAAACAGCGGCCCTCATCCTCCTAGACCTCTCCGCGGCATTCGACACTGTCTGCCACCGCACCCTAGTACAGCACCTCAGCAACATCGGAATCCAGGACAAGGCGCTGGAATGGATCATCTCCTTCCTCGACGGAAGAACTCAGAGAGTCCGCCTACCACCGTACAAGTCAGAGGCCTCCGAAGTCATCTGCGGCGTCCCTCAAGGATCCTCTCTGAGCCCCACCCTCTTCAACGTCTACATGAGCCCCCTCGCGGCCATCGCACGCCAACACAACCTCAGCATAATCTCCTACGCCGACGACACCCAGCTGATCCTCTCCCTGACCAACGACCCCGCCACCGCCAGAGCCAACCTACACGAAGGGATGAAAGAGGTAGCCGAGTGGATGACGACCAGCCGCCTGAAACTGAACTCTGACAAGACGGAGGTCCTCATCCTGGGCTCTTCACCCTCCGCCTGGGACGACTCCTGGTGGCCTCCCGCCCTGGGCACCGCACCCAAACCGACAGACCATGCACGCAACCTGGGCTTCATCCTGGACTCCTCCCTCTCCATGACCAGGCAAGTCAACAACGTCTCCTCGGCGTGCTTCAACATCCTACGCATGCTACGGAAGATCTTCTGGTGGATCCCCACCGAGACCAGGAAGACCGTCACCCAGGCCCTCGTCACCAGCCGACTGGACTACGGCAACGCCCTCTACGCCGGTACCACCGCCAAGCTCCAGAAGAGACTCCAGCGGATCCAGAACGCCTCAGCCAGACTCATCCTC
Source organism: Triturus cristatus (assembly GCF_964204655.1). Classification (NCBI taxonomy): domain Eukaryota; kingdom Metazoa; phylum Chordata; class Amphibia; order Caudata; family Salamandridae; genus Triturus; species Triturus cristatus. The sequence continues at coordinate 7,548,089 of NC_140593.1, read as the reverse complement.
GACATCCCACGAACCAGCCACATCTCCGGACATCTGAGAGACCTTCACTGGCTCCCCGTCAACAAAAGAATCACCTTCCGCCTCCTCACCCACGCACACAAAGCCCTACACGACCAAGGCCCGAGCTACCTCAACAGCCGGATCAACTTCTACGCTCCCAAACGCCACCTCCGATCAGCCAACCACGCCCTCGCCGCCGTCCCCCGCATCCGAAGAGCGACTACAGGAGGAAGGTCCTTCTCCTACCTGGCCGCCAAGACCTGGAACTCCCTCCCGGCCGACCTGCGCCTGACCCAAGACCACCTCTCCTTCAGGAAGAAGCTGAAGACCTGGCTGTTCGAGCAGTAGCGGCACCCCCCTCCCCCAGCGCCTTGAGACCCTACGGGTATGTAGCGCGCTCTATAAGTGTCACTGATTGATTGATTGATTGATCTCATTGTAAAAGTGTCCTCCTCTGTCTGATTCAATGGTCACTGGGAACCCGAATCTCGGGATTAATTCCCTTAGCAATAGCTTGGCCACTGTGATTCCATCATTCCTTCTTGTTGGGTATGCCTCCACCCATCTGGAGAACAGACAAACTACCACCAGAACATACCTTAACTTGTTATAAGGGGGCATTTCAATGAAATCTATTTACATTCTGGTGAAAGGTCCTCCCTCTCGGCCTATTGTGCCTAGGCTCACCACTGTTTTCCTTCCAGGATTGTACTGCTGACATATCAGGCATCTTTGACAGAGACTCTCTGTTATCAACCTGAATTTTGCATTGTACCAGGTCTGCTTAAAGGCCCTTATCATGGCATCCCCCCCTAGGGTGCCCTTGGCCATGATACATCCGTGCCATGGTTGACATCATGCTATTCGGCATGACTGGTCTTCCATCCCGATAGACCCACACATGGTCTTTCTCCCTTGGGGCACAACCTGCTTTTACCCACTGTTTCATTTCTTCATCTCCTGCTTCATCCTGCAACTGCCTCACCTCTTCCCACGTTCCCACAACGTTAGTAAACATTAAGGAGCAAGAAGACATTTCCTTTTCTTTAGCCCGATTAATTGAATACTGATTTCGGGCACAATACTGAACCATGTCATTTGCGTATCGGTTCCCAGTAGTGATGTAATCACTACCTTGACTATGAGCAGCACATTTCACAACAGCCAGTTCTTTAGGCAACTGTATTGCTTCAAGCAATTTTCCACCCACTTCTGCATTCTTTATAGGAGTTCCACTTGAGGTCAGGAAACCTCTCTGTAGCCAAAGTTGGCCAAAGTCATGGACAACTCCAAAGCCATACTGGCTGTCAGTTATCACAGTCACTCTCACATTCTTCCCAATTTTGCATGCCTTTGTCAGTGCCACTAATTCTGCTACTTGAGCGGATTTAACTCCTTTCAAGTGTGATGCTTCCACAACTGATGCAACTGTGCATATTGCATATGCTGCACTCAGCAATCCTTCATCCGTCCTCAAACAAGATCCATCCACAAACATCACATAATCACTTTCTGGCAATGGTAAATCTTTTATGTCTGGTCTGGGTTTCGTGCAAAAATCAAGCACATCCAAGCAATCATGATCAACATCATCTCTTACCTCTACTCTCTCCGCATCTGGCAATAGTGTAGCTGGAGTCACATACACACATCTCTCCAGACTCACATTGGTTGCACCTAGAATGACCTTCTCAAACTTAGTCAGCCGACTATGTGACATGAACTGTGTTTGGCTCCTTGTTAAAAGGATTGCCACAGCATGAGGTACAAACACTCTTACTGGATATCCCATCACAATTCCCTCACTTTGCTCTAGACTTCGACATGTAGCAGCTACTGCTTTCAGACATCCTGGCAGACCCACCACTACTGGATCTAGCATTGATGAGAAATATGCAACTGGTCTCCTTCATCTTCCATGTTTCTGTATTAACACTGAGAGTGCACATCCGTTTCTCTCACTGCAGTACAATTCAAACTCTTTCTCATAGTCTGGCATACCCAGAGCTGGAGCTTCACAAAGTCTGTCCTTTAATTGTCTGAATGCTGCCAATTCTTCTTTGTTCAATTCAAGAGGATCTTTAACCTCACTTTTTGTCAATTTTACCAAGGGTTTGGCAATCAGGGAAAAGTTACTTATCCACTGACGACAGTAGCCAACCATCCATAGGAACATTCTCACTTCTCTTTGGGTCATTGGGGCTCTCATCCCTCTGATAATTTTAATTCTGTCTGTTGTCACTTTTCTCAGCCCTTTTTCAATGTTATGTCCTAGGTATTGTACCTCCTTTTTGCAGAATTGCAATTTTGTCAGATAAACTTTTAGTCCTCCATCTGCCAAATGATTCAGTAAAGCTATGGTATCTGTTTCACAAGCTTCACGCGTTTTCGATGCCACCAGTAGGTCATCGATGTACTGAACTAAAACTGAATTTTCAGGCATAGTTAGCTTTCCAGAGATTTCTTCAGCAACTGATTAAATATTGAGGGGTTCTCTGTGTACCCCTGTGGGATTCGGCACCATGCCAAAATACGCTCTCCAAACCGAAAGGCAAAAATCGGCTGGCTGTCGTGATGCAATGGAATGGAAAAGAAAGCATGACACAAATCAATTACTGTTTACCATTCTGCATCATGGGGAATCTGGTACAAAATCACTGATGGATTTGGAACAATGGGACAGCATGACACAACAATTTTGTTAATTTTTCTCAAATCCTGCACAATTCTGAACTTTCCATTAGGCTTCTTCAGTCCCATTATAGGTGAATTACATGGACTGCTCATGATTTCCCTCAACACTCCTTGTTGAATAATTTTCTCAATTAAAGGTGCCACTCCTTCAATTATTTCAGGTGTCAGTCGGTATTGTGGAATGTTTGGATAAACTACTCCTTCTGTTAATGTAATTTTTACTGGATCTACATTTCTCATAAGGCCTACATCTTCTCTAGTAAAATCCCAGACTCCTGCTTTCACACACTGCTTCAATTCTTTGGGTAACTCATCAGGATTGAATACTGCATAAGCTCCTGTAACTTCATGCTCCTGATTAGCCGGTGTCATTTTATACAGTACATCCTCATCTGGTGTCTCAAATGCTATTCCATCCGGGGTACAGAATATAGTGCAATTCATCTTGCACAACAAATCCCCAGGACTGGTATCGCACACCACAAATCGGTGCATGTCTGTGAATTTCCCTATTTTAACCTTTACCGGTTCAGTAAGGTAGGTCCTAATCTGGGTGTTTGACACACCAACTACTTGGATTGTTTCATCCGAGAGAGGAAGATTCTTCACATCTGCTGACCTGACAGTAGATCGCGTAGCTCCAGTGTCTACTAGAAAAGTAATGTTTTCATCATTAACTTTCCCATCCACAAATGGTCCTGTCTGATCTATTTCTAGAGTTGCGCCAAGCACGCACTCTTCTTCCTCCCTTCGGCACCGTCAATAATTCTCCTCTGAATCACTCTCTTCATTTCGCAGCCAATATTGTGAAACAACGCTTGCGCGTTGCGGCTTGTTTACCTGTTCTTCATTGTAGAATCCCACTTCTTTATTGTATTTCTGGGTATTTCTGCTTTGCGGTAGTGGCAGTTTTGGCACCTGATTCTGTGGATTAACAGCCTTCTGCTGTTGCTGCGGCTGGCCACCCATCTCACACTGCACCTGTGGATTCAATGATGGATTTTCATTATTAGTACTCGGTGGATATTTACACTCGGATTTCCAATGCCCTAACCTTCCTCAATAGTGGCATGGAAACTTCTTTTTGGCTTCTTCTATATTACCCTTCCCCTTTCCTGGGCCAAATCTCGGTTTGATTCCTGGGTTATTGGCTTGTTCGACCAGCTGAGCTTCCTGTCTTTCTGCGACTTTCACTTGAGCCTACATTGCCTTTTCTTTTAGTTTTCGCTGCTTTGCCTCAATCTCATCACTAAAGTATTTGGCATGTCTCAAGATCTCATCTATTTTCTTGCTTTGCCAGTCTACAGTGTGCTGCTTGATCATTTCACTAATTTCGGGACGTAAACCATACACAAATCTGTACACAAAATGACTCGGCTCCTCGGATCCTTTTCTCCCAGATTTTCATCTCCACTAAACTGTTTGAAAGCCAGTATTAGTCTCTCATAGTAAGCATGAACTGATTCCTTCACTTCCTGATGTGTTCGATCTATTTTTACCCAATCTGTTTCTTTGGGAGGTACTTTGTTTTTCAAAAATACCATAACCTGTTCGTATTTCTTCATTACCTCGGGATCTGGTGCTCCTGTTTTGGGGTCTCTCGGGTATTCTTTAGCTGGCCAATCAATGACTATTTTGCATTCTGCCCATAACTCTGCTGGCACTATTATATCAAATAGGCTATTTAAATCAATCCACAGCACTTTTGACAGCTTAACAAATCTGTCCACCTGTCTGTACCACTCGACGGGCTTTTCCCGCAATTGAGGGAAGTCATTTGTAAATGACAAAATGTCCTGTCTGGTCCATGGAACATGCACATATCCCCCTCCTGGAATCTCTCTCATGGGAAACTCTGTCACTACCTTTTTCTTTTCTCTCACAGGAAATGCTGGGAAAGTTCTGTCTGAGGTATCACCCTGCTTTCTATACCATCTGCTTTTCCATTTGTCCACATCTCCCCATTTCCTTAACAATGTGATTATATCCTTAATCTGCCCTATTCGTCCTGCAGTGTTCACATTTTCAATATCCTTTTCCGTGAAATCCACTCGGTAAGGCTTCTGTAAAGCTTTTACCTTATCCATGTCAATTCCCATTTCACTTGCTATTTCTTCTAGCCTGTCATGTAAATTCGTTGCTCTCCAAGTGACGCTCTTACATAAGAACAGCTCCTCATCCTGGTAATTTTTCAGATTTTCCATGTGGATTGTCCCTACTATTAATTCTTCTAACACCATGTGTAATTTTGCCACATCAATAGTTTGGGATTCTTTCTCTTTTCCTTGCAAACCCTTCAGTCATTCACTCAATTCATCTGTAGTTATACCTACTGATTTTTCCACATTCCCTGGTTCTGTCATTCTTTGTGGTTCTAATATTGATCCTCCTACTATTCTGTCTCTTTCTACAGAATCAGGACTATAAAATGGGTTATTTGACACGTTTAGTCCACCTTCACTCATTGTATGTCTCCAAGGATTCTCCCTTGCTCTCATTAGGGGCTGTTCCGCTTGTCTACTGCTTACATACGGAACTGATAGACCATGCTCACTCTCTTTCTGCTTCTCAAAAATGGGCATAACCGGACCTATGGTTACAGGGACTGTAACTGCTTCTAGATTCTTTATCAATTCTCTTATTTTCTCTGTTAATTCTAACGTGGTTTTTGCTAATTCTTTTGAATTTTCACTTCCAGCCTTGTTTTCCATCTCTCTTTCCCTAAGGGAATTTCTCCTCTTTACCTCTGGAGTCACGACCTCAGTCTTAATAATTCGTAGGGTTTCCCTTACTGGAGTATCTGGAGTTAATATTTCTGATTCTTTTCTGTACGGAGGTGGGTTTTTGTAAAACATATCATCTAGGACGCCGTCCTCTGATTCATTTGCTCCATACCTTCTAGGTTCTACATTATGTCTCTTCTCTACACATTTCCTTCCTTCATTTTCTCCTGCAACTCTTACGGGAAACAGTCCTTCAGGCATACTTGCGTCTCGCCACCTTCTCATTCGATCACAATGAGTTTCTCGATCATTTGGCCATCCAAACATATATCTATACCTACTGCCATTTCTCTGTTTTCTCGCTCATGTATCTCATCTTCCCACTCAGTCAATGCCTCAAATTGTGTAGGTCTTGGTCGGGGATCTAATCCCATCATCCTTTCACGTAGGTTCCTTAAAATCGCCAGATTAAATGTTCCGGAAATGCTAAAACTCCATCTTCCCTTGTATACTTTGCCCAATTGTCTAACTAAATGCAAGTATGATAACCATATTTCACAACCATGAAGGATGCGGGTGTCTTCGTCGGAGGAATTAACTGTCCTTCCCTTGTCACAATCTCTTTGTCTTTCACAAACCACCCTTTTATTTTACTAAACAAGGATTTCTTCTTCTTTTCGGCTGAATGATAATACATCTTCCTTCCTTCCGCGAACCCATAGGCTTTTCGTCAACTATACGGTCTCTAGTCCAATAGCAGCGCACCAATCCTGGGCGTCTACGTCACTGTCACAATCCTCAAATCCCAGCACGACTCACACTAACGCACCAATCCTGGAGCGTCTATGTCACCCTGTACTTCTCCCAATCCTTTCGCGGCACACACTTACGCACCAATCAGGGCGTTTCTGCTGTTCTGACCCACTGTCCAATCCCAGCGCGGTCTTTCTGACGTCAGCAGTCGCTGCAGCAGCTCCTGCTCCTGTCTCCTGTCTCCAGTCTACCCCTCCTTTACAAAACTACTCGGCAGACTTTGTTTCAATTTTACGATACTGTTAGTCACAACATATAAACATCTCCATTGTCTGCTTCGCTAACCACACAATAGCAATAGACCTTTCCCACGAGAATTCTGCCTTTCCCGAGAGCAGTGCTTACCTCTGCCCTACTACAGAATCATTACTTCCGTTGATAAAGTAGCACATCCCTCTACTTCACCCTTCTATCAAGCATCAATTAACTGTTTCTCCATGTGAGAAGTGGCCTGGCATATGCTGTTCCTAGTTATAGGGACACCTTGCACCAGTCCAATTCGACTCTTATTGATGATAGGTTTAAGACAACCTTTAAAGAAAGCTATCCTAGTGGTAGCTGTGGAGAGCAGCCTTCAGGCTAAGTCTTGAAGGAGTGTTAAGCTTATTGTTTCACCATAATAACCTCTTGAATAACCAAATGATAGAGTAGCCCACACAGGTATATATATAAAATATATGTATTTATTCTAGACAGAATCCCACAGTCGCTTTATGTGACTAGTGGCAAAGTTACACTTCAAACAAGCATTTATAAACACAATAAATAGCACAGAAATCAATGGGCCCCAGGGGGTGACCAAACCATATACCAAAATAGTGGTATAAGAACCACGACAATTCTACAGGCAATGCCTAGGGCATTCAGGATCGCTTGCCCCTTCAGAATCCACCCACAGTTATGAGGAAGGGGACCCACGGGAGACGCATGCAGTGCAAAGAGCTGCTATCGGGATCTCAATGTTAGCCTATCGAGAATGTCGCGGTTTGCAATAAACAGTTTAAAGATACTTCTAGCAGGAGTACAAAGTTAAAACTTTAGACTTAAGCTTTTGAGATGCCCACAACCACGAGAGTACCGAGGTACCACTGTTATCTGCCCCAGGGAAGCCGGGTGCATAGGTCGTTTCTGCTGTCGGGTCGCGGGCTGATTTTCAATGGGAAAATAGTCAAAAGTTCTGCTAGCCAAAAGCGTCGATGATGCCGTGAAGATCAAAGATGTGAAGAATGTAGACAGGAACCTGAAAGCAGAGGGGACAGAGTCTGGGTCACGGCAAAGTGACCAGGAGGCTCAAAGCAAAGAGCCCTTCGATGTCGGGTGCTTCAGGTGGAAAGTGGTGTAGATTGGATCTGCAGCCACGGGCTCCGGGAGGCTTCAAGGAAGGCTAGCTTCAGGAGGGTAACTGACCCGCGTCGGATGAGGGTTGCTGCGGTGTTAGTGTCCGGAATATATCCACTAAGCCTTGGCAACCGCAACCCACGAAGAATGCACAAATCTGCTACAGTGCAGACCCACGAGGTCTGGGAGAGGTCTCCTTCAAGGAGACTGTAGAGCAGGCCTGGAGCAACCAGGGGAACTCTTGTTTTCAAAGATAGACCTCCGCTAGGGCCCATGAGTCGAGAGACAAGGGACCGCGGGAGGCTGCAATTTGGCGTGCGTAAAAGGGCACCCACGGGCCACCGGAGGAGGCTAGGGCGCTGGTCTTTGGTACAATTGCTGTAGAGTGGTTGGCTCGATAACAGGCCAAAGCACAACTTCCCCACTCGTCAGGGTCGTGTGCTATGCAAGAGGTGGCCGGTGTCCTGGGGTATTGGGGATCTCGGCACCCACATGGTCCACGGTGCCCAAACTCGTTGAGCACACTCACTGGCCTCTGGGATGCGCTGGAAACCCACCTCAAGGGTGCTGGAAGTCGTCGAAGTCCGTTGGAGCAGCGAGGTTCCAACGGGGTCACTTGCAGTGTTTCAGGTGCCTGCCAAGCAGGGGGATAACTCCTTTATCTGTGGTAAATAAAATATCACGCTCTCATAATTTCATAATATCAATAAGATCATGCATAAAGCAAGAGGCTGAGTCTGTGGTATCAGGTTCATAAAGGGATTTATTCCAATAACTCGAGTCAAAGGGAGAATATTTCCATCACCAAAAAAGGATCTGGAAGGGACTGAAAAGTATTCTCAATATTCTCAAAACATTATTCACAGAGTACAGTATATATACATTTCTCAATTGTACGTAAGCAAAAGAGCAAGAGAGAATGAGATAAGAGCATGTGGGCGTGTAAGTAGGCGTGAAGGTGGGCGTCCATGTGGGCGTCCACTTGATGATAATGGGTAATTTGTCATGTGTGGGTGGATACCTGGAGAATCCTGCAATGTCAGCAGAAATATTTGGCAGAGATGCGTGCGCAGTCGCATGACGTGTGATAGACGTGCAACTAGAGGGAGAAAGGGACTTGACATTTAGCTCTACATGTGGAGACAAAAGTCTGGGGTTATGTCAACCTAATCCCAAATCATATCTAATTTCCTATGTTTAAAGAACTGTGTTATCCAAAAAGAAAGGTCTCTCGAACAAAATCTATTCTATACTGACTGTGAGTGCGTGTACAAGCGTCTAAGTGTCTACACTAAATGCGAGGGGGTAGGAATATTCCATGGTAACAGGGCTATGAATTACTTGCATGAGGACAGAGAAGCCGGGCCTTTTGCTCGGTAGCTGGAAGAATGTTTACTTAAACTACTAGACAGGAATGCATTGGATAGGGAGCGGAGCAGATAATTTCGAAGGTGAAATACAGTTTCTTGGCAGGCAACAGGCTGATGTCAGGCATCGTGAGCCGCGCAGGGAATGAGACAAAGTTCATGGTCACAGATGCAGGCTCAGACTGGAGCTTCAGAGGCAGGAAGCAAGAAAAGCTTGATGACAGAATCAGGGCCTACTCGCCTGGACTGAAAAATAGCATAAGTGAACCATATAAAGCCGGTGGCCTTTCGTACTTAGGAATGGAATATCCGGCCCATTCATGGCGGATCTGAAAGAGGACATGTTAACGGTGGACGCACATGTATTTGCGTCTTCATAACTGGAACTGGAGGGAACATACATGTACTTGTAACATGCACATAGAACCGTTGGGGTCCAAGATAGGGGACATAACTGACCAGAAAAATCCATATTTCCACATTCCCTCCTTGTCCCCTACTTGCCCGTCAAGAGATATCAATCTTCATCAATCCATTGATCTGTTCATATAGCATCATTTGTTCTTCTTTTTTCTTCTGGGACGAACGAAATCTTGGTGGTGGAATACACGATGTGGCACACAGACCACAAATCGCTGGTCCACATTGTAGGCATAAGCAGCAACTGAATAGTATGAGAAAGCCAATACCTAGGAAGGATAGGACCCTCCATCCAAAGGTAGATAATACACTCCAAAACCAACCGGACCAAGTCCAGGTGCCTGGATTCTGGTGTATCTGGCTTACAATCTTATGAAGGCGAGTTATGGCTTTATATACAGATGGCGAATTTTCTGGTATGAAAAATGCAACAGCTTGATTTGATGACCCTACAAGCTCCGCCCCTATCGGCCAGGATAACGTCAAGGACAAGACTATTTTGAAGCACAACAATCCGCATAGCAGACTGCTCTTCTGTTAAATTGCCTAAGGCGGAAATAGTTTCGTTCACTACTGCTTCAAGGGTTCTGGTTAATCTACGTATCAGCTTACTATTGGTAACTGTACCTATATAGGGAAAGAAACCTTTATTGAAATCTGTGTATTTTTCCCATGCTGTTTCAGTGTAATCGACAATTGGGAGATCTCTCTGCTGTCTATTGTGTACTAAATGAGTATTTCTATGATAATCAGGAGGAGCTAGGAAAACAGGTGGTAGGAGGAATGCTATGTAACAGGTACCATCCCATCCCAATCTAGAGGTAGGCGTATATATGCGGTCTGGCCACATATAAAGTAGGAATGACGAGAAGCTCTAAATGTAGACTTGCCTTGATCACTAAATTTTATTACAGTGGTGCATTTACTATGGCCCATGTGTATGGAGCCATTCTTTCTTATACATAATTCCCCTTTTACTGGGAATACGGACATGGCGGGCAAGATTGGTGTAGCTTCAGATTCAACGTTCAGGATCATGAGGTTAAGTGTAAAATTACCTAATCCATATACTTCATTTCTTAGATCAGTTCCTGTTCTTTTGGGAAGTCCCTCCTTGTTAGGGTAGCAGACTTTAAGCAAAACTAAGTTCAGGTTTCCCCATACCCAGTTGTCTTGATAAACTGCGGAATTCGAATCTAGGGAATTAATCAAACTAAACCATGCTCCACAGGAGCCATTGTGTGTGAACGGATAGAGAAAGAGGGGCAAAACTCCCTTATAGTTCTGATAGGGGGGGAGTCGGCCACAGACCCAGCAGTCTGTAGCATTGCTAGTCTGATGTGAATGGTGCAGCATCTGAATAAAGGTATTGTTGCGTAAGGCAAGTCGATATGATAGCTCATAGGATGGCAGATCACTAAATGTGTGCTTTATGGTATCATTAGTGGAGGAGTATAAGAGTGAGGCAATAGGAGAAAAAATAGCATGTAGTATTAAGCTGATACATATTATCGTGATGCACATCTTGCTTTTTCTTATCAATATTATTGTCCAAGATCTTATGCAAGCCAGAATACATGTTCAACCACTTCACCACCTAGTGGACTTAATTGATCAAACGGGTTCTGACTTTTTAGATCTAAGTTTAGCTTTGTGGAAACTGCTGGGGAGTCTCCTCTAGAAAATGGTGTTCAAAATCCAAAATCCAAGTTTAAAGTCTTTTTCCTTTGTAAAAGAGTGGTGAAGGTGCACTTTGACTTTAACGGCCGTCCCCGTGGTCCAGAGCACTGACTTTGGCGCCTTTCATCCAGGAGCGATGGAGTATTCTTTGACCTGGGTGTTGTCAGGGAAGGCGGCAGCAACCTGCGAACAACAAGAGAGTAGTGCAGACATCAAGGAAGCCAGGTAATCTGTCAGCATGTTACTATTAACATCAGTAATCTTTTAGGCATTGTAGTGCCCCACATATTTGGTGGTCTACCAAAGACCACTTCATAGGGAGATAAGCCTGTTCTAGAATGAGCTACCATTCGCATGAAAAAGAGGGCAACCGGCAGGGCTACCATCCAATCTACACCTTTGTCTGCGCAAATTTTAATATCCGATTATGTCTTTCTACAAGGCCTGCTGCTTCAGGATGTCGCACACAATGGAATTTCCAGGTATACCCTAACAGAAGGGACACCTGCTTCATTAGTACCAGGACATGTTTGTAACCTCTACATCTGTTTATTTGGATATAATCCATTTGGAGCACTTCAAAAGGGTGGTCAGGTGGATGGAATCCACCTTGTTCCATCGGAATGCCTTTACCTGCATTGAATTGGCAACAGATCATACATGTTCTGACCTTTTGTTTCGCTGCTGCACGCAGGTGCTTGTTGAACCATATATTCTGTAAGCTATCTATCATTGCTTTCTCTCCTAAGTGTGCAGGACTATGTGCGGTATTTATAATCACTTGTACCATAGAATCAGGAAGAAACCATATGGATTTGCCCTTATTCATCCAACCCTGATCAGTCAGTACCCCTCCTTGTTCCGACCATTTCTTTAATTCGTCCATAGTAGCATGTGTCTGTATGTCTTGTACATCCTTGGAAGGATCCCTAACTGTCATGGCTTTGGACACTTATTGAACTTGTAACTTTGTCATGTCTAGTGGGGTCTGAGCTGTCTGTTTAGCTGTTCGGTCTGCCAGATCATTGCCTTGGGAAATGGTATCTGTGGCTCTAGTATGTGCTTTACATTTTAGGATAGCTATGGCTGTTGGTAAATGTATTGCTTCCAGTAGGGCTTGAATATGGGGGCCATGCTGTATCTTGGCCCCATGAGAGGTCAAGAAACCTCTTTCTCGCCAGAGAATCGGTGTAAATGTTTACTCTCAGGTGCTTAGCTCTTATGCACGCTTGTGTCAGGGCGATGAGCTCTGCTGCTTGTGCTGACAATATGTCTATTCTTTTAGTCTCTATTATTACAGTATCAGTAGTCACTGCATATGCTGCCACTAATTCTCCCGCCCCTGTCCTCATGCATGAGCCGTCAACTTATAGTGTTAGGTCGGGGTCTGGGAGTGCAACGTCTGTCAAGTCTTGTCTTGGTTTAGTCACGGTATGTATTACTTCAACACAGTCGTGTGGTGAAACGCTTTCTGTACTGGAGGGCAAAAGGGTAGCAGGATTCAGTATGTTGCATCGTCTGATCTCTATGTGTGGTTGAAATAACGTTGGCTCATAGCCTGTCAGTCTAGCTACAGTCAGGTGTTGTGTTTGTGTCCGGTTCAAGAGAACCTCTACTGCGTGTGGTACTTGTACTGTCAGAGGGTGGCCCAGCACTATCAAGTCACTTTGTCTTATGGCTAAGGCCGTTGCTGCAACTGATTTTAGGCACGCAGGCAAAGCCTGTGCTACTGGGTCTAATGTACTAGAAAAATAAGCACAGGGCTCGTGTTTTCCTGCATGATCTTGTGTTAGGACAGATAGTGCTGTTCCATCCCGCTCTGTCACAAAAAGCATAAACAATTTGTTGTAATCAGGGTTTGCTAAAACTGGTGCTTGACATAAAGCTCTCTTTAATTCTTCAAATGCCACAGTGTGTTCTTGAGGACTTTAGTCTTTTTGTGTCTTGGGCTGGGAAAAACCAGAAATCAATTGAATACGTTCCGGTGCCCACAACTAATTCCCCTGAAAGATCACAATAAAACATGAGAAAAAGGGGAAAGCACCATACCTATTTCCTCGACTTAATTTCTAAGGGGGCTAATTTCTAAGGGGCTTAATTTCTTAAGGGGCTAGCGGGAAGCGAACCTCCTCAGGGGCCAGCAGAAAGCCAATATTCTCCTCCTTCCCCCCCTTTTTTGACAGGAGGAAATCTGAAACAGATTTCACTGCTGTCAAACACTATCAAACCCTGTGTCTTGTCAACACTATTAATCCCTGTGTGTAGCTACTGGGCGTAAGCAAAATTATAGGAGATACACAGCGTATTTGAAACGGCGAGAAATCCTTCAAATTAATGTACAAACCTCATTGTGTTAGCTCATAAGCTAGCCAAATGACATCTCATATGCAAATGTCCCTATTACATGAACCTACACCAACCTGAAGTCAATATTAATGCTAGTAGGCCCTAATAGGAATGCTAAATTACCTAAATATTCGGAAAACCAAGTTTAAGAACAGTTGTTAATGTTGATAATTAATAATTTATCTGCTAAAAAAATCAGTCATTTTGCAATAATTTCCACCTATACAATAAATAGCCTAATTTAAAAACAAGTCAACTTTTGGGGCCACCACTTACAAGAATGAGCTTACTAAAGCAAACTTGAAAAAGGAAATCCTGTCAGATATTTTCTCATTACCCTAAATACCGAGCCTCATTTGTCACTCTGGGGTGGCAGTCCTTATTTAAAACAGGCCTTTCAAGAGTTAAGATGCGAGTGCACAGATCATAAGTGTTCCTTAATGTCCAATCTGGAAACATATGACCGAGGCTGCCTGTCTATAAGAGAAAGGCAGTCATGTGAAAAATATTTTAGTCTTGCATAATTTTTCCTTTTATTTCATTCATCTCCAACACCAATTAGACATACACTGATAACGTGTTGTCTGCTATTTTGACAGCATGATAAAGGTAATATCACGTCTGTGAAATTTAGTAATTGTGAACAAGTTCCAGCCAAGCGCTGTGCAAAGATCGCCGTCGTCACGACTATCTCTGTACTTGCACAGGAGAACTTGGTATTAAACGCTAAACAGACTGGTCAATACAACACAAAAACAAAACATATATAAAATACATATGCCAAGCCATCAGTATACCAAGCACAGAAAGCATAGACAATTGCACTAACATATATAAATGAGCAGCGATGCGCAATTACAGTACCTACAGCTCAGAGGCGAACATTCTGGCCTGCTTAATTTGTCAGGCTTATAATCAATAATTCATTTACCTGCCCTATACACCCCCATCTGAAATCACCGTGTCAAGTCTGACACACAGAATCAGCAATAATAATCAAAAACGAAGAACACACGAACCTGTTTGTTTTCTTTTATAAAAACAGAATCAGCAATAATAATCAAAAACGAAGAACACACGAACCTGTTTGTTTTCTTTTATAAAAATGAGCTATGCATCTTCGTCAACACAATGTACCCTAATGTCCCAGACGAAGACGCACCTCTCATCTCTCCTCACAGACTTTTAACCACCGGATCATTTATCCAATGCAACTGGTGGCAGCTTGTGGCCACAATTCAAAAATGTCTGAATTTGAAAATCGTTTTTATATAGGCACATAGCCCTTAAAATTCCAAGCAAGAGCAACATTTTACTTTCTGGCCAGAAGCAATATAGCATTTTCTAAAAAATAAAACAAATCTTCTCCATAGACATTTCCTCGGGGCACTCGTTTTGCACAGAATAGAACAAGGGAATCTTTCTCGACTTACATTTCTCAGCTTCCCTGTCTTATCAGAGAAGTTAAAAATAGCCCCTCAGCGCGGCCTGAGCCTGGGCTGCCAGCCAACTTTTTTCGTTGTTCCGGCTGCAGGCATTACACAGATGCGATGTCAGAGAAGCTTTCTAAGCAGTGCCTCTGTTCTGCTCCTCTCACCGGCCCCCACCTACACTGGCTACAAGGTCAGAATCTGTCTCCGATTTCTGTATCACATACTGCTCTACACAGCCCCCACCTTCTCCTCACTCTGAAGCTGTCAAAGACAAAAAGACTACTCAATTCCATAAAAACTGCAATAATTCGCTCAATTGAAAAATTATTTTTACATACAATTTGCACTCAGGGGGTCATAATCTTACCGACTTGACCCAGCACATTGGCTCACTGGACCACCAAGAACACAAACCTGTATTCTTGAACAATTTGCAAATTCGAAATACCCACAATTCTTTTTTTTTTTTTTTTTTTTTTTTTTCAAGCTAAACTTTTCAAAAATTACTTTTTCGTTAGCACTTTGTACATTAGGGGTGTCATCAAATCACAGGTGTTGCTCCTTCTCTAGCTACACCCCTCTCAATTTCCTATTGACAACGTAGTCAAATGTTGGACCATGTAAACACCAGCTATGCGCTGTTCATTTGGTGGGTGGCTCAAGAACCTTCGGGCTACTATATCATTATTATATGTATCCAGGTACTTGCGGTGGCACTCTAACTGGTCTTTCTACTGGGGCCACTCTTGCTAGGTCCTCTGAAAGGACGGGATAAATACCAGCAACGTCAGTATTTCTTTCTCTGTCAGCCTGCGCTCATTTTACCTACTCCAATTACTCCTGTAACATCTGTTCCTTGGCTTTTCCAGACTCCAGTCTACTCCTCTCTGCTTCGTGAAACACTTACTCTGACCTACTATGTGACTCCTTGCGCCAAAACTCAATGGCATCCTGCCAAGCTGGTCTACATTTTCTCTTTCATAAGAGCGTTACGTTGTCCATCTACTTGTTCTGCTTTTACTCGGATACCTTCCTCAACTAACACGTTTTCTCGGGCTTTGTCTGAATCCTCCCTACTTTTCTCTTCTTTTCTGAGCGCTTACTCTGTGCGTCTATGCTATTCTTTACGCCATAATTCAATGGCATCTTTCTGTTACTGTCTGGCTATCTTTTTCCATAATTCTTCTTCTACTCTCATGATGCAATCTGCATCCCATGTCCCAACTGCGGGCCACCTCTGACTTTCTGGTAAATCCTTGGTGTAGTTCACCCATAAATCAAGAAATAATACGGCATCTAGGCCATGCTTATGATACATAAAGTACCCTGGAGTGTCCCTATGTTAAATGCGAACATCTTCTTCGAGTACCCCTTTTCTAGTTTTGATCTGTCTTAATTTTGAAAAGAGCGGCATATTGAGAACTGATCTGATCTGATACCTAATTTTGAACATGTTTAATACCATAAAACACAATAATGAACAGTCATTCACACCACAATATACAGAACGTATTTAAAACATTTAACATTTAACATTTAACGAACAACAATGATCATTAGGGAACTAATCACTTAGCATAATACTCGACACTAACTAGATTATTCTGAATTATATACTAGACATACTAGATATACTGCTAAACAGTACAGATACACTGCTGAAACAGTGCAGACCGGATTTGTGTACCCAAACCCGTCTTGACCGGCACAACCTATGTGCACGTCAGAACGCCTCCCCGGCAATGGTACTCACCGGGTAGCTCGGAACGGAAGGCCTCGGAACTGAACTGGACTGGACTGGACCGGACTGGACTGGACTGGACTCGACTCGTGACCTGGATACTTCGGAACTTCGGAATCTGGTGGGCCTCTGTATACCTCGGACACAGCTCTCTCGCAGGTGGGCTCTGGGTAGGACAATCTGCGTTCCTCACCGCCTCGTATGGATGCCTGGTCGCAGTCTGTCCCCTTCGTTGGCCTGAGGGAGTTGGCGGAAAGACCCGCGACGTGCGCGCTTGAAGTCCATCACGGCTGTGGAAGGGGGCAAAACTGGACCTTCATCTCCGGCGTGTGGGGAAAGAGATTAAACTATTCGGGCGCCATTATGTGGTAAATAAAATATTACGCTCTCATAATTTTAAAATATAAATAAGATCATGCATAAAGCAAGAGGCTGAGTCTGTGGTATCAGGTTCATAAAGGGATTTATTCCAATAACTCGAGTCAAAGGGAGAATATTTCCATCACCAAAAAAGGATCTGGAAGGGACTGAAAAGTATTCTCAATATTCTCAAAACATTATTCACAGAGTACAGTATATATACATTTCTCAATTGTACGTAAGCAAAAGAGCAAGAGAGAATGAGATAAGAGCATGTGGGCGTGTAAGTAGGCGTGAAGGTGGGCGTCCATGTGGGCGTCCACTTGATGATAATGGGTAATTTGTCATGTGTGGGTGGATACCTGGAGAATCCTGCAATGTCAGCAGAAATATTTGGCAGAGATGCGTGCGCAGTCGCATGACGTGTGATAGACGTGCAACTAGAGGGAGAAAGGGACTTGACATTTAGCTCTACATGTGGAGACAAAAGTCTGGGGTTATGTCAACCTAATCCCAAATCATATCTAATTTCCTATGTTTAAAGAACTGTGTTATCCAAAAAGAAAGGTCTCTCGAACAAAATCTATTCTATACTGACTGTGAGTGCGTGTACAAGCGTCTAAGTGTCTACACTAAATGCGAGGGGGTAGGAATATTCCATGGTAACAGGGCTATGAATTACTTGCATGAGGACAGAGAAGCCGGGCCTTTTGCTCGGTAGCTGGAAGAATGTTTACTTAAACTACTAGACAGGAATGCATTGGATAGGGAGCGGAGCAGATAATTTCGAAGGTGAAATACAGTTTCTTGGCAGGCAACAGGCTGATGTCAGGCATCGTGAGCCGCGCAGGGAATGAGACAAAGTTCATGGTCACAGATGCAGGCTCAGACTGGAGCTTCAGAGGCAGGAAGCAAGAAAAGCTTGATGACAGAATCAGGGCCTACTCGCCTGGACTGAAAAATAGCATAAGTGAACCATATAAAGCCGGTGGCCTTTCGTACTTAGGAATGGAATATCCGGCCCATTCATGGCGGATCTGAAAGAGGACATGTTAACGGTGGACGCACATGTATTTGCGTCTTCATAACTGGAACTGGAGGGAACATACATGTACTTGTAACATGCACATAGAACCGTTGGGGTCCAAGATAGGGGACATAACTGACCAGAAAAATCCATATTTCCACATATCCCAAGGGAGATTTCTTCAGTCAGCTGGGCAGCAGCTCGTCGAAGGTCGGTTCTGTGAAGTTCCAAATTAATCTGAGGCTCTGGGGCCACGTTATTCACCTTTATACACACAATTAACCCGAATGCTATTTCATTCACGCACTTTCACACAAGAAAGTGTTGTTCATTCACATAAAATGCTGTCTTTTCCGAGAACAGCGAACAGTCTGTCCTACTACAGAATTATGACATACATTAACAAAGCAGCGCTTACCTCTACTTTGTCCTTCACTCAAGCTCAGAGAACACCTGCTACCTTTTCAGTGATAAGCGTTATCGGTATGCCAATTGGTTTGCTGGTACTTAAAGACCAAAATTTCACAGGTACCCTTCGCTATCATACGCACTTCTTTCACACAGAAATTGTCTCTAATGGCAACACACGGCGATGTCACCGAATCGAACCCAGACAATGCGACGCGCAACTTCAATTGTTACACGTTTCTCCCTGTGTACCTTCAGGGCCAACAATCCCGCCTTTCCCGAGAGCAGCGCTTTCCTCTGCCCTACTACGGAACTGTCACCGACTTCTTACATCCCAGAAGCCGTACAGACTACATAAAACTCAATACGACTTCAACATATAGTGTTAGTACACATATCAATACCAATCAATAATCAATAAGCTATATACAGGCAAAAATCATCAAACCAAAACAATAAAACCATCATTTTGCTACCAGAAAAAACTGGTGCAGTTCGGGTTCCGCAATTTCCCTCTACTTCCACGGACAGAATGATTTCTCAGTCACACACATACACACACATCATACGCTGGTGGGGCCCATAACACCAACATTCATTCTATCAAACTATCCGTGCCTACAAAGGGACATCAGTTCCGAACCAAACTGCTTTCCTTGATGGAAGAACCACTTTCCCTGAATCACCCTAACAATTCCTCCATCAATAGGTCGATCGAATCATTTAGTTATTTAGTTCAATGATACCCGACACATTAATTCAATTAATGATTTTCTTTTATCTAATTTAAATGCAGGTTAAATCTTATTAATGCAATATCATCTTTTGTCAAATTTACCTATTCTGGCTAATTGTCGTTTTCTAAGTCAGAACTGGTCCTCAGTAATTCGTCAGAGTTCTGTTCTATCATGTAGAGTCACCGTGCTCTCTGTCAGCATAAGGATCTCTGATCATCGGTGTGAGACCGGCCTCGTGGCGTGGGCCCTCCCGACCATCAAGCCACCCCGCAAACCGCACCCGATCCCCGATGTCACAGACTTCCGGCCACCATGGCCCAACATCCTGATGGCCGGCCGGGCCCCAGCAACACCCAAGACCCCACCACGCATGCCCGGTCGAGGGAGAGAGAAACCGCCAAGCCAGACCAGGAGGCGCCGTCCCTGTCACACCTCTGGTCTCCTCACCAAAGAGGGTTTCGATCGGCCACCAGGCCCCCGGTGAGCAGGCGCCTCGCCTACTGGGCGTCTGGAGTCCCTCCCAGACCCACCTGAACAGATCAAAGGGCCGAGCGACAGGAAATCCCGACACACCGCCCCTAGGCACCAAGACCCCTCTCAGCGAGGACTCCGGACTTCAAAGAGGAGGGGGAGTATAACAAGGGGTGCTGAAGGGACAGGAGGCAGAGAAGACCTGGACCTACGAGAGCCCTGCTGACCTGGTCGCGGCTCCATCGACCCCTGAACCGAAGAACGCTACCCGACCTCTGAACCATCTGAGCCCTGCTGACGCTGTCGCGGCTCCCCGAACTCTGAACCATCTGAGCACTGCTGACGCTGTCGCGGCTCCCCGAACTCTGAACCATCTGAGCCCTGCTGACGCTGTCGCGGCTCCCCGACTCCGAAACCACCTGTGCCTGCTGAGTGACTCGCGGCACTCCCCTCCAGGAGAATCGGCAGTGATGGCCGAAAGAAACAACATCCCCCGGCTCGAGGATTGAGAGCTGTGCGTAGGATACTCCGCAGAGACACTGAACTCAAAGACTGTCCCGCTACCCCCATACCCCCATCACGAAACCACCGCCGCTTGTGGCACTGATTCAATACCTGCATTTCGGATCATAAAGATCCCTTGAAACTATCGATAAAGTCTACTGTCTTACAAAGAACTACTGTGTGGTGTCCCTCTATCAGATAGTGCAAGCTCAGCGTGTGCGATCCTAGGAACGAGACCCTTCCAGGAAGGGTCTCCCCACCCTTGCTCGGCCTAACTCTGGGAGAGGTGGGTCAAAGGGTGGTCCGGAACGTATTCCGAAGCCCCCCGGAGAACGCCTTTCCAACATTTTGGGGCAGACAACGGGATCCGAGCCGACACCTAGAGACCGTGCAGTAAACGGCTGACGCACTACCAAAAAGAGATGGAAGGAGAAACCTCCCTAGGTGCCGCAGGTACCAACACAAGCCCGACATTCCAAGAGGACCAGTTGGAATATTATACGCATCGAGAATTAAAACAATTCTGCAAAGACCTTGGAATCGCTACCACCGGATTAAGCACGAAAGAGGATTTCCAGGGAGCATTGAAGACCTGGGTCGAGGCAGGAGCTTCCCGGGCCCAAACAGAAGGAGAGCCGCCAAACGAACCACGAAGCATCCCGGTAAGGAGCAGCGCCCCAGAAGGGGGCCTATCTCCGGAGGAGCTAGCGGACCGAGAAAGGGGCCGCAACCACAAACTAGAGCTAGCGAAACTGAAAATCGAGGGAGAGCTAAAACTGGCCGAGAAAAAGTTGGCAGTAGAACAATTACGCCTACAAGGAGAACTCGAGGAAAAGAAATGACAGAGAGAACACGAAGAAAGGAAACTCCAACTAGAACACGAACGCAGCCTGAAAGAGATTGAGCTCAAGGCTAAAAGTGAGGAGTCCAGACCCTCGGGAAATCAGCCACCCTCCTCCACCGTGGAACCAAAGGTCCACATCCCCAAGGATGTGGTGAAAGAATATTACAAAAACGACGACATCCAGCAATGGTTCAAGGCCTACGAGGTGGCCATGACCTCCCACCGAGTTCCACAGAAAGACTGGGGGGCTGGTTTGTGGGGCCGGTTCCTGAGCGAGGGGAGAGATACCCTGCTGGACCAGCCCTCCACGATGCTGAACTCCTACAGCCACATGAAAGAGGCCCTAGTAGCCAGATATGGGCTCACCCCCGAAATGTACCGGCAACGGTTTCGAGACTGCAAGAAGATACCCGGTACCACATGGGTGGAGTACGAGAACTTTTACAGCCGGGCCTTGGACGGGTGGATCAAGGGCAGCAAGGTCTCCACCTTTGAGGAGCTGTTCGACCTAATCGCGTGGGAACACTTGTCCGCCAATTGCTTTGTGGAGTTATGCCAGCACCTCCTGGACAGCAAGCTCACTGACCCTCGAAAACTGGCCGTCGAAGCTGACCGATGGGTGAACACCCGGGCCTCCCGGGGTCCCGTGGGGGACTACGGTCGCCACAGTCAGGGACCCCCCCGCCAGAGGGGCGGAGGGAACCAAGGCCGACCGAGAGAATTCCCGGGGGGCTCCTAGCACAGTCCTCCCAGAGGCCAACCTCCGCACTTTCCGGCCCCACCTCCAGCCAGCACCGGGCAACCGGGGAGGTCGGGACCCCGAGTCAAGATCACCTGTTTCCGCTGCCAACAGACCGGACACTATGCCAGTGACCCCCAGTGTCCCATGTACCAACGACCCGCAACGACAACCCCTCCGGCTCGACAAATGGCCTCCGTAGCCCTAGGAGAAGAGATAGAAGACTCCGAAGAATGGGAAACAGCCGCCATGGCCCTGGTCTCCCTAGGGGACCGAGAGATGGTCCCCGGAACACCCCTACCCACCAACACGAAGAAGTACCCACAGCAGGTGGGTCAACGGTCACCGCGTCGAGGGCCTCCGCGACACCGGGGCGAGTGTCACAGCGGTCCACTGCCACCTGGTCTCCGAAAACCAGATCCTGCCCGACGCCTTTTGTCCAGTCATCTCTTCAGACAATTCCGAGAGCCTATGCCGGATGGCCCTGGTACCCTTCGAATGGGGGGGAGTCACCGGTAAATTGAGGGTGGCAGTCCGAACCTCCCAACCCGTAGACTGCCTCCTGGGTAACGACCTTGAGAGTTCCCTGTGGGGAAAAGTGGAACGAAGAGCCCATCTCGAGATGATGGGCTTACCCGAATGGGTATGCGTCACCACGGGCTCTATGACTATCCGATTGCCTTCCTCCGAGGGAGTTGAGGCCATACCGCTGAACACAGTCGCCGTCCCCGAGGGCCGGGACGCACTACCCGAGCCCGACAACCCTCTTCCGGAAGAAGAAGCCAGTCCCGATGACGGGTCAGCGCATCCAGATCCCGAACCACTGACCGAGCTCGGGGACCTGCCCGAGATGGCCCAGTGGCACTGCGAGGGAGGTCCCTCCCGAGAAGAATTCTGCCAGGAACAAGCCACCTGCCCTTCCCTCATTGGACCCCGGCAACAGGCCGAAGCCCAAGCAGCAGGCGACCAGTCCAGAACCCATTGGATATACTAGGAAAACGGCCTCCTGTACAGCGAACAGAAGTCGGCCGAGCTGGGATCGGCCCGAGTACTGGTGGTACCCCTGCGCTTCCGAAGTCTCCTCCTGGGCCTGGCCCATGATGTACCACTGGCAGGACACTTAGGCCAAGACAAGACCTACCAGCGACTAGTTACCCACTTCTATTGGCCCACGATGCGAGCGAATGTGGAGGCCCACTGCAAGTCATGCCTCACGTGCAAGGCCAGCGGAAAGAGTGGGGGGAAGCGCAAGGCTCCGCTACAACCCTTCCCCGTTGTTAGTACCCCTTTTGAGTGGGTGGGAATCGACATCGTGGGACCCCTGGATCCCAAGACCTCCCAGGGCCACCGTTTCATCCTCGTCCTGGTGGACCATGCCACCCGCTACCCCGAGGCCATTCCCCTCCGCACCGTGACGGCCCCCGTGGTAGGCCGGGCCTTGATGGGGATCTTCTCCCGCGTGGGGTTCCCCCGCGAGGCTGTGAGTGATCGTGGCACGAACTTTATCTCCAAATACATGAGGTCCCTATGGCAGCAGTGCGGGGTATCATACAAGTTCACCACCCCATACCACCCCCAAGGGAATGGCCTAGTCGAGCGATTTAACAGGAGCCTGAAAGGGATGATCATGGGCCTCGAAGAACCCCTACACCGGAGATGGGACGTCCTCCTCCCTTGCCTCCTGTTCGCCTACCGAGAGGTTCCCCAAAAATCTCTGGGGTCCAGCCCGTTTGAACTACTGTACGGACACCCCGTCCGGGGACCCCTGAGCCTGGTCAAAGAGAGCTGGGAAACGACTCCCCGGGGGACCCCTCCTGATGTGTTCCGCTATATCTTGGCGCTCCGCAACCAGACCCGGAAATTCCGAGAACTCGCAGAAGCAAACCTCGAGGCTAGCCAGGAAGAGATGAAGCGCTGGTATGACCAGAATGCCACGCTGGTCGAGTTTCAGCCGGGCCAACAGGTCTGGGTCATGGCCCCGGTGAAACCCTGCGCCCTCCAAGACAAATGGACTGGTCCCTTCAAGGTGGTCGAGCGGAAGAGCCAAGTTACCTATCTAGTCGATGTGCAGTCCCCACGGAACCCCCTCCGGGTCCTCCATGTGAACCGCCTCAAACCCCACTTTGTGAGGACCGAGTTGAGTTTGCTCCTGGCCACCGACGATGGGACTGAGGAAAACACAGAGCCCCTTCCAGACCGCCTGTGTGCTAACGAAACAGATGGCTCCATAGAGGGGGTGAGACTGTCAACCACCCTCACCCCCCAACAGTCCGACGACTGCTGCCGGCTACTAAGACAATTCACGGACCTCTTCTCCCTAAACCCTAGGGTTACCGACTGGTGTGTCCACGACGTAGACACCGGCGACAGCCCGCCAGTGAGACGCCGAGCCTACCGGGTCCCTGATCGGGTCCGAACATGCATCCAGACCGAAGTAACCAAGATGTTGGCCCTCGGGGTGATTGAACCCTCCGACAGCCCCTGGGCCAGCCCGGTAGTCCTGGTCCTGAAAGCGCCCGCCCCTGGTGTCGCCCCCGAGCTGAGATTCTGTGTGGACTACCGGGGGCTCAATGCGGTCACCCGAGCGGACGCTCACCCTATCCCCCGCGCAGACGAGCTCATCGATCGCCTCGGGCCGCTCGCTACCTCAGCACCTTCGACCTAACCTGCGGATACTGGCAAATTGCGCTCACTGAGGGAGCCAAGGAGCGCTCCGCCTTCTCCACCCCGGACGGGCACTACAGCTTTAGGGTGATGCCGTTTGGAATGAAAAATGCCCCGGCCACCTTCCAGCGGCTGGTGAACAGGGTCCTGTCCGGACTAGAGGGGTTCAGCGCAGCATACCTCGACGATATAGCAGTGTTCAGCTCCCAATGGACCGAGCACCTCCAGCACCTCCGACAAGTACTGCTGGCCCTGCGCCAGGCCGGCCTAACCATCAAAGCCAGCAAATGTCAAATTGGACAAGGCTCCGTGATCTATCTGGGGCACCAGGTGGGAAGCGGGCAGGTCGCCCCCCTCCAGCCAAAGATCGACGCCATCCTGTCCTGGGAACCCCCAACGACCCAAACGGAAGTCCGGGCCTTCCTGGGCCTCACCGGTTACTACCGGAGGCTTATTAAGAACTATGGCAGCATCGCAGGCCCCCTCACAGAGCTAACCTCCAAAAAGCACCCGAAGAAAATACAATGGACTCCCCCATGCCAAAAAGTGTTCGACGCCTTGAAGGCCGCTATATGTACTGCTCCGGTACTCAAAGCCCCCGACTACTCTCAGGAGTTTGTGGTCCAGACGGACGCCTCGGAACACGGCATCGGGGCCGTCCTCTCACAGTTCAACGACAAGGGCATAGATCAGCCCATAGCCTTCATCAGCCGAAGGTTGCTACCTCGAGAACAACGGTGGAGCACCATTGAAAGGGAGGCCTTCGCAGTAGTCTGGGCCCTCCAACAGCTACGGCCCTACTTGTTCGGAATCCACTTCCGAGTGCAAACGGATCATCGACCCTTGCGGTGGCTGATGCAAATGATAGGAGAAAACCCCAAGCTGCTACGATGGTCAATGTCCCTCCAGGGGATGGACTTCACTGTGGAGCATCGCCCCGGGACTGACCACGCCAACGCGGACGGCCTTTCCCGATTCTTCCACTTCGGCGAGGAGAACCCCCAAGTGGATGGGTAGTTCTCCCTGCCTTTCAGCTGGGGGGGGCACGTGTGAGACCGGCCTCGTGGCGTGGGCCCTCCCGACCAGCAAGCCACCCCGCAAACCGCACCGATCCCCGATGTCACAGACTTCCGGCCACCTTGGCCCAACATCCCGATGGCCGGCCGGGCCCCAGCAACACCCAAGACCCCACCACGCATGCCCGGCCGAGGGAGAGAGAAACCCCCAAGCCAGACCAGGAGGCGCCGTCCCTGTCACACCTCTGGTCTCCTCACCAAAGAAGGTTTCGATTGGCCACCAGGCCCCCGGTGAGCGGGCACCTCGCCTATGTTAACAATCACACCCACCTCTGACAGATGTGAGCCTCTGATCCACGGGAGCGACGAGAATGTTCCCACACTCTCTAACCCTATCCACAATAGAGTGACTAACAACACCCTAAAAGTAGAAAGGCAAAGAGAGATGTGGGGACTAAAAACGGAGAGGAGCTTGCTTCTTGTCCCCCAGCTGGTCTTCTTCAAGGGTAGGCCTACGGAAGGACCTAAGAGGAGACAAAGAGGGTATTAGTATGACTAACCTATCTTCTGACTCCGTAAAAGTATGCTGTAACTACCTAAAGTGAGGTATAGTAAATCTGTCCTCTCTCTTACCAGCTGGACATCTCGTGAAGCTTGGTATGACTCATAGGCTGCTGGGAAGTATTTCAGACAAAAAGGAGCTTCTGGCAAGTACTGAGCAAATACTCTCTTTGATAATAAAAGTGACTTATATAGCGTGGGAAAAAGGAGAACCCTTCTACAACAACTCACACCACAAGGACTTAGACATGTCACCAATGTATAGTGCAAACGTGATAACTGTCACACAATTGCTCAGAAGGCTGCACACTCCAAGTACGCACAAGGTTCTAGAGGTGTGATGTCACTCTCAGCAGCGTACACACCACGCGTTAAACAAAAACTGCAGCTCTAAGCCAGAAATACCAGGTAACGAAACTATTACCTACGCGCACCGCGCGTTCTAAGTTGCAAGGTTTACAAGAAATGTCGATATGCCGCTTGCATACCAGTACGCGCACCGCGCGTTTACTAAATAAAGAATTTCCCCAATCCCAATACGGGACACACTACTGCGTGTTACCATTAGTACCAGCAACTGACATGCTCCGGGAAACGTAAAAAGCAATACAGTGAGAGATGACCGAACCCGCCACAACTCTCCGAAATACGGGGGGAAAGGGGGACAAGGAAATTGGAAACAAAGGAAGGAGGCCCACCCACGACAGAGAAAGGGAAATTCCTAAGCAATAAATCAGCGGTATTCACAAGCTTACCGCACAACGAACATGAACGAACCAGGAGTGAAGCCACAAGCGGAGCAATCCTCTCGCTTCGACAACACGCACCAATTACACGGGACCTTAGGGCAGGGAAACAACACAAACCACCTGCGAGGGAAATCAGGACACTAAAGGGAGTCGACCAGCTCGAAAACAGGATCAAGAATCTGAAAGCCAAGCACTGGCTTCATGACAACGCCCATTATTTAAGGAGGGAGTGTACCCAAAGTCCGCCTCTATACTCCACAACCAGGGAGCGTCTGCAAAGTGCCTGCCCTTGTGTATAGAACTTTATTGTTCCCCAGCAGCCAAGAGGCCAAACACGAAGCCCGAGGTGTAACAGCCTACTGGGCGTCTGGAGTCCCTCCCAGACCCACCTGAACAGATCAAAGGGCCGAGGGACAGGAAATCTCGACACACCGCCCCTAGGCACCAAGACCCCTCTCAGCGAGGACTCCGGACTTCAAAGAGGAGGGGGAGTATAACAAGGGGTGCTGAAGGGACGGGAGGCAGAGAAGACCTGGACCTACGAGAGCCCTGCTGACCTGGTCGCGGCTCCATCGAGCCCTGAACCGAAGAACGCTACCCGACCTCTGAACCATCTGAGCCCTGCTGACGCTGTCGCGGCTCCCCGAACTCTGAACCATCTGAGCCCTGCTGACGCTGTCGCGGCTCCCCGAACTCTGAACCATCTGAGCCCTGCTGACGCTGTCGCGGCTCCCTGAACTCTGAACCATCTGAGCCCTGCTGACGCTGTCGCGGCTCCCCGACTCCAAAACCACCTGTGCCTGCTGAGTGACTCGCGGCACTCCCCTCCAGGAGAATCGGCAGCGATTGCCGAAAGAAACAACATCCCCCGGCTCGAGGATTGAGAGCTGTGCGTAGGATACTCCGCAGAGACACTGAACTCAAAGACTGTCCCGCTACCCCCATCACGAAACCGCCGCCGCTTGTGGCACTGATTCAATACCTGCATTTCGGATCATAAAGATCCCTTGAAACTATCGATAAAGTCTACTGTCTTACGAAGAACTACTGTGTGGTGTCCCTCTATCAGATAGTGCAAGCTCAGCGTGTGCGATCCTAGGAACGAGACCCTTCCAGGAAGGGCCTCCCCACCCTTGCTCGGCCTAACTCTGGGAGAGGTGGGTCAAAGGGTGGTCCGGAACGTATTCCGAAGCCCCCCGGAGAACGCCTTTCCAACAATCGGTTCTCTGTCAGTAGCTTCTCTAAACCCCTCTCTAGTCTACCAATATTTATACTAAAATTTAAATATCAAATGTTACATTTCTCATTTCACAGGAATATGATTGGCTGAATTCAAAACATCTCGGCACATCAGGAAACATTTGTCGATCTTCCCATGCGGAAAAAGTCTCAAAGCGAATGTATGGGAAAGAGTAATCCGTGGTCCTAAATGTATCAGTTTGTTGAGAACAGGTCGGGTTCAACAGTTCATATATTTCAATTGTAACATTTTCTTCACGTTCAGGGGCATTGGCACCTCGCCCAGGGTAGTCTTCATGGGCATGCTCTGACAGGTCACACAGGGGACACGGTCGAAGTTAGTGCAGGCGCCTTTTTCCATTGTTCAAATGGTGAAGTAATGTACTTTAGTTAGGCTTCAGTCGGCGGCCATCTTTTGGTAGGCCAGAATAGTCAACTTAAGCAAAGAAACACAAAATCGTAATTAATACATGGAAATGATTAAAACAGTGTTATTTCCTTGCTAATACCCTTATGTGTGTGCATTTATCTAGCCATATGCAACATCCAAAGCCATTAATGCTGGTTTATTTAAGCGCAAATCACAATAACATTACTCAAGCAACGTCTATCATTTTAATATGCATACAAACTTAGTTCACTTATTATTTTAGCCATGCAAATGCATTCCCACGTGTATTCTTTCTGTTAATAAGGTTGGTTTAGTCCTTACACATCAAACTATTCATTATTATAATTATTCATTAATCGTTTTAATATAAACATATATAAATGGATTGGGTATATAAAAAGAAAACATTTTACCCGCTCCGTCATCAGCTGGTCGGCCACAGTGGTGCCATCTGAATTTCATTTGGTTACAAGTGGCAGAGCGCAGCTTTCTTGTCGGAGGTATTTTCTGATCCAGCTTTTTAGTTTGTCTAGGCCACTTTCCCAGTAAGACGTTGTGTGTTTCAACATTTAATCACATGTCGTGTTTGACATTGCTTCTGGATTGCCGCTTACAATTGATGCCTGTGGCAGAATTTGAATACCTTCTCCTGTCTTTTTCTATTTTTAGCAAATGTATATTGCTCAGCATTGTGCTTGGTCCTGATATTGAAAAGCCCACTCATAATTTGTGTGACTTGTCCGTGCAATGCTTCTTTAGACATTAGACTACAGTAAACATCATTATTTTAACATTGTAGGGAATTCAAAATTTGCGAACATACGTGACAAGAATTTTCAATTCTATTAAGGACAAGGAGGCGAGGATTATGCTTTCTCATTTCTTTATTAGAAATGCTCAGCAGCCAATCAGAAAACAGTAGATAACGAAAAAACGACAGTACCCATAAACACTAGGGTATCACGTGGCTAACCATAGAGACCCATACTATGAAAGGTCCTGAGGAAAGTATCATATCCTCTTTCTTTGGTGAGTAACAGGTCAAGTCAAAGCAGTAAGTCCCAGAAAACGAAGAACAGCAGGGATACAGAAGAAGTCCACTTCGAACCAAACAGGATTCTGCAGCCGAATATCCATGGAGACAGGAAAGCTTCAAATCGGATGAACCAGAAGGAGCAGCAGCCGCTACTTAGGATCGGAACCTGAAAAGAGACATACAGCCGTAATACACATCCAGTAAATGGAATGAAGTCAGAAATAGCGGGGGGTAGAGAAAAGGTCCATTGCATTAAACAATAATCATATGCAGAAAAAACACAATATAAGTGCAGAACATGTGCAAAAGATAATCACGGGTTGGATAATCCTCGCCTCCTTGTCCTTAATAGAATTGAAAATTCTTGTCACGTATGTTCGCAAATTTTGAATTCTATGTCAGGACAGGCGGCTCCGATTATGCTTGTTCAAAGCTGATCCACCACTACAGAAGCAATATGATCAATAGATTTAAAATAGTAAGTTTTAAACACTGAGTCAGAAGACCAATCTGCGGCCTTCATGATGTCAAACAAAGTAACACCCATGGAAAAAGCCTTAGAAGCCATAGCCCCACGTGCCGAATGAGCACCAAAAATAGAGACATCAATGCCGGCTTCCGACATGAGCCATCTGACCCAGCGAGCTAGAGTAGCTGGGGTAACAGGACGAAAAGGCTTCTGCAAAGCAATTAGTAATTGACCATGCATATCTGAACGTAAAGGGGCAGTACATACCTCATAATCCTTGACACATTGAACAACACAAAGGTTGGGATGATTGGGAAAAGACGGATAGGTAATTTCAGAAATATTAGTCTTGGTACGTCTGGAAAGGCGAAAAGTGACACCCTCCGGTGTAAAACTGCGACCCGCCAGATCCAAAGCACGCACATCCGAAATTAGTTTGCAAGAAACAAGACAAAGCAACATGGTCAACTTAGCCGACAGTTGTTTACGAGAAAGTAAAGAGTTGGAAGGCCATGATTCCAGAAATCGCAAAACAACAGAAACATCCCATAAAGACGCGTACTTGGGACTAGGAGGTTTCAAAAGACGAATACCCCTAAGCAATTTGGTAATCAGAGGATGTTCACCCGCAGGTTTACCATCGATTGGAATGTGAGCTGCCGAAATGGCAGAACGAAAATTGTTTACCGTGCAATAAGCCAAACCAGAGGAGGCAAGAGAGGCAAGAAAATTAAGGATTAAAGAGATATCCGCTGAAGAGGGATCAGCCTCCCGTTGAATACACCAGTCACACCATCGCTTCCATGACCCTCGGTATCGCTTATGAGTATTGGGGGACCAGGCGTCACTGATAAATTTGGAAGCGTCAAGAGAAAGGCCTGGGAGCGACCAGCGATCCCCGAAATTCGCCACGCTAGCAGAAGGAGAGTGCCCGACAGAATCAGGGGATGCGGCTTGCCGAGAGGATCCAGCAACAGGTTCCACTTCTGGGGAAGAAGGAGAGGGACTGCGCAACACATTTCCAGGAGAACTGGGAACCACGCCTGAGCTCTCCACAGAGGAGCAATCAGGATCAAATCAGTTTGAAACCGTTTCACGCAAGCCAAGACCCTGGGAATCATCATGAACGGGGGAAAGGCGTAGCACAGGACCGACGGCCAAGTCTGTAGAAATGCATCCGTGGCCAGAGCCAGAGGGTCCGGTCTCCAGCGGAAGTTGAGTGTTCAGACGAGATGCAAACAGGTCTAAGTGGCAATGACCCCAAATCCGTGTGAGAGAGCGGAAGATGCGGGGATGAAGACGCCAGTCGCTGAAATCCCGCAGATGGCGTGAATTCCAATCCGCAATCTGGTTTTGGCGACCAGGTAGGTATTCGGCAATAACCGTGATCTTTTGTTGCAGACAAAAGTGCCAAAAATCTTTGGCGATCTCGGCTAATATTTTGGACTTTGTGCCCCCTAACTTGTTGACATACCTGACCGCCGAAATATTGTCCATGCGGAGAAGGATGCAACAATTGGAACGAAGAGGCGAAAAGCAACGGATTGCAAACGATCCCGCCAGTAGTTCCAGGCAATTGATATGGAGAGACAACTCCTGGGAGGACCAACGACCCCCCGTCGAGACTGGACCGCACCGGGCTCCCCAACCCCACAGGCTGGCATCGGACTCTATCACTAGATCCGGAGATGAACCAAACAGGGCTCGTCCATTCCAAGCCTCCATGTGGTCCAACCACCATTGCATCTCCGTCTTTGCCTCCTCTGAAAGAGGAATGAGATCGGAATAACGAAGACCCCTCCGGAGATGACATATCTTCAAGCGTTGAAGAGCTCTGTAGTGCAGAGGGCCCGGGAAAATCGCTTGGATGGAGGATGCTAACAGACCGACAACTCGTGCTAACAATCTCAGTGACACAGTCTGTTTGGAAATAACTGAATTCAACTCCCTCTTGATGTACCGAATTTTTTGATTGGGCAAGAGAAGTTGACATGAAATCGAATTGATCTGAAAACCCAGAAAGTCTATTATCTGCGATGGAGTCAAGATTGACTTCTGAGGGTTGATCAGAAAACCCAGAGATTGCAAAAGATCTATGGCCCATTCTAGGTGAGCCACTACCTTGAGGGGACAGTCTGCCAAAATGAGAATGTCGTCCAGATATATTATTAAGCGGACTCCCCGAGCGCGCAAAGATTCCACGACGGGCCTCAGAAGTTTCGTGAAGCACCAAGGTGCTGACGAGAGGCCGAACGGGAGAACTTTGTACTCTTACCAAATCCCCTGCCACCGAAATTGTAGGAATCGCCGATGAGGCTTGAAGATGGGGATCGACAAATACGCATCTTTGAGGTCTAGGCAAACCATCCAATCCCCCTCGCGAAGCAGATCGCATAACAAATGAATTCCCTCCATCTTGAAGTGGCTGTACACGACACCTCCGTTGAACTCCTTTAGATTGAGAACAAGGCGAGAGGCGCCCCCTTTTTTCTGCACCAAAAAGACCGTGCTGACGAACCCTTGGGGATGGCGAACAATCTGTCTGACTGCCCCTTTTGCCAGGAGCGACTGAATTTCTGCGGAAATAAAATCCTGGTCTTGAAGAGAAAAATGCAGAGGAGAAGGAAGAAGGGGTTGATGCAGGGGATGATAAAATTCTATTTGAAAACCCTGAACGGTTTGCAGCACTCATGCATCTTTGAAGATCAAACGCCAATTGTGGAGAAAAGATTGAATTCGACCCCCCAGAACCACCTTGGAAGCTGGAATCAAGCTCACCTGAAGTGTTGGAATCGTGGTATCCACCTTGATGTCCTCCGGAACATCCCTTTTTAAATTGCCCTCTCCCCTTACGAGAGGGATATAATTGAGCACGGGAGCTGAAACCGGAATCTTGTCCACCGCCTCTGTGGGACTGGAATCCCCTTTAAGAATTCTGGGAGCCACGGCCGAACGATCGTCCCCGATGTCGTCCGGCCCTGGCAAAAACCGGTCGAAAGGCTCGTTGCAGGGAAGATTGAGCCTTATCTAGGCCACTGAAAGTTGCCACAAACTTAGTGAGCTCCTTCAAAAAAGGATGCCCAAAAAGAAGCCCCTGAGCTAACTCGGAAGACGAAAGTTCCGCCAGCTTAGGGTCTAATTTGAGAAGAATAGAGCGACGGCGCTCACTTGAAATTGCACAATTTGCATTGCCCAATTGGCAAATAGCCCTTTGAGCCCATTCTATGAGTTCATCTGGGTTGACAAGGGCGGAAGACTCCTTAGCTAAGAATCCGAGGTCTAAAATTTTAGCAAGTGGCCCTAGTAAGTCTAGTAACTTATCCTGGCAGGAGCGCCAAGATCGATCCGGACCCTTCTTGGGGTCTTTGGCATATTTTTTCAGATATGAAACCATTGTTGGATCCAGCTCTGGAGTGTCAGCTAAATGGTCTGCCAGATCCGGACGCGGACACTCAGACCGAAGGCGGGCCCTAACATCTTTCTCAAAAGGTTGCCTGATGTGAGCCTGAATATACTCCGCCACCGCCGGGGATGGAAGCCAAGAAGAAGAGTGAGGGTGAACAATTTTGGAAGGCTCAAAAGTCAAAACAGGAGGACGAGAAGGGGCATCAACATAATGTTCCTTTCGCGACTTTTTGCGAGGTGGAGGAACATCTGGATCAGTGGAAGCTGAGGAGTGAGTACCTTCAGTATCCGAGACCAAGCTGGTGGAGGCCGAAGCACCCCGTGAGGACAATTT